>NC_060130.1:404997995-405305733 GCF_021461395.2 Schistocerca americana
TCCCCTTCCTGGGACAATGAATTCACGGTGTTCTTATTTCAATTTCCAGGAGTGTAAAACAAGCATTGTGCCTTTCTCACTTGGTTGACCTTTCCTACTTACTTCCCGTTCCTATTCCATTATAACTGGAAGCATATCTATATGACTGACATGCATGCACAGCGCCAGATTTGCACCTGGTGACCAAAATTGTAACTAACTTTCTTTCGGTGTAACTCAGTTCTGCATTAACACATTAGAAATTCTATCAAGTTTTGCTGCCTTAGGATAATTGCAGACCACACTGAACCTCTGTGAAAAGCTGCACTTTAATTATACCCATGTGGCACATTCAACGAAGAGACTGTCAAAAAAAGCTGTGAAATAAGCTCTATACATACGACCTGCCATATAGGTTACTTAATAAAATCTGCCATATAGTTTGTTAAAGGACAAATAGCGTGATACTCGGTAAGCCAATTTTATTTATCGTCAGAAATCTCAAAGATAACAGTAATACATCAGTCACATAGGTTAATTACAGATAGAATAAACAAAACGAAATGATCAGGTCTTTTGTATATTCCTCATAAAGTCCTGATGTAGCTGGTATCATTAGTTCCCTCCCGTTCCTTCCATGTCGGAAAGAACAGACACCATATATTCATATAACTGATTTGCTTCAATGGGCAATGAATCCAGAACCTTCATGGAGGTGCACATTTACGTTCGGCCTCCTGCAACAATATAAAATTAGTGAGCATGGAGGAAACGGACATGGACTTTGGATTCGTGGTGCTAGGTTGGAATGTGAGTCAGCCGCGAAAGTGTACCGAGATAGTCCGCGCATTTGCCATGAACACTGTGTATGGGTCGCACAGTCGTTAACGCAACTGCCCATTAAGCAGCAAATCCTGGTTTCTAGTCCCAGTCCAGTCCACATTTTGACTCACCGCTGCTGATTCCACACAAAGTCCCGATGCAGCTGACATTTCTTCCTTCTTTTCTCCCTCTTATCCCTTCAGTTTACACAATATGTATCACAACTGTGTATCCCATCTCGTCTCATCTCTCAGACATTTCGGAAAAAACAGGACCCACATATTTATACAATATAATACGCTGATGATCTTTGTTGTCATATTTGGTTCTTTCGAATATTATACGAATTACGCGGTTGTGGTTAGGTAGGGACTTGAAAGCAAAGCTGAAATTAATAACGTGGATTGTCAAAATATTTTCCTGTTTCTTTAGAATGCATTGTTATTGACATGAGAATGCGACAATATTGTTTCAAAACACATCCTCTGTCCGCTGCTCTCTCATTGCTGCATAGACCCAACAGCTGACACATCCTCTTTCTTTCATACCACTCAGCTAACCCTGACGACATTCCTACACGAAACTTGTAAGTATGCCACTGGCTGTGGTCTAGACTTTTACCTATAGTTCTAATGGTCTTACTTTGCCTGATGAGGTAACGGGCGAGTTGCGCCCTGAAAATATTCTAAGTTTGGAGTTTGCGTGGCCGTGCAAAAAATGGTTCAAAAGGTTCTGAGCACAATGGGACTTAACATCTATGGTCATCAGTCCCCTAGAACTTAGAACTCTTAAACCTAACTAACCTAAGGACAGCACACAACACCCAGTCATCACGAGTGGCCGTGCAGGCCGCTCGGAAGGCCGACCGCGTGGTGCCGGACAAGAGGGATAGCCCCAGCACGTGGTCCAGCGACCGCGTGGCTGGGAATTCCATGGTGACGCTGTGTCGATGAAGGAATGATACCCCAAAAAGAAACATGTTAATTTCGATTGTTTGCACGACAATTCTGATGGTGCAATCAGGTTTTCAATATCTTCACTAGTTTAAAGTTTAGTATCTGACTGTAAATTATACAAGTAACACCCAGCAACGAATTTCCAAAATCTAAATGGTTCATCCGATTTCGTCGATCGATATGTCTTTAGAAAGCTGTTAGTGTAAACCTAAATTGGTATAAATTACAGGCATGTAACTTGAATAGTACATGAGTTATTGGAGGTCAAAGTGGCCGATTACTATCGATCGTGTCAGGCCATAAGGACTCCACAGTTACACAAAAAACGGTAGCAGCATACTTATAAATATATTTATTCATCTATGTGTCTATTTATATCTGATATATACTATTCATGAAGAAATTGGTCAATTATTTATTGTGTTTTAGAAAGCCCAGAGACCATAGGCTACTGGCTTACTGCTGTTCTATTCCTTTGATATGTCATTATTTAATTTGTTTATGTATTTAATACTGTGTCTTAGAACGTGTTTATGTTCCAGCTATGAGTGTACAACAATAGTCACAAATATTTTCTATTATTTGCACACTAATATCAAAAATCTGACAGGTGAAAACACATTTTGAGTATGAACAGAAATTTCTTCTTCTGGACAACTCCTGCTCTTAGAGAAATATTTAATTAAAACCTTGTAGCACAGAAGACTAACCAAAATAATTGCTTCTGTTATTAAGACATAGATTTAAATATTCCTTAACAGTAACAAAAGCAATGACATAGACTAATACATTCATTATTATTACTTTTAAGCCACTAAGCTAATCGGCAATCTGTAAATCTCTAGTATGTTGCCATAAACAGAGATAACATATTCTGAGGGTGTAAAACTAACGCAAGCTACATTGCCTTGATAGAAATTGCTCAATGATTCATGGAACATGACAGTGTTTTCACTTAAAGACACACAAACTATAAACATTTAAGACACTATAAACCAACTGATATATATAGGTACAATGTAACTTCTGCGCAATTTCAGTGCAGTAATGTGTTCATTGTAAATATATATATATATATGTGTGTGTGTGTGTGTGTGTGTGTGTGTGTGTGTGTGTGTGTGTGTGTGTGTGTGTGTGTGTGTGTGTGTACACAATCTAACTTCTGCACCATTTCAGTGCAGTAATGTGTTCGTTGTAAATAAGTATTATAGTAGTTGTATTACATGTTTATTACCTTACAAATAAATAAAAAACTTTATTTTAAATTCAGTGCATTAGTATTTGTAAAATGACTTTCATATAGTGTTCATTAAAAAATGATGATCATTCCACTAGGGACCTGTGGAATGGTACATTAGCTTATTTGTTTTAGTTGTAAATGTTTGTCTTGTATTATTGTTTTTCTGACATGTTCCACATCCTGGAGGACCTCCTCACTACGGATCAATTGGAATGAAAGTAAATCTAATCTAATCACAAGAATACAATCAGACTATATAATGGGATCTACTGCTCAAACTATTATAAAAGGTATATTGGCAAAACCTGAAGTTGTGATTCCACCCGCCTACTTCCACCAGTGATGTTATCAAGATGGCAGACACTCCTAATTGAAGCATACGCAATATGACGACCATGACACCACTCATTAAATTCATCAAAAAACATAAAAAACCATTTAGATGACAGTAAGAATAATGACAACATTCCAAAACAATTATCAACCCAACAATCAAGTATAGAAAATTCTCAACATCTAATAAAAAAAATAAAAAACCTATTGGTATCCTAAATTTTGTGTGACCTGCACAGTTCAAAACAAAGACAACATTACCAATAAACCATACAAAACTCAAAAACCCCGTGCAGCAGTTTTCACAAAACCCACATAAATCAAGGAAAGCCCTCAATATCACGAATCCACACACAACTCCAAATCCCAGTATTGCAAATTTCAGTTGACTATATAGCTGAAACGAAGCCTTAGATACCAGGAACTCTCACACAGTTTCAAAACATGAAACCACAAATTTCACTTGACCTATGGGCAGCAAAAACGAAGCCCATAGTACCAAAAACCAACACACTCAAATTCTTAGAGCAAATATCCTTACCATCACCTACGCTGTCGATCTGAAACTAAGTACAACAAATAAAACCACACTCACACAAATATAAAAAATATAACCAAATCAACAATGGTGAACCAATATTACAATACCTACCAATTACAATCAAATACAGTTAGCAAACACTAACAAGAAAAATCTCGAAATTCGTGAAAACTTTTATTCTCAACAATTTCGATATACACAAACAAATATGAACAACTCACATACCCTACTTAATACAATGAAAAACAAACAAAAAACCACAAAAATACTTAAACCCCCAAACACACAAAAAACCAAAAAAAAGCAAAATCGTCTGCTAGCAGTCCAAATAACTATACAAACTTTAATGTAGACAACAAAATGGTTCAAATGGCTCTGAGCACTAAGGGACTTAACTTCCGAGGTCATCAGTCCCCTAAAACTTAAAACTACCTAAACCTAACTAACCTAAGGACATCACACATCCATGCCCGAGGCAGGATTCGAACCTGCGACCGTAGAGGTCGCGCGGTTCCAGACTGTAGCGCCTAGAACCGCTCGGCCACTCCGGCCGGCCTGTAGACAACATATCTTCGCTCATTGCAACAAGCAATAAGTAAATTTCTGTATCATATTCATGACTGACTAAAAAAAGAAAAATACTATTAAATCTTCGACGATAAGAAATACACGGCAATAATAATTCCAAACATAAGAGTGAATTCATCAGTCACAATACGCAAAATCAAAAGTAACTCACTAGTAAATCGGCACGAACTCTTCTAGTAACAACCTGACCCATTCAACTCAGAATGTCAAATGACTGAATAACGTACACAAATATCCTGAACAAAAAAGCACCACCAACTATTACAACACAGTGTCTACAAACACGAATCTACTCAAAAACACTGCACCCCATCATGACGCCCCATAGCACAACAGTTACGTTGCAAGTGAAAGCAAATGAGTGGAACGGCAACTTTCGCTTGACCATGTAAATTAATTTCCTACTTATCCACTACTAGGCTAAAAATCTCTAAAGAAAATGTCTGCTTTGGATAGAGGCTTTTCCACCCAATAGTGGAACCTCTGTCACCAGCATCATCATCATCATCTGTAGCTAAGCCTATGGGAATAAACTTACACTAGTCTGTAGCCAGTAAATACACTCATGCTCATAAATTAAGGATAATTGCAGAATGTGGTGCCACACAACGTGGCACTACACAAAACTGGTGCAAATAGCATAGGCACATAGGGAACACACGTGAGACAGATCTGTAAGTCCACGGTATTGGTGATAAGTTGAGAAAACCGTCCAGAAACACTTGTGCTACAAAAAGCCACTGTTTCCTGCGCATGTACCTCGACATCAGCATGGGACATAATTACCATGCACACGTACACAGGCCGTGCAACGGGTTGGCATACTCTGGATCAGGTGGTCGAGCAGCTATTGGGGTATAGCCTCCCATACTTGCACCAGTGCCTGTCGGAGTTCCTGAAGTGTCGTAGGGGTTTGAAGACGTGCAGCGATACTTCGACCGAGAGCATCCCAGATGTGCTGGATGGGGTTTAAGTCTGGATAACAGGAAAGCCATTCCATTCGCCTGATATCTTCTGTTTCAGGGTACTCCTCTACGATGGCAGCTCGGTGGAGCTGTGCCTTATCATCCACCAGGAGGAAGGTGGGACCCACTGCACCGCTGAAAAGGCAAACATATTGGTGCAAAATGACGTCCCGATACAGCTGACCTGTTACAGTTCCTCTGTCAAAGACATGCAGGGGTGTACGTGCACCAATCATAATCCCAGCTCACACCATCAAACCACGACCTCCACACAGGTCCCTTTCAAGGACATTAAGGGGTTGGTATCTTGTTCGTGGTTCACGCCAGATGAAAACCCGGCGAGAATCACTGTTCAGACTATACCTGAACTCGTCCGCCAACATAACCTGGGACCACTGTTCCAATGACCATGTACTGTGTTCTTGACATCAGGCTTTACGGATTCTCCTGTGACCAGGGGTCAGTGGAAGGCACCTTGCAGGTCTCCAGACGAATAAACCATGTCTGTTCAGTCGTCTGTAGGCTGTGTGTCTGGAGACAACTGTTCTAGTGGCTCCGGTATGGGCCCGAGCAAGGCTACCTGCAGTACTCTGTGGCCGTCTGCGGGCATTGATGATAAGATATCGGTCTTCTTGTGGTGTTGTACACTGTGGACGTCCAGTACTGTAGCGCCTGGACACGTTTCCTGTGTGCTGGAATCGTTGCCATAATCTTGAGATCACACTTTGTTGCACACGACACGGAAGGCCCATGCTACAACCTGCTTTGTTTGACCAGCCTCCAGTCGCCCTACTATTCTACCCCTCATAACGTCATCAATATATGTTGTTTGAACCATTTTCAACACACAGCCACCATTAGCACGTCTGAAAACGTCTGCACACTTACTCGCTGCACCATACTTTGGCATGCACCAACACACCTCTGCGTATGTGGACTGCTGCCAGCGCCACCGTGGGGCGACCGCAGGTCAAATGCACCACATGGTCTTACCCCGAGGTGATTTAAACCCGCAAACCGCCCAACAGAGCGTTGTTTCACCATGTATCAGCATTATCCTTAATTTATCAGCATGAGTGTAGTTTTAAGAGGAACACTGCATTGCCACATTTATTAAGGCAGCACACAGGAGTAATGTTCTAGAATAAGTGCACCGGGTACCGTGTCCTTTGGTCATACCATCTCTTGAAATGTAGGCTTGCTTCAAGAGAAACTACTTACTGATGTGGCAAGTAGCAGTTGAGATACAAGTAGTGCCTAAAGTGTGACTAAAATAGCACCACTACTACCACCGGAAGCGTCAACACTTGAGCCTATGGGCATAGTCTTACTGTAGCTTCAGGCAACAAATAGTGTTGAGAGGACCATTGCCAAATGACAACATACACGGGAATCACCTTCCTAGAATGAATCTCAATTACTGCTGGAACATTTGTTCATTCTGTGTGTGGGAGAGGTTGGGGTGGGAAGAACACCAAAAGGTGAATAAGTTACCCAAGAAGGTCATTGCTGCTTGCTTTGCACTTAGAAATCTTTTTCACTGTATTGGCCCACGAATAGGACTACTAGCGTACTTTTACCCAATCTGTCTTACAGCATAATGTTTTTAGCCAGTTCAGCTAAGGTCTAGAAATTCTTCATTCTGCAAAAGTATGCTGTAAAAATTGTATAAAGTTGTTAAATGAACGCCTTCCCACTGCCTTTTCACGAATACTGTGATTCTTACACTTATGTCCTGATACATTTGCTCCCTAATGGTATTTATGATATTCATACACTGAAGCGCCAAAGAAATTGATATAGGCATGCGTATTCAAATATGTAAACAGGCAGAATACGGCGCTGCGATCGGCAATGCCTATATAAGACTTACATCGGTTACTGCTGTTACAATGGCAGGTTATCAAAATTTGAGTTTGAAGGTAGTGTTACAGTCGGCGCACGAGCGATGGGACACAGCATCTCCGACGCAGCGATGAAGTGGGAATTTTCCCGTACTACCATTTCACGAGTGTACCATGGATATCAGGAATCAGGTAAAACATCTAGTCTTCGACATCGCTGCGTCCCGTAGCGCTGTTATTGCTGGCAGCCATGACGTCGGAAGTCGGTACCCGTCTTCTCTGTTGGTCGGTCGCTTGGCTATTTCTATTGCGTCTCTAATCTTCCTCTTGAAAGTACGAGGCTGTTTCGCCAGTACGCGTGCTTCACCAAAATCAATCTGTTTGCCGCCCTCATCCTGGTGTTCTGCCACCGCTGACTTGGTGTGCTTTGTTAGTCGGATATATCGTTCGTGTTCTGATATCCGTGCTCTGATGGGCCACCCCGCCTCGCATACATACACTGATCCACATTCGCACCCGATTTCGTAAACTCCAGCAGCATGTAGTTTGCCAACTGTATATTTCGCTGTGCGAAGAACAGCTTTTATTGTGTTGCCGCTTCGGAAAATCGGCTTGATGCCTACTCGGCGAAGGATTTTGCCCACCCGTTCAGTGATATATTGAACATATGGTAATAGACCGATGTTTCGTGTTTCCTTTTGCTCTCCTCTATTGCATTAATTCTTTGTCGCCATAGTTTTGTCTATAATTTTCATTCCATAACCATTGGCACAAAAAATGGACTAGAGGTTTTGTAGTTCACTCTTTATATGTGCCTCAAAGCTGATCCTGTTAGCTCTCCTGGTTAAAGTGTGCAGGGAGGATTTCTTCTGCGTAGGGTGGTGATGAGAGGAGGCATGCAGGTAACTGTCAGTGCTGGTTGGCTTCCTGTATACTCTATGGCCCAGTTTACCATCAGGCTGTTCATAAATTTCCACATCGAGGAAAGGCAGCACCCCATTCTTTTCTATCTCCATACTGAATTGGATTCCGCTGTGCTGCTGGTTGAGGTGTTTGTGGCAATTTCGTAGCTCATCCTCTCCATGTGGCCAGATAAAGGATCGTGAGCATATTGGAGCCAACACTCAGAGTGTAATGGTGCAGACTGGAGCGCTGTTTCTTCAAATGCTTCCATAAAGATGTCTGCTGCAATAGGCGAAAGAGGGGAGCCCATAGCTACACCATCTGTCTGTTCATAAAATTCCCCTTACCACCTGAAATACAATGAACATCTTAGAGGAACACGTGGCACCCAATAACTGCGATATAGTGAGCCACTGTTTAATGACCACCTATTTTAGGCCCAGGGACAATTTTTCACGTGAAGCAACACATACAGGCGCCCGGGAGACCAAAGTGGCCGCAGGTACATAGAGTACTGGCGCGTCTAGGCCGGCGCTATCAAGCAGGAAAACAACGCGACGTCAAAGCTGCCACCTGGTTTTCCATTCGGCGATTTCCACCAATCACAGATAGTAATGCAAACACCAATCGAAACGTCGGGTTTCCACCAATGAAAAGAAATAATAAAAACACCAATAACGATTTCTAACATCCCTCCCCTTCATCCTAAACGGCCCATAAGAATTAGATTACAGCCATGTCGGCAGGTATATAAGATACAAAGTTTGCTCATTCAGCAGCTGCTGCCAGCCCGCCCCGGATGGGGAATTGAAAATACAATAGAGGGGAAAAAAACTCGTTCAGCACATCTCGAGGGTTGGATCCTCTCAATTCCAAGTCGAAAGATTACACTGCCTGGGCTACGCGCATGGTGCAGTCTGCGCTTTTGAAGAGCCCCTTGCCGTTGTCGCCTGCCTGCCAAACACTGCCTTCCGCCGCCTGCCGCTGTTGTCGCCCACCCGTCTCTGTTAGCCACCGCCTGGTGCTCGCCGCCACCTGCTGTCCGCCCGCCCGTCCGTCAGTCCGTGTGCGTGCGTGCGTGCGTGCGTGCATGCGTGATTGTGTGTGTGTGTGTGTGTGTGTGTGTGTGTGTGTGTGTGTGTGTGTCATGAGCCTTCCCATCTCCCTCGTCATCTATACCACCTCCTCTCCCACTTCTCACACCTTGCCTCCCCTCCCCCCCACTTACCCATTCCCCATCTCCTCCCCTGCTATTTACTGCCACATCTACACCCTCCCCCCAGCCTTCACACACGCAACAGCTCCCACTCTTGCGCCCGCTCTCACGTACGCCTCCGCTGCTGCCTCTGCTGCAACCCCCCAGGTGGTGGACTTCCGCCGTTTCAGCCCCCTCCCCCCAACACTTCATCATCTGCCTGTCACCCACATCACATCACTCCGGGCCACCATTGCCACCACAGAACTGACCCCACCTCCCAGTGCCTCCACCAAACCTACAGAATCTGCTGCTCGCCACCTCCCTCTCCTCCCCATCACTGTTCCCTCCACCCAGCCAAACCTCTCTACAAACCCCAGAAGTGTGTCAATACCAATTCTGCTCCCCCCACTTCCCACAAAACGTCACCGCCCCTCGCACTGCTGTTTCCATGGATACCACCCCTCTTCCTGTCGCCTGTACCCTGGCTCCCACCCTCCACACCTTTGTCCTGTCAACTCCATACCCAAAGTTCCTTGATGCCCGTACCCTCACCATGAAGATACGCAAGTATTTCCCTGGTGCTCCTGTCTCCCAACTGATTACACGCAGGGATTCAGTCCTCATCAAGATCCCCTCCCTCTCCTTTCATACGGACCTCCTCTGTAAACTCCCACGCATTGTGTTTGGCCCCCATGCATTCCTGACACCCTCTCCTCGCCAGCCCCAGCCTCTACATAGCCCCCCCCCCAACCTATGCACCCATGATCACCAAGCTCAGCCTTATGATCACAGAACTCAAACCCCAACCTTGTAATCTGCTCTGCCTGCTGTATCCACAATGCCTTTCGTCCCACTTATCTCTTGTGGGTCTTTTCAGAATCCGCACCCTCCATCGTCCACCTCCTCACCCAGGGTGCCCTGATTTTTCATCGCCGCCACCCTGTTGAATCCTCTAAATCTGCTCCCCAATCCTATAGCTACCAGTGCTGCCTCATGTATAATGATCAACCTCGCCACCCCTCCTTCCTGTAACACCTGTAATGGCCCCCACCCTACCTACTCCCACAAGTGTAAGGCTAAACCCCCTCCTGCCATCCCCAAGATTACTGCCCCCATCCATCCCATCGACCCCCCATCCACTCCAATATTTACCTCCATCCACCCCCACAGCTGAAGACATTGTTTCCTGACCATAGTCCTCCAAAACATTCACCCTTTCCAACGTCCCCACATCCTCCAACAAATCTCCCTCGCCACCTGCTTTGTCTTTCACCTAAACACCTTCGCCACTTACTCCCACAACCAAGCCCATTTCACCTTCACCCACTTTGACACCCTGGTTTAACCCTCTCCTCTCCCCTCCCTTCACCCTCCTCTCTTCCTGTCATGGACTGGAATGAGTGTTGCATCCTCTTCCAAAACATCTGCTCCTTCTGCACCAACAAATACCTCCTTATGTACACTCTCTCTCAACACCAGTTTGACACCTTCCTCGTGAATGAAACATTTCTCCAACCCCACCATACTATCTGCACCTCAACCTGTATCCTCCACCGAACTGATGCTCCTGGCCCCCGAGAGCAGGGTGGAGTCGCCATTGGCCACAACCCCTCCTCAATGATGCCACCGAACACCTTATCCCCAGTGTCTGCTTCCCCTCCCTCACCATCACCTGTGCCACCATGTATGTCCGCCACACTGCTCCTATTCCCTATGACTTCATCTCCCACATTGACTGCATCTTCTCCACCTATGTGATTGCTGCCAACATCAACACCCATAGCCACTCCCCTGCCGCCCTACGGCAGTGGCATCAGTCCCTCCCCACAATCCAAGGTGACCTTGTTCCCCTTCCCCAGTTCACCCGTCCTGAAAGCAACATCACTCCCTGATGGTGTCATTGTCTCTGCCAACCTTCTTGGGAGTATCGCCGTCGAGATCCTTGACCACACAAATAGCAAACACCTCCCTGTCCTCACTATAATGTCTGCTCACCACCCACCACCCCCTCCCAAGGTAGTCAATGACTACTGTCACACCAACTAGGATGCCTATCGGGAATCCATGGCCATCCAGATCGAAAGCCACCCTCTTACCTATCACCATCCTGACAACATCATCCATGCCTTGTCCTTCCTTCAGGAGGCCATTACTTATGCTGTGGAGGCCCATGTTCCTATGAAAACCATCAACCCCACTGTCTCACCCTCCCTCCATGGGCTGTCCTCCATGGGCTCTCCTCCTCCATGAATCCCACTGTCTCTATCGCTCCTTCCTGTACAATCATGATGGGGACACATACCAATGCCACCGGCAAATACAGTGACTTGTTTGGAACCTCATTACAACAGAAACGCTGGGATTGGCACCAGACCTGTACACAACTCAATGCCACCTGCCCTATAAACTCCTCCAAGTACTGGTCAGCCTTCCATCACCTTACTGGTTGCCATTCCACACACTATTACCCTTTCTCCATAGCGACCGCCCCCTTCCCAACAACCCCAGTAAGGTCAACCAGTTCCCTTCCCAACTTTCCGAGGTCTTCTCCACCCCTGATGATCCACACTTTGATTATTCCCTTTTCCCCACTGTCATGGAACACACTGATACCTCGGTCACTCCACTTGCTCCCAGTCTCTAATACTTGGGGCAGTTGCTCCACTCCAACATAACCACTCCAATCACAGCACAAGACATTAATGCCCCTTCTCATTCCTGACTGTCCTTGCCAATTTATACCACATCAACCTCTCTACTGGCTTCTACTCTGACCTGTGGAAGACTTCCCGCATCCTCTTGTTCCTCAAACCCAACAAACCCCCTTCTGTCACCTTTTCCTATCACCCCATCTGCCTCACCACCTTCAGTAAGGTCTTTGAATCCATCCTCTCCCATCGGATCCATCATAACCTTAATCAACACCATCTCCTCCCTCTTATCCCGTGTGGCTTCTGACATCCCACCTCCACTGAAGACCAACTTCTTAACCTCATCCACCTCTCTCCCTCCAACTTCTGTCACTCTGTAATTTTTGTTTCCCTTGACATCTGAAATGCCTATGACCACGTATGGCATCTCTGTCTCCTCTTTGAACTTCAAACCTACTCCCTGCCTATCAATTTTGTCCATCTGGTCGCTTCCTTCCTCTCACGCAGTCCTTCCCCCGTCACCCTCCATGATACCAACTCCCATATCTTTTATCCCACTGCTGGCATCCCCCAGGGCTCCATCCTCTCCTGTCTCCTCTATCTCCTGTACACCGCAGATATGCCCAAGCCACCCCCCACCCGTCCACCTCCTCCAATATGCTGATGACGCCGTCTTCTTGGCTCTCTATCCTACCTTTCAATGGTCCCAACACACCTTCCAAACTCACCTTGACCAGTTCACCAGTTGGTGCAACCAGTGGTTCCTTTGTAACAAGCCCTCCAAAACCCAGGCAATCATCATAGGCTGCATCACCAACTCCTTCCGTCTCCATGATTTCTAACTAACCATTTATGGTTGTCCCAATCTTGAGATAATTTGACCTCATCCATCACTGTCACCTCACCTGGACCGTTCATCTCCTGACCATCCAGCAGAAAAACCCATTCCCACCTCTGCCTCCTGAAACTATTGTCTGGCCAGACATGGGGATTGCATCCTTCCACTGTCCTTCACATCTAAAAATCCCTCATCCAGCCTATCCTCTGTTATGCCAGCACTGCCTGGATATCTGCCCCTGCCCCCTCCGCTTTTATAAGGCCCTCCAAATCCTAGAACGCCTTGCCTTCTGTATCCACCTTCCTTCCCCCACATGACTCCTGTATAACCTCATCCACTTCCCCTGCCGCCTCCTTTTCCTCCAACATGTCCGCATCCTTTACACTCTCCACAGGCTTGATCCTCCTTCCTCTCCTCTTCCCATCCATTGCTGCACCTCTATCGCTGTATCCCTCCCTCTCTCCACCTCCACATCCTCCATCTCCTCCATCTCCTTCAACAGGACAATATCCAGCACCTCCCGCTCCCAGATGTTAAACTTCACCGTGACATCTACCTTCCTATCAACTGCAGCCTGGCCTTGTTTCCCCTCCCCAGGGCCCTCCTTTTTCCTCTCCCCTCCTTCTCCCAGATCGAATTTTCCTCCTTCCCCCTTGATTCTTTGCACCCCTCCCTGGGCTGTTTCCCTCCCCCATCCTTCCCTCCCCAGCCCCATTTGGCACACTCCCCACCCATCTCCCCCTCTCCCCCCTCTCTTGCACCACCCCTCCCTCCTTTCTTCCCTTCTCTCTCATCTCTCATCTCTGTACCCCTGGCAGATCCTCTCAGTAGTATCATCATCATCATCATCATCATCATCATCATCGGTGTATTACATCAGTGTTGTGTTTGGTGCTGTTCTCCCATGACGTCAAGAGCTGTGATTTTATTCGTGTGCTGGACTTGTACATAGTGTTCCTGTCAGCAATTGTTATGTGCTACACTGCCCATCGCAACTTTTATACTCCAGCTGTACTTCGCCTTGTGTTTCTTTTAATTGCCAGTGTATGGTTTTTTGTCTACAGTTTTTATATTTTTATCACCATTTTTACATTCACCCACTTTTTACGGTATCTTCCATTATGTTTCCCCTTTTATCTGTCGGTTTCGCCGTATTTCCTCCTCTATGTTGTTAAAATGTCTCCCTGTTATGTACTGTCTCCCAGCTGAAGAGCGGCGCCTATGCTGTTGCCAACCCGCCCCATATGGGGCACTGAAATACAATAAAGAAAAAAAACTCATTCGTCAATAAACAAAAAACCCTGAAGAAGCTACCTTGCAACAGGGACCGAAACGTGGTAGATAATATATTGACAATTTGGTCAAAAACTTTTGTTGAATATATACAGTCTGTTCGTAGATTTTCAACATGTATACAACAGCATCCACAGGAATAGCCTACATAACGCGCTGCTTGACCTCAGAACCCCAGAGATACTAAAGAGAATGGTGCAGACTTGTATGGGTAGGTAAAGGGCAGAAGTGCATTTCTGAAGAATCATCTTAGAGAAAGTAACTAGGGGATGTAGGCACCAGGAGTTGGCTGGCGTACAGATGGACGGTAATTTCCAGTGTCTTACATACACACATGATGCAGTACTATTAAGTGACTCAAATCATGAGTTGAAGGGTATGTACCAGAAAATAGACTAGAGGACAACCAAGTAGTGCCAGACGGACGACCTGGCGAAGGACCTGGAAGCCCTAGAGATTGACAAATATAGTAGGCTAGTGGCGGCATTACCCCAATTTTGATATCAAATTGATATACAAATTAAATTGATCAATTAATCCCACCCCCACCCCAGATCACACCCACCCCTGTCCCAACCACGCCCACCGCCAGATGTAATGTTTTTCTTAGCCTACACATGGGCCCCAGCCCCCTCTCCACTCCCCACCCTCCCTCACCCCTTCGCCTCAACCAACCTACCCTATTGGAGGGAATTTCGAATTTTGATGGGAATTTCGAATTTTTGCGGGAATTTCATATTTTGACAGAAATTTCTTTGTCAGAGCTGTGCCGACGTCCTACGCCAGACATGTCTGAAGAGGTGAGTTATGCATAAAAAATGTCAAATGTGAGCATGCAGTAGGTAATTAGTTTCGAAGTAGCGTCTATACGTGTGGTAAACTCTTATAGGAAGTTCTATTTCAAGACAGGGTCTCTCAATTAGTTTCGTAAACACATGTATGATACAGCATCGCAATTGTAACTCAAGACATGCCATAGTGTACAAAACAGCTACGTCCTCTTTAATTATACCGATACCGTCATTTTTAATTTTCCGCCGATTCCCGGGTCGGGGGTGTGGTGGGACGTCACCACAGCCCTGGTGCAAGTAAATCGCCACCGAAATTTGAAAGTCCTGCCAAAACTCGTTTTTCCCATCAAAATTCGGAATTCCCCAATGGGGTGGTTTGGAGGAGGGGGAGGGGTGGGGAAAGGGGGGGGGGAGTGGGTTGTGGCCCATGTTCAGGCTGAGAAAAAACATGTCAGTTTGGGGATTGGGGAGGGTGTGGTAGGGGCAGTGGTGGGCGTGATCGGTGGCGGGAGGATTAATTGATCAAGTTAATTCATTTGTATATCAATTTGATATCAAAACTGGGGTGATGTCGCCACTATGCTACTGACAGCATCTGGAGTAATCACACACAAAACAAAGGAATGGAGGCAGTTTATGGCAGCACCACGAGGGCCTCAGGGCCTGTGATCGCTGGATGTGTGTAAGTTTACTTACAATATTTGTTAGTTGTTGCATACATTCAGTATTTGTCAGTTGTAACTGTACAACACAGTTTATTGTACATGAAGAAATATGGCGAAAGGTTGTGCAGCGTTTAACTGATGAATAAGTTCTGGAATGGAACCAATTTACCTGTCACAGCTACGTTGATGTGTTTTTTTATATTTCTTATACTCGTATTAGCGACTTTCCGTCACAACACTTACATTTTGAGAAGGGATTCATCGCTGAATTTATATTTCTTATTTTAACAGTTGCTGCTTTTTTTGACAATACCGGTTGCATTTTGTAGTGCTGTAAAACAAGTCAAGTGCTGGTGAGAGCAACACACAATCAGGTATCAGGATTTACATGCATACTGCAATGTAACGTACCATATAATACAAAAATATATGATATTAAATTATTTCAATTAAAAAATCTGGAGTACCGAACAACGATATGCTACAATTCAAGCTCATACTAACGTAATAAGGTGCATTTAGTTGTGACCAATCAGGTACCGCAATTTTATTGTAGTAAGTAAAAAAATCGGAAAACAGTGGCTGATTGCCGTTTGTTCATAAATTAAATTGCTGTACTGTCGTTACACTACTAAATACATATTTGTGAAATATCTCAAAGGAAGATATGCTACAACCAAAAGCGCGTAAGTTTACCACAGCAGTTGTCGCCGAGGTGCCTTTTAGACTGTCTGCAGTTCACAGAAGACCACTCACGGGATTGTGGAATCGATACCATTGTCAGAATTCTACGTGCTGAGAAAAGGCATCGGCTGATATTTCTTGTCTTGGACCTTCTGGTATTCTGAGTGGATGTATTCCCGTCCCGTGCAGGGCGTTCATACGTTGGAGGTATTTAGTTCCTTGGTTATGGACTGAGTGCTGGTGTTCGGGCTGTACTCTGTTCACTGTAACACAGCTTCCTCGGACAGATAGTTCACACTGTGAAATCTACCAGTTTCCCGTCAGACTGGTCTAAGGGATTCTGTTTCACAAAAATTGGTCATCGAGTCTTTGAAATGTGACAGTTTGGTAACCTCATCCCTGGAAATCATTCTGCACACAGGCATCTTACTGTTCGAATGTTGCATCATGCATTCACTAAATGATATTTATGTCAGCTTACTCTGTTAGGCTGTAATCCGTCATCAAGTCCGTCGTCAAGCAGAAACTTCCATATAAACACTACATAATATAAACAATACTTATTTAATTGTTTACCCATAAGCATGGTCACTGTAAGCAGTAATGGAAACTTATCCTTACTAGCTGTAAGATTTAATAGAGTAGCAAATCAGGTTCCAATGCCAACGTGTTGCATTTGAACCAGTTAAAACAACTGTGAACTTTGGCCCAAGGGAAGTCCAGCGTTAAGTCCTTCAAGGTGCTCCTGTAAGATGTGTGTCACATAACAAAAGTGTTGCTTTTTATCTCCTCTAATAACTTTACAACTTTGTATACATAGATTTTTTTACGTATTGTCTACCTACTCGAATTTTTACCAAACATCACTCAATAACTGGACAGTTATTTCATTATCTGTGTTGTTCATTATGAATTTGACAGGAGAATCATTGTTTGTCGATGCCCCTGCCACAACACGCATTGAAGATTCCATATTTCTGAAAAAGTTTGTCTCTGCCTCCTTTAATTTGTGCTTCGTTATTGCTCTCTGCAATTGTAGTAGTTCTCTCAATTTGCATGTCACATGAGCAAATTGAACGAAAGACAATTTAATCCCCGTGGACACCACGCTAATAAGTGTAACACCCTCTGTAACCTTGATAATGGCCTCAGTTCGTCGAGGACGAGTATCCAAAAGTTTCTTCAGCTATACCATATCCACCTGAAGACGATGGTTAGACCCTGTAGAGCTCCCAGATTGTGGCGATGTTGATTGCTACATTTCAGCTGCTGTTCCCAATAGTCCCACGCACTTTACATGGAGTTAATATTGGGTTATTTAGATAGCCAGTAGAGTTGTCTTGGGATGCCAGAGTGTTTGTCAAACCAGGAACATATGCTTCCAGCCTTTGGTCACCTTGGAAGACAGGAGTGTCCACAGCACGCTCGTCACGAATGTATAGAAGAAAAAAGCAATACTGTCAGCGAAAATATTGAAATAAAGTTTACTGTAATCTAAATGAATGGGCATACGTCATGGTACGAAAAAACACCTCCAAACGATCACAAAAACACCCCTAGAATTATGGGTGGAACGGCTCATTGCGCCGTTACAGCACTCAATGGTTTGCTTCATTTAGAAAGAGAAGTAAATCATCTTCCAACTTTCCAATGTACAATTCAAGTTTCCCCGCTAGTCGGCGCTGCAGTCAGTGAAAAATTAAAGATTAAAATGGCATGAAATTAAAAAATGTAAGATGGTGTCTGGGGGAAATTTAAAGATCCCTGATGGCTGTGGTAGGAAATTTGAAAAATGCAACATGGCGGTGGTGGCGGAAAATTTAAAAATGCAAAACGGCAGAACTATACCAGCTGTACTTTGTACCATATCTATCCCTCCCTCCCTCCTCCCCCCCCCCCCTCTCATCCTCCTACTCCAGCCAAAGTCAGTATAAAATGACGCAGACACTCACTTAAGTGGCGTAAAAATGGCGTCACATTAAGAGATATATGGTACTTCGGCTTCATGTTCAAAGACATTTGCCTCAATTACGTACACACACACACACACACACACACACACACACACACACACACACACACACACACACACCATCTTCATAATGATATCCCCCCCCCCCCCCCCTCAGTAAGTACTGTACTGTCTTGTCACTAAATTTCCATGTGTGCACGAAATATTTCAACATTTACTTCATCAGCATGTCTCTGATTTATACATCAATGTACAGGTATATCTCCTACCTCTGTCTCTTTCTTTCCATTTCTGCCTCATCAATTTCGTCTCATGTGGGTGTGCACACAGGATTCAAAACTTATGTGAATTTTTCTATATCTGCCTCAACATCATGTCTATGATTTATACACCACAGTGAATTTCTTCTCTCCCTCTCCCTCTGTCTCTCTCCCTCTCCCTCTGTCTCTCTCCCTCTCTCTCTCTCTCTCTCTCTCTCTCTCTCTCTCTCTCTCTCTCCACTTCTGCCTCATCATTACATTTCATGCCATGTGTGTGTACAAACAGCATCCAAAAATTACTTACAATATTTCCACATCTGCTCATCTCATTGCTTACTTTGACAAGGCAACAACATCATAATATATCATAGACAGATGGAAAGGAAAATAACAAACAAAAGATACTACAGATATAAATTTTATTATTTTTTTTACATTTTCATACAATAAAACAGTGAACTTCGTTGCTGTCATACAGTGGAAGAATACGAATTTAATCATTATCTTCAACACTTTTTATATCATCGACTGTAGACAGTAGGTTGTTACAATTTGAGTAAATATTTACGATACCTCCCTTAGAAAGACACGTTTTGACTGCTGTATCTGCCTTACTAAAATCGAAATGGCACCCAGTTGCAATTTGTGGGCAAACTGTATACAATATGAATAAGGTATCCTTAATGTAACAACAATGGCGGTGTCTCATTGTTCAGCAACAACGTCCATTCTGCTCATCGGCGTTATATAGGAAATCTTGTAAGAGATAATCGTTGTTCCACTAATTTCATATTTAACTTTTCAGTCACTGGTTCATATTTGTCAAGACATTTTCGATTGGAACACAGGAAGTGAGAGGCAGTCCTTGTCATGAATGTTACGCACATCATATTGCGGCAATGTGTCCTTAATCCACTTCACTTTCTGCAAACCCTTCAGAAAGAC
Source organism: Schistocerca americana (assembly GCF_021461395.2). Lineage (NCBI taxonomy): Eukaryota > Metazoa > Arthropoda > Insecta > Orthoptera > Acrididae > Schistocerca > Schistocerca americana. Next base: position 405,017,464 of record NC_060130.1, read on the forward strand.
AAGCGATTCAGATGGAATAACTGCACGTGTATCATTCAGCAGTGTCTCCAATGGCACACCAGTGAGCGAATACCATGTTGGTGGCAATTTTCCATGAGGCATTTTGCAGAAGTTATATCTAACTCGTAGTAGGGAAGTGTCCACTGTAGAATTAAATCTCCATAAACAACCACACTACTTTGAGTACTGCCCAACATCCAAAATGCAAGTTACTTCGGAACAAATCTATTGTCTATGGCGAGGAATCCTTGGCAATCAAGGAGGGCATCATACATGCTTCTGGAAAACAGAAAACATAACAATGAAGATGCTTTTTTATATTACAAGTAATTTATAAGCAAAATATATCGATTCTATTAGTAGTATACACTGATCAGCCAGAACATTATGATCACCTACCTAGTAGCCGATATGTCCACCTCTGACACGGATAACTGGCGACTCGTCGTGGCATGGAAGCAACGAAGCCTTGGTAGGTCGCTGGAGCGAATTGGCACCACATCTGCACACACCAAAAGTCACCTGTTTCCCATACATTCCGGGAAGAGTGGCGATGAGCTCTGACGGTACGATCCATAACATCCCAGATGTGTTCGATCAGGTTCAGCTGTGTTCCTAGAACCACTCCATCACACTCCTGGCCTTCTGAAATGACAAATGGCACTGCTGTCGGGAAACATGATCGCTGTGAAGGTTGGTTGGTTTTGGGGTTTGATGGGGGCTAAACATCGAGGTCATCAGTCCCCTGTTTCAAACAGACATACTTGTAAAAGGCCTATACAGTAAAAGCGTAACCTCTGCACCCAGAGGGCTACAGAGCTAAAATGAACACCGCAATAACACAAAATAGAAGACACTTAAAAGGAGCAGAGCAAATAGTTGACTAGAGTAAAACAGACTACAGTGGTTGATGGATCAGGTATAAGGTCAACCACTCAACTACAAACGAAGAACCTCCAGCTGGACGCTGTGAAGGGATGTAAGTGGTCTGAAATCAGTGTCCCAACTCCTTGGCCGTCATACTACCTTGCACACGCTCCAGTGGAGTCATGGATACTAACGTGAATGTTCAAGACTATAATGGAGCCGCCACCAGTTTGTCTCTGTGCTGCAGTATAGGTGTCAAGGAGTTGGCCCACTGAAACACGACGGATTTGCGCTCTCCCATCAGCGTGATGAAGATGGTACTGGTATTCATGAGACTATGCAACGCTCTCCCACTGCACCAGCGTCCAGTACCAATGGCCACGTACCCATTTCAGTTGCAGTTGTCGATGTCGGTCTTAACATTGGCACATGTGTGCGAAATCAGTTGCAGATGCCCATCGTTAGGAGTGTCCGGTGCATTGTGTGTTCAGCCACATTTTTACTCTGCCCAGCATTAAAATCTGATATTAGTTCTGCCATAGTTCACCGCCTATCCTGTTTGACGAGTTTGCCCAGCCTACAATGTCCGACATCTGTAATTAGGGGTGGTCGCCCAACCCTACGTCGTCTGGATGTGGTTTCACCTTAGTTTGGCCACGTGTTGAAGACACCACAGCACTCCTGGAATACCCAACATGTCATGCAGTTTCTGAAACTGCTCGTGCTGAGACTCCGTCCCATCACAAACTGCCCTTGGTCAAACTGAGACAGATTGCATGCCTTCCCCATTCTACGCACTGACAGCATGCTCACTGATAATACATGCACTGTGCGTGAGTTTAATTAGCAGTCATTCCTCAACAGGTGATGCTGCTATCGCCTGGACAGGTTTATATGGACAGTAAGTCGGGAGTCATAATGTTCTGGCTGATCGGTGTATAGTACAAGTCGTACTTACATTGTATGTATGAAAAGAAGAAAGTGATGAATGATGGTGACTACAATGATGGCGGCGTGTCTGATGGTGCAGGAACTATGACAAGCTATGCACAGTGAGTCTTCAGATTTCATAACACACCATCATGCTGAGTTAACAAGTTCCAACAAGCAAGAACTGTAATCAGTCAATATTGGTTAGCAAGTCCTATATTACTGATGCAGCATTATATTTCGGTTTTCCCCATTCACAAGGAACATGTCAGAAGAATTTAAGCTGAAAAAGATGTAAAATCAAGTAAACTTATAGTTAAATATATGTGGTGTATCTCTGCATTTCAAATAAACAGGAAACAGTTACCGATATCCAAGGAACTCAAATGCCTCTCTGCGTTTCTCTGCTGTGGTTGATCCCAATTCTGTGGTAAAATAAGTTATTTAACTACCGCTCTTTAAGGCACGCTTGGTAATCCAAGCAGGCGTGTATCACATGCCGCAACACCCAGCAGTGTTTGCTGGGTTCCTCTGCAATAAGACAGACGTCCAGCTAACCCTTACTCTACACGCCGCCCTCTTATGCAGGTGTAGTATTACCACTACATTTACGTGGACTGATTCCACACATTTTGCTGGCATCTATTTCAACTGATGGATTGTTCTCATCTGCAACAGTAACTGAGTCTTTCGAGGCCTATCATCAACATCAAGCAACAATCAAAGTTCCTCTTCAATGAATGTTAGTAATGAGGCAGAGTACTTTCTGGCACGCATATTAATGACTTATGCAAACAAACACTATCTGTCACTTTCCCCTCTCCCAGTGGCCCACGTGTGCTCATATCAAATAATTGCTCAGGAATAATTAAAGACACTGTTAAAACATGCTTCATTCCATTTTTATGCTACCTTAGCTTAATTACCATAATTTATTACCAAACTGCAAGTATGCAGATATCGCTGCACATGTCTGAAAAACAGGAGAGAAATGATGACGATGCAAGGTGTGAATACTGCCTGCGGATGGGAATCAAACCCGCACCAGAGCAACAGGGCTGACCAAATGGCAGACCTGACAACAAGAGGTCAGTAAAAACCTATGCAACAACGAAGTGCAGCGAACTTTCGACATTGCTGTCAACAGGTCAAGTACGAGCCACAATCCAAATCGAGATCAGAGAGGAAAACCAATACCAAAGCGAAGTCGCCGGCGAGTAGTCAGTAGCACGATGGAGATAGTAACGAACGTTATCAGATGAAGTACACAACTGACTGAGCGGTCGAGGTGTGGAGGTATTTATGCCAGCCACAAGGGACACTATTGGCTGGTGTATTCACGTGGCGAGACGGTGACGCACTCACTAGGCAAGTGCAACATTGTGGTGTCACTCTTCTCTATCGTCCATCGAGGTCCATTTGCTCCATTGCGCATTCAACTTCCGCACAGCCTGATACCAGAACCTTCCCCTTCTCCCCCCGATACTGGTGCATACAGGTGGAAACACGCCAGACTATGCTGTGGCAGGTGGAATGAAAGTACGGGCGAAGGTGCAGTCACATTGACTGTAGGCTGTGAGGAGGAAGTACGGTCGGCAGAGTGTGTCAGAACAGTGCTGGAGTTGGATGTTCCTGGAGGAACTACTGATCCACAGGAAGCCAGAGGGGAGGACCAAGGCAACAATGGGACATCCATGGTAGCTACCTGGGGTTCTGGCTGTTGTTTCAAATTGGCACAGGAAGGTGGTGGAAGAGGGGGCTGTGGAGAAGGGCTTTTGTCCAAGGCCAAAGCTGGTTGTGGTGACAGCACTCAAACCCCTTCTGCACTTGGAGCAACATAACTCTTCCCCTGTGGATTGACACTACCGTTTCTAGTATTCAAGCCTCAGCACTCCTGTAGGAGAAATGCCCGTACCATTGTGCCAGGGGTGTACTAACAGGAGGGAGATGAACACCATTTTGATGACGACGGTGTCCACAGATGAAGCAAGGTCCAAGGCTGGCGACCATGGATTAGCTCTGTAGAGCTATGATTATTAAGCTACGTGTTGTGATAAGTGCTCAAAAACAAAGTAAGGGCCGCCATAGGAGCGGAGGATTTGACAGTTTTCTTCACCTGCCGCTTTAACCTCCAGACAAGACGTTCAGCATCATCACTGGAGTGAAGGTGGGACGGAGCTCAAGACATGTTTGATGTCACTGGCGGCACAGAAGTCATTGAAGGCAGAGACCATGACTTGTGGGCCATCGTCAGAGACCAATGTGTGAGGTAACCCTTTGATGGACAAAACTTGCGCTAAGATTGGAAGCATGACCTCAGCCATGGTGGATTCCAAGCATACAACATAGGGGTACTTTGAATAAGTATCCTCAGTGAGGAGCCACATAGAGAATAAGAATGGGCTTGCAAAACAGAGATGGATGCAGTCCCAAGGGAGGTGAGGAGTAGGACAGAGGCAAAGGACTAAGGGGGCACCACCTGGTGCTGAGCACATGCTGCACGAATATGAATCATCTTTTTGCTGTCGATGTCAGGCCAGTACAATGGCGGCATGCCAGTATCTTCATATAGGACATGCCCCAATGACACTGGTGGAGCAAATTCAATACCTGACGATGCAGTTTAGCCAGAATAGCCACTCGATGTCCATGTGTCTTAGTATCCAAAAGGATCACAACATCTGGGAGTCGGTGAGAAAGCTGTTTCAAATGGCAGAGCTCTATCATCAGCTGATGAGTGAGATAATGGGGCCAGCCAGGGATTACATAGCGAAGGACCTGTCACAGGGTGGGGCCTCAGTGTGTTGCAGGGGAAAAAACACATGGCTGTAAGGAGAAATCTGTCCAGTGTATGTTTGGTATTGATGTGGAAGCAGAGGACTTCCTGTTGGTTGAAATCTGGGTCTGGGCCAGCTGGTAGACGGGACAACGTGTCTGCATTAGAATTCTGGGTTGTGAGGTTGTAGCGAATAGTATAATTGTAGGCACTGGGAGACAACGTCCACCACTGGAGCCATTGGTCTGTTTGTTCTGGAAGGATGGGACGCAGTCCGAATAACGCCACCAACGGCTTGTGATCCGAAATTAGAGAGAACTACATTCCAAGAAGGTAGATATGAAATTTATTGACTGCGAACACTGTTGCCAAAGCCTCCTTTTCTATCTGGGAATAATTGTGCTGTGACGGGGTCACGATCTTGGATGCATATGCTATAGGCTATAGGCTGTTTGGAACAATCCCTATTCCTGTGTGCCAAGACCTCTACGATAACATGGGCGGACGCATTGGCTGCAAAAACCAATGGGCGATCAAGAGAAAAGGGCGTGAGGCAGGGTGTGGACGTCAGTACGGTTTTCAATTTGAAAAAAGCCTGGTCACAGGTGGGGATTCAGGTATTATGGACGCCATTTTTATGCAACTGACAGGTTGTGCCATGTGGGCCCTGAGGTAGGAATTAAGCATAGTTGAGCTTGCCCAAAAATGTTTGTAATTCAGGTAAGTTCTTGGGGTGGGGCAAAGAAGTGCTGGTGGCAACGTTGTTATTAGTAGTACAGATTCCCGCTTCAGGGAGCCAATGCCCAAGTACTCTACTCTTGGCTGAAAAAATCTGCACTTAACCAACAGAAAACACAGGTCTGCATCCTGCAGGGTTGTGAACAGGGTATGGAAGTTTTCCAAATGCTCCTGGTGAGAGGATCTTGTGACAACAAGGTCACCTAAGTAACTGACAAGCCGAAATATGTTGTATCAACTGTTCCACAAATCATTGGAATATTGCAGGGGGTGAGGAAATGCCAAAGGCAAGTTGCTTGTACTTATACAACCCAAATGGCGTGTTAAGGACCACAATATTCTGAGATGCCTCATCTAAAGGTAGCTAGAGGGACCCATCAGCGAGGTCGATCTTGGAAAAATATTCCCCCCCCCCCCCCCCCTCCCAGCCAGTTTGGTGAGGAGATCTATTGCCTTAGAATAAGATAGGTTTCTAACTGTGATTTTGAGCACTGATTGTCACCTTTAAATCCCCACACAAGCAAAGATACCCATTCAGTTTCCTTATGATGACTAGCTGCGTGGTTAATGTGCTAGATTAGACAGGTTCGACAACCCCAGCTGCCTGCAGACGATCCAGTTCGTCCTTCATGGCAGTCCGTAAGGCCACTGGAATCAATCTGGCGCGTTAAAAACGAGGTGTGGCCTGAAAGTCGGAAGCACACCCCAAATACGGTTGAAAAAGAGACGGAAACACTGTCGAGAGGTCATACAGTTCCTGGAACGAGACCACACTGGAAATCACCTTGACCTAATTGGAAATATAAAATCCAAATGCTGTTAAGGCATCGAGGCCCGGAATCTTGGTAGCCGACGGGTGGTCAATGACAAAGAACGTCAAAAGCCGAGTAACATGTTTGTAAGTTGCTGCACTCGAGAACAGTCCGTTAAGAAGAATCACACGGTCGTCATAGGCCAGCAAATTGAGTGAGTGTAGGGACAAGTCAAGTGAACCCAGTCAGACGTCAGTCGCCTGACTGATCAAAGACATGGTAGCCCCAGTGTCCACCCGAGGACGGTTGTCCTGTTGAGAGAATCGTGAGAATAATCTCTGCGTGAAGGGGTCGCCCTGGTAGATTACTGTCTGCAGTGCTTGTACCATGTCCTGCTGTGGTCGTGGCGCCGGGTGGGGGCGAGTCGTGTGACTGCGACGTACTGAGCGGAGGTACCTCTCCGTGTCACAGCATGTGCAGGACCCCTAGCGATCTGGACAGTCTGCTCAGGAGAAAGAGGAAAAACACTGCTGGCAAGAAGGGAGCGGCCCCTGTAGCAGTCGTCGAGGGGCAACTGGAGGCTCAGAAGTCAGAGACATCGGACAAAGACAAATCACGACGTTGCTGCAACCTGGCGGTCTTCCTACGTTTACGACGCTGGGCTGGCGCACGTGGTGTCGTGCAAACTGCTGCCACTTGCAACATTGCCGTAAGTCGTCGGTTAGCTGACTGCGCAAATTCGAAGAATGAGCGATGCACAAGAAGTCCTCTAACGACGGGTTATGCAGTTTCAACGTCACCGTGTGGACATCTGCGTCACGTGCTAACTGAACCACCACATCACGAATCAAAGTCAGCGTAGGAGGCTTTACGGCCTTGATTGTCACAAGTAAAATCACATTTTCGGCTGAGTCCTGCCAAGTCAGTGACCCACGAGCGGTATGACTGTCATGGCTGTATATGGTACTTATGGAATTCTAGCCTGGAGGCAATCACATGATTCCGCTGAGAATAATAATTGGTCGGCAGAATGCATATCTCCTGAAAGGAGAGGGCGACGGGGTCAGACAGAGGCGTCAATTTTCAGAGGAGAAAAAACTTGTACGGCGACGCCCAAAACAGAAAGAGCTATCGCTGTAGTGAATCGTCCGTAACTTGAAACGCCGTGAAATGTTGCTTTGGTCGACGCGAATATATGTCCCAGTTCTCTGTAGGGTCGTTGAAAGGAGGAAACAACGGAGGACGGTATTTGGTGTCGAGTGCAGGGGCATAGGGCACAGTGGCTTTCTGCACACGAAGATTCTCCTCCCAGACCTGAACTGACTTGTGTACCAAGTCCGTCTGTATCTGCTGCTGCTGCTCGAGCGGGGTAATCAATTTAGCTTCCACTCTACGAAACTACTTCCTTTTTCCTCGTCGCAAATTGCTATAACCGCGAGTAGCCAGATACCGCAGCACACGTCAGAAAAACAGGAGAGAAACGATGACGACGTAAGGCATGAAGACCCCCTGCGGACAGGACTCAAACCCACGCCGGAGTTGAGCAACAGGGCTGACCAAACGGCAGACCCGACACAAGAAGAGCAGGTCAATAACCTATGCAACAACGAAGTGCTACGAACATTCGATATAACGCGGTCAACAGATGAAGCACGATCCACAATCCAAATCGAGACCGAACAGGAAAACCAAAGCAAAGTCGTCGAGCAGTAGTCAACAGTATGGTGGAGATACTAAAGAACGCTATCAGCCGAAGTACACGACTGACTGAGCTGTCGAGTTGCGGCGTTATTTATTCCGGCTGCGAGGGACATTTGCTCTGGCGGGCATTCAACTTCCGCGCAGCCCGATACCAGACAAAGTGGACACCAGATATTTATCCCAGCTATTCTTAATTCCTGTCTTACTTTATTGGCTATAATATATGACCCATTGTCATAACATTCACTGAGGTGTCAAAGGTCATAGGACGCATATGTGCGTATCCAGATGGCAGTTGTATTACCTAAACAAAGTATAAAAGCGCAGTGCAGTGGCGGAGCTGTTATTTGTAGTCAGGTGATTCATGTGAAAGGCCTCTGATGTCAGTATGGCTGCATGACGGAAATTAACAGACTCCGAACGTGGAATGATACTCGGAGCTAGACACGTGGGACATTCCATTTCGGAAATCGCTACAGAATTCAATATTACCTCTCACCACGGACAACCCAGTGGCTAACAGCCTACTTAATGACCGAGAGCAGCAGTGTTTGTGTAGCGTTGTCAGTGCTAACATACAAGCAACACTGCATGAAATAGCCGCAGAAGCCAATATCAGATGTACGACGAATGTATCCGTTAGAACAGTACGATGAAATTTGGCATTAATGGGCTATGGCAACACACGACCGACGCGAGTGCCTTTGCCAACAGCACGACAACGCCTGCAGCGCTTCTTCTGGGCTTGTGATCAAATCGGTTGGTATCTAGAAGACTGGGAAACCGTGGGCTGGTCAGATGAGTCCAAACTGCAGTTGGTAAGATCTGATGCTAAAGTTCGAATGTGGCGCAGACCCCATGAAGCCAAATTGTCAGCAAGACGCTGTGTACGCTGGTTATGGCTCCATAATGGTGTGGACTGTGTTTACATGGACCGGACGGGGTCTTCTGATCCATCTGAACCGATCACTGAATGGAAATGGTTATGTTCGGCTACTTTGAGACCATTTTCAGCCATTTGTAGACTTCATATTACCAGACAACGATGGAATTTTATGGATGACAATGGGCCCTGTCGCCAGGCCACAATTGATCGCGATTGGTTTGAAGAACATTTTGGACAGTCTGAGCGAGTGATTCGACCACCCAGATTTGGTCCTCAAAATCCTGCAGCAGCAGCGCTTTCGCAATTATGGAGTGTTATAGAGGCGGCATGGTCCAGCATTTTTTGCAGGGGAGTTCATCGACTTGTTGAGTCCATACCAAGCTGAGTTGCTCCACTATGCCGGGCAAAAGGAGGTCTGACAAGATACTACGATGTATTCCATGACTTTTGTCACCTCAGTGTAGCTACGTCTAGAATCACACTACCCTTATCCAGTCACTTATTGGCCAGTCTGGTGTAGCAATAGAAGACAACAAAGGACATCTGAAGTTTTAAATTTCTCCTTTCAGAAATCAATCAAGCAGGAAGATAGTACAAACATACTGCAAATTGACCGCCACACACACTCGCATATGGTGGACATAGTAATGGATATCCCTGGTGTAGAGAAGCTACTGAAAGAGTTGAAAACAAATAAGTCATCAGGAGGGAATGGAATCCCAATTCGGATTTACAGAGAGAAGTCTACGGCATTGGCCCCTTACGCAGATTGCATTTTTCATGAATATATATAGTCCAAAGTGACTCCTGTGTATAAGAAAATCACAGACCTTGAAAATCACAGACCAATATTGCAGAATTCTGGAACATATTCTCAGTTCGAGTATAATAAATTTCCTTGATAAAAACTTCTGTTCACAAATCAGCGCAGTTTTAGAAAACATCTCTCTTGTGAAACTCCGGTTGCTCTTCTCTCAAATGATATCCTTAGCAATATGAATGAAGGGTAACAGGCAGATTTCATATTCCTAGATTTACGGAAAGCTATTGACGCAGTGCCGCACTGCAGACTATTAAGGAATGTCCGAGTGTATGGATTAGGTTCACAGATATGTGGGTAGCTCGAAGACTTCTTAAGTAATAGAACGCATTACGTTGTCCTCCAGCGCCAGTGTTCATTAGACACGAAAGCATGATCAGGAGTGCCCGGGAAAGTGTGATAGGGCCACTATTGTTTTCTGTATACATAAATGATCTGGAGGACAGGGTGGGCAGCAGTCTGCGGTTATTTGCTGATGATGCTTTGATGTACAGGAAGGTGTCGTCGTTGAGTGACTGTAGAAGGATGCGAGGTAACTTAGGCAAAATTTCAAGTTTGTGTGATGAATGGCAACTCCAGTAATGCTCGAATACAGCATTAGCACTCCACTGTCATGTGGATTATATATCTAGACGTAACGCTGCAAAGTGATATGAAATGCGCAAGTAAGTTCTGTAGTAGGGAAGGCAAATGGTCGGCTATGGGCTGCGTCTACCAGTCGAAATGCATACCGTACTTACAAAGAAAATGTTGACTGGCAAGGTAGAGACGTGCCGTGGGATCTGCGATGCATTTCAAGTATTTCCTCTCGAGATAACAGCGTAATATTTTCGGTGATTCTCTTAGAATCCGCCGTCCGCTTTGGCCGAGCGGCTCTAGGCGCTTCAGTCCGGAACCGGGCTGCTGCTACAGTAGCAGGTTCGAATCCTGCTTCGGGCATGGATTTGTGTGATATCCTTAGGTTAGTTAGGTTTAAGTAGCTCTAAGTTCTAGGGGACTGATGGCCTCAGATGTTAAGTCCCATAGCACTTGGAGCCATTTGAACCATTTCTCTTAGAATCCGATCACGATGCAATAGAACCATTCCGCTTCAAGAGTGCTTACTGTATTTCGTGCTCTAAACAAAATCTCCAAGTATAAGGAGCGTTCAAAAAGAAACGAGCCGGAGGCATAATTACAGAAACCAGTACCTGTATGTTAGAAGTATTGCCCCTGGTTGTTGAGACGCTTGTCCCACTGTAGAACAAGGCGGTGAATGGTTGTCTCATAAAATTCGCGGGGCTGCGATGTGAACAGGTTCCGCACGTACAGCTGGACGTCGTCGTCCGAGGTGAATCGTTTGCTACCTCAAAGTCTTCCTAAGGGGACCAAAAATTGTGTAATCACAGGGAGAGAGGTCCGGACTGTATGGAGGACGGCCGAGAACCGCCCAATCTAATTTCTGCAGGAGTGTCGTGACTGCGTCGGTCGTATGAGGCTTTGCATTGTCGTGGAGCAGAATGATCCCACAGGTGAGTTTGCCTGGTCGTTTTGATTTGATAGCTTGGCGAAGGGTGATCAAGGTTTGCGAGTAACACTGGGCTTTCACTGTTGTCTCGTGCTGCAGGAAGTAAATCAGAAGGGGGCCATCTTGGTCAAAGAATAACGTCAGCATAACCTTTCATGCACTCGTGTGGACGACGTCGTCCAGCTGTACGTGCGGAACTGGTTCACATCGCAGCCCCGGAAATTTTATGAGACAGCCATTCACCGTCTTGTGTCACAGTGGGACAAGTGTCTGAACAGCTAGGGTCAATACTTCTAACATACAGGTACTGGTTTCTGTAATTATGCCTCCGGCTCGTTTCTTTTTGAACGCCCCTTATATACAGAAACGGGGCAAACTAACGTGATTACAAGAGTGTTCACATCACGCGGAAGGTCGAGGTAAAGACTGCATTTTATTGACCCAACGCTTTGAAGATGCGGCAAATCATCATCTCTCTCTCTCATATATATATATATATATATATATATATATATATATATATATATATATATAATTTTCAAGTCACCTCCTTGCATGTGCAGGCTAATCTCAGGAACTGCTGTAGACATTTTGATCAGATTTTCTCTAACAGTTTCATGAGGAAAGTTTTTGTATATAATTTATAAATATTTCGTACAAACTGTCTAAATTATGACGAATTAAAATTAAGTTGTGAAAACAAAACCACTGCCATCTAGTGAACAGCCACCATATCTCGAGAGGACAACAGTGCCTTGAAGTAAAAAGTATGGTTTATTGGCCCCTCATGTAGTGGATGGGCGCTGGAGTGTTTGGCTAGAAAGGTTGTAGGATCAAATCCTAGCTGGGTCAATTTTTTCACTCTGGCCTTCAACCTAGCAGTCACCTCTCAATGATTTGGAGATTCGCCAGAAACGGAACGCGAGTCAGATTCAACGATAGCTGTAGCTCCCCATTCCCTAGATGGATAACTGGTGAAGGACATGCAAGTCGTCTAAGTGCTATCAAATTAATTGCAATCATTTCAGAACAACTGCACAACAAATAAACATGGAGTCCAAACCAGTCGTTATCCATTGTTCACACACAGAGTAACATGCAGTATGGGATACATCTATACTTCGTTTATCAAAAGTATGTTCCGCAGTATCATGGCAGGTGACTCAACTTTCATCTTCCTGCTTTCCTTGAGTCACAGATGCAAACACAATTCTTTGTGTGGTGGGACAAGTCATGTACTGTAAGAGTAGTAGGGCAACAGTGGTATCAGTGCAGTTTCTTAGAGCTCATTGCCTACTTTCAGAGGGAAGTATGCATTCAGGGCCAAACCTGTTGTTCTCTTTTGACTAAAAGGTCCTTAACCTATTGTTCTGCTAAGAGGATTATGACCCCCAGTGGATCACCCTTCTTTTTGATTGATAGGTCGTTAACCTATTGTTCCCCCATCCCTCCCCCACCACTCCCCCAACCTCTCCTCCTCCCCCTCCTCCGCCCCCATCACTCGAACTCCTTTCACTGATAAAAGCACACTGTTGATATCAATTTGATTGGCTAATTATTTACATCAATAAATTAATTAAATCCCCCTCTGGAAAACCTCCCTGCATTCCCTTTCCCTCCCACACCTAGAAATCAGTGGGAAAAAGACTTGACTGGACATTTGTCGGGAAATTGATTGCAGTGTATGTAATATTGTTTAAACAATTTACACAATGTGTGGAATATTGTTCATTTATGTATGGCGGTTGAAGTAATATAGTTTATTTACTTATTTAAAGAATTTGGTGGGAAATCGATTGCAGTTTATGGAATATCGTTTAATCAATTTAGACACTGTGGAACACTGTTTATTTAAACAATTTATGGGATACAAGGCAGTGCTTGCAACAGTTTATTTGGTAAAAGAATTTGTCGGAAACTGACTGCACTATATGGAATACTGTTTATTTAAACAGTTTGTGGGTGACAAGGCAGTATGGAATATTTAAACAACTGCGGTGCTTTAATATGCTGATCGCACATGGAAACGCTGAGTGGGCTTAGTTTGTATTTGCTGCCAGAGTCACGGATGTTAAGGCTCCTATTTTTTTATTTTCCTCACTTTTCGAAGCACACTGGTGTCTGAGCGCAGAGGGGAAAATCAGAACAATTACGTATCTAAAAGTTCATGATCCATTTCGAAACCCCCCACCGCATTCTGCAGACGAAAGAAATACGAGAATTTTAGAGGCAAACTATTTTGTACAAATCGAGAAACATACATATTGCACTGGCAGTTAGACCCTGCTAAAGAGGTTTTCCGATCATTGAATGAAGTGCGGTATAGTAGCCACCGTTTCAGATCTCCCGTGTGTCTATCGTCAGGAACCGGCCACGAAGATGAAAACAGCCCAATGTCCTAACTACAGATCACGTTACTAAATACTAGCGTCCACAGACCGGATATTGGCCTCTCTGATCGTGCGCCCCTCAAAGCATTAAGGGGCGGCATTCTGTTGACCGGCACAGTCCAGACTCGCTTATGTCCTGTTTCAAGAGTCCACTCACCGTTTGTCTGGGTGAACAAAGGTCTCCAAACACGAAGATGGTTTTCATCTCTCCTCAGAATACTGTATTCCTGTTGCCTAATGCTGGAGACAAAGAGAAAGTTGACGCAATTTAGATATCAAGATAGAGTAAAATAATCCATTTGTACTACCCTGTCTAAATGTTTGATAATTTACGGGACTCAAACAGATCGCTTAAAATACTCACCTCCACCTTACGATGATCCTTCTTCATAATAAAACGTATTTTCAACGTTTGAGTATCACAAGCAAATATTATGCAAATCATGTAATGAAATTTCCGTCACAAATAAATCGTAGCGCTAAACATGTCCGAGGTCCTGACACACCAACGTTTGTGAACACAAGCACTCTCCTCCACTACAACATTTCCACTAAACATACCTCGCGAAAAAAGAAAAATCCTGCCGATCACAAAAACTCACGATCACGAACCACAGTGTCCACCGACTGCAGAGTGGCTCTGTCCACGCTACCCGCGAGACACACAACCACACGCCTGCCGGCCATACCCGCCCATACCGAACGCAAGCGTGTGCGTAATGCAACTATCGGGAACGGGATTGGGTTTTTAAAAGCACTATAGAATTCCTAAATTGGTTCTCTGCACTACATTCAGAAGGAGGAAACCCTACTGGATGATAGGACAGACAACAGAAAATACCACTGCAAATTGCTTTTTTATTCCAGCCTCTGATCACAGATTAATTATTTAGACTATGAGCGGTTTCAGTCTGTAATGACCATCCTCAGATCTAAAATATATAAATATATACATCTAGTGAGCAGTGTGTCTTAACATAAAACAGCAATTTGTATCACAATATTCTGTCATACAACCAGGGAAATGTACAAATAAAATATGGTACTACGTGTCTTTTTTACACCATGTCCTGAAGTGATACGGCCATAATGGTATCGTCAGTACATATAATCAGCATAGCATCGTCACAGTTTTAAAATATGGTGTAGAATAGGCCACATCGTCCACATAGTGATTATTGCCAACTAGCTACTGAAGTACAGTAGCATCCAGAAACCTCTTTGCCTACACCCTCCCTGTATGTCGCTACTGTGGGCTTGCTTATATGTAGTCGTCATTTACGCAAAAACAATCTGATAAAAGCACATAAGATAAAATGCATGTAGCAGACTTATTAAAATTGATGACTATCGTAGAAAACAATTGATACATTAAAAGATGAATGCAGTTACCCATATAAAATTATTAAAAAGAAATATATGAAGAGTGTAGGTCCGATCCTTTTTATGGTGAATTTACGGTCAACAATTAATATAGCGTAATACATTGCCTGTGGCAACCTATAAATTGCTTATGAAAAATAAAATGTCTACATGACAGCTGAAAGAGAGATCAGTGAACAGCGCCCTCTGTTGGTTCGGCCGCTAGGATCTTATGTAGGCGCGCACCGATCGTAAGAACTTAACCAATAGAGGGCTTTACATACATCGTGACATGTCTCCCACAGAAAACGTTTAAACATATAAGCATTCAATAAATAAAATTATATAGTTTGGCTATACATTCCAGGCGTAGGTAGGAGATAATCAGCTACAGGATTAGAGCGACTACTCTGCGGAATTAAGTGAAATGCCTTCTGTTCTCAACATAACCCATCAAGTAAGGCTAGGTATAAATACGCGAGGCACTATTTGGTTATCGTAGTATGTTATCAAATAAAGCAAAGTAGGCGTTTGGTACAAAATCTTTGTGCATTGAGTACCCTAGTGGGCTCATGCCTTTTAGCTTTGTAAATTTCCAACTCCAACAATTCTAGAGCGCGACCCCCTCTGCCCTGTGTAAAATACGCATACAACTCTCGATATTGTCTACAGCGTGGCCGGTTTCTGCTAAATGCATTCCTAATGCAGTTTTGTTATGTGCTTGCAAATGCTCCATGAATCTAATTTTAAAAGAGCAGCCAGTTTGACCGATGTAAAATTTGTCACAACTACTACAAATGATTTTGTAAACCCTAGAACCGTCAAATTTATCAGTCTTTACTCAAACTGTGTTTTAAACGGAGTTTCAGAGTGTTAACTTCAAACCATATCTAACCTTAGATTTATTCAAACACTTTTCTATCTGTTGGGACATTTTTCCGTAAAATGCCGTTGGAATAGTTTTCAGGTTTTCTTTATTCTTTCTTTTTTCTAGATGATTGTGGGTCGACCTATTATTTACTTTGTCTTTTATCCTGTTGTATAGGCGCATAAACTTTAGCTGAAAAACCGTTGGCTACTGCAATTTCCTTTAATATACTAAGTTCTTGGCGTATTTCACTGTCGGCCAGTGGTAATCTAAAAAGTCGGTGGAGTATAGAGGTGAAAAAGGCCCCTTTATATCGAGGCGGATGGCATGAACTGGCTCCAATAATAGTATCTGCACATGTAGGCTTTCTGAAAATCGAAAATTTATGTCTTATCAACCTTCTTGATGGTAAGGTCTAAATAGTTAATTGAGCCCGCGTCTTCTATTTCTGTAGTAAACGGTTTTTTTTTTGGTGCATGTTGCCTATGGCTTGAGCAAATGCGGTAACCTCATTCTCGTCCCCCTCTAACAGTAACAATCACTATGTATCGAAGTGGCCTATTCTACACCATATCTTAAATCTATGTGACGATGCTATGCTGATTATATTTGTATGTACTGACGATGCCATTATGGCCGTATCACTTTAGGACATGGTGTAAAAAAGACACGTAGTACCATATTTTATCTGTACATTTCCCTGGTTGTATGACAGTATATTGTGATACAAATTGCTGTTTTATGTTAAAAGACACACTGCTCACTAGATATATATATATATTTATATATTTTAGATCTGAGGATGGTCATTACAGACTGGAACCGGTCATCGTCTAAAGAATTCATTTGTGATCAGAGACCGGAATAAAAAGCATTTTACAGTATTGGATCACTGTTTGTATACGCGATTAAGTCGCAGTTGGTGAGAGTCCACTGCGATATATTGAGAAATTCTAAACACGACGCACAAACCACGACCCAGTCCATAGTAGTAGATGTCGGAGATCGATGAGACAATGGCACATCCCACGCATTCACCTCCCAGACGTCCGCCAAACCCCTCAAACGCCGCCGACGCCAACGTTCGGGGACCGGAGGAAACCACCAGAGGTGTACAAATTCCCCTTGCAGCCTGCTTGCCCCTAGCTCCTCTGCAACCATTCATGCAGGTCAGCCTGCCGCGACGTAAACACAAGAGTGCGCGTGTACTGAGGCATAGTGGGCAATGCGGGCGATACGGGCTCCCGCAAGCCCGGGCTACCTGGGTTCCCGCAAGCCAGCCAAGCTTCACGGGACCCGCTCAGCTTGCTGCGCCTGACAACAGGTTGCGCTGTCAAGCTACCGTGACTAGAGTAGCCAGGTAGTTAGCCCGCAGTTCATTTATCGCAACGGTGGAGGCAGCACAATGAATAGGTCGAACTTTAGAGAGATTGAAAAAAAATTGACAACTGGCGAATACATGCTGGTAACGAAACAGAGCACAAGTGCCGCATGGGAAACGTTTTCGTGTGTTTATGAGGCCGCTTCAAATAAATCGGTAGGTGTGTCTCAATGCAAACTATGTAAAAAGCTCTTAAGTACTTATTCGGGAACCTCGAGTATGTTACGACATGTGTTCTACCGTGGTTTTATGCCTTAAAAACTCACTGTACCGTACGGGATAACGATGAAGAGGTTTGTAATTTTATTCCATCTGAATATTATAGAACCACTTGTGAAATATGTATGTTGAGAAAATGTATTTTCAGGACATGAAACCTTTGAAACAAGCCGCTGATGCCTTCCCAGAACAGAAAATGTGCGTTAGTATGTTGCATAAAATTGCAACGTTTATGGTGGCTAACTACCGCACATTAAGAAAGTTAACCGAGGATGAAAAAATTGAAGTTTACCAAGCAGCACGACAGATGTGTGCTGAAGGTAAGCTCCTAAGATAATGCATATATTCTTCATCTACATGTACATGGTTACTCTGCAAGACACACGCAAGTGCTTAGTTGAGGGTTCATCGAACCACTTTCAACTTATTTGTCTCCTTTTCTCGAATTTCGCGCGGGATAGAACACCTACAGCTTTCCGTATGAGCGCTGCTTTTTTGTATTTTATTCTGATGATCATTTCTTCCAATGTATATGGGACTCAACAATATCTCTTCGAATTCGGAGGTGTAAGTTGGTGATCGAAATTTCATATATAGATCGCGCCACGTCATAAAACGCCATCGTTGTAATGATTACCACCCCAACTCTTGTGTAATTTCCGCGACACTCTTTCCCCTGTTTTACGATAATACCAAACCAGCTGCCCTTATTTAGACTCTTTCGACCTCTTCCGTCAATAGTAAGGCTCTCGAAATTCGTAGCAATGCTCCAAAAGAGTATTTTGTCATTAAAACGCCTACAGTATTTTCTGTGTGTCCATTCCTATTTAAGTAGGTCGTAATTGTAATCAGAGGTATTAAGTAGAATCTACAGCCTTTAGATTTGACTGGTTGATCTTGTAAACGAAGTTTAACGGACTTAGTTTAGTACACACAGGGATAAACTCGCTCTTGTCGTTATTTATTGCCAACTGCTAATTTTCACACCAAAAATATATACCTTATTTAAATCGTCCTGCAGTTAGTTTTGATCTTCTGGTGACTTTACAGGACGATAAATGATAGCATCATCTAAAATCTATTATAATTTCAACTATGTGTAGTACTATCTTCACATTATTCTGCAAATATTAATTGGAACCTGTACAGTTTCAGTACAAGTGCCCAATCACAGCAACCAAGAAACAAATCCAGGGCCGTACAAAATGGCGAAATTTGAGGACTGGGCAGAAGAGCCTCCTCTCCTACATGATGAAGTCAGCAGATACTTGCAAGAACACTGTGTGAACGAGGGAGATATTCTACAGTGGTGGAAAAATAACTCCCAACGACTTCCTCGACTTGCGTGTGTGGCAAGAAAAATATTAAATATACCAGCCACTAGTGCGTCTAGTGAGAGAATTTTTAGTTGCGCTGGAAACCTAATTAGCGAAAAACGATCACGTCTTAATGCAGACAGACTTAACGATCTCGTCATAATTAATTCAAACACTAATCAGCAGACGCATTGAAAATACAGTAGAACATTAAACGGGAAACTATGAGTTTGAGCGCAAATTTACTAATTAAGAGTGCAGATTTCTTTCTTGTGCTTTCTGGGCGTCAATTTCTGAGATAGAAATTTTGTAATGCATACAGTTCATTTTTATTTTAGACTAAACTTTTTGATTTCAATCCTCCCAAGTGACATTAATTATTGTTTGTAAACCATTTTCTGTTACTTGGGTTTGCAAAAGTAGCCAGATATTTTTAGGAGTATCTGGTTTGGCCTAAATAATACTTTCAGGGGAACTGAAGGAAAATTTGTAAAGATTTTATGTTGAAAAGTGTTCTGAAAAATAAAATATTCATTTGTGGAGTAAGGCAATACACATTATGAGTTTAAATTACAATTTATTTTGTTGAGTTCCACACACATTGCAAAATGTAATTTTATTCTTGTATTTCTATATTAAGGGGAATCCCACATGCAGAGTCAAGATGCTGAAGACCTAGACACTACAAATACAACTAAAATGAAGAACGTCTTTTCCCATGAATGTATTGTAGTAGGAATATAATGTAAACTCTGAGCCACTCTCCATAGCGTCTATATCTGCGTCATGAGGATTCAGACTCGTCGTTTAGGTCTGTGTTATGAGGGTCTACAGTCGTCGTTTAGATTTGCATCATGCAAGTAAACACTCCTCGTCTTAGTCTGCATCATGATGGACCGAAATATGGTCCCTCATGATGCAGACCTATACTACAAGTGTGGACTCTCATGACGCAATCGTAGGAGCCGCGAAAAATGGCTCAGGGTCGCCATTGTATTCCCAGTACTATAGTTTTTAGACGAACTGGATACGAAACAAGTCCTTCGATTTTGTTAAAATGCATTTTGGCAATTTAGAATGATTTTGCCAACTTCGAATGAATTCACAGAGCCAGTAAAATACATCTTGGAAACGTAGTTAAATATTTATATAATTGGTGTCATACTTGGCTGAAACATACTAAAGTTAAAGAATCTAGACTTCCAAAATCTTAATTTGGTTCTCATTGCAGTACAGTGGTTAATAGGGGCGTAGAGAATTTATTCTTCTGGGGAGGTGACCAATCTTCTTTTTGGGGGGTGGAGGTTCACTTCTTTAGTACAAATATCCATCCGTTTCGGTGTTGAAAAGTGCAGCACAGACTGCATTGCGTTGCGTTGCCTGGGCATTTATTTATTCCATACTCTCGTAGTCCATCTTCCCTCCCGTATTTTCTCTCTATCCATTTAGTCCTCTCCCACTATCTCTTTGATCACCTCCCCCCCCCCCCCCCCTCCCCATCCCTTCGCCGGCCGAAGTCGCCAAGCAGTTCTAGGCGCTACAGTCTGGAACCGCGAGACCGCTACGGTTGCAGGTTCGAATCCTGCCTCGGGCATGGATGTGTGTGATGTCCTTAGGTTAGTTAGGTTTAAGTAGTTCTAAGTTCTAGGGGACTGATGACCTCAGAAGTTAAGTCCCATATTGCTCAGGGCCATTTGAACCATTTTTGAACCCATCCCTTGGCCCATCTCCCCCCCACCCTCTATCCATCTCCTCGTCCTCTCTCTGTTGGATTCCGCCACCTCAGTTCATCTCCTCTTCACCTATCTATGAAAACTCATATATATCTGTCAACTTTTGTGGTGATCAGTGAATCAATGTCAAAGTTTATTGCTAAGTAGCATTTATTGTAATACTTTTTGATACGCAGCATTGATAGTTTTGTTTTCTGGTGCGTAAACAAATGAAGTTGAAGGTGTCCCGACAGGGGAATATGCGACATACAAATAGCCATGTGAAAAACATGATTTTCAAGATTGATGCCACAAACATATAACAACTGCCCTTGCGATTTATCTATCGACATGGCAAATGTAAGCTGCACTGGAAATTATAACCGTTTAAAGTCGAATGGCATGTCGGTCGGAATCTTAGTGATACTGGAATCAAACTGTCCTCACCTTTGTACTTTCCTTTTAAAATTGTGGCTTCGATTACGTTGTTCTTTAACTTCTTCCCCGCAAGCCGGGTGCCATTACAAAGACGTGGCTGGTTTACCTTTCGCAACATGATTGCCGATCCGACTTAATTACAGAATGGGAGGCGGCAATCCGGGGAAATCCAGCGAATTTAAAAATTCCGTAGGATAGTTGACTACATCATCTTGGTTAGTAACGGAATAAACCGACTTGTATGTCAGCAATTCGCCAGGTGTTATATTTTGAATCTGAAAATTCATATCATTAACATCAAGGTTTCTTGCAGCCAATATAACACGTTCACTCAACCAAAAATGGTTTGCAACTGTTAAACGACATTTGCTGTGCGCAAATTGTCCAACATGATGACTGTGAATGTGTCAGACAGCTCTCAAATTTCAAAAAGATCATAGACATTTCGTTTAAAAGAAATATATATATATATATATACACACATGTAAATATTCAAAAACCTTCTCCATGGAAACATGCGTACATAGTGAACTTTCATGGTAACCCGCAAACGATGTCAAAATCTTTTCTAAGGTACTCTCTTCAATGTACTGTCCGAAGTATTATGTAGACAGTGATGTTCCTCTTGATGGTCAAGTGTGCAAAATTTCTTCAAGATCGGAATAAAATTGTAGGTTGGTGTAGAAGTGAGTAAGTAAAGTATCCTCCGCCATGCACCATTCAGAATTTTAAGCAGACAGCGCCCTTCATCCTGCTTTGAATATCAAGTGTGCCAAATTTCATCAAGATCGGAATAAATACGTACAATTTGTCGAATTCCGTTATGTAAAGGAACCTCTGCCATGCACCATATGAAATTTTATGTAGACTGTGACCTTCCTCTTGGTTTCAAGGTATAGTGTGCAAAATTTCATCAAGATTGTATGCAATACAAACACACGGACACAATGAAAACGCACTTTCAGTTTTTGTCAAATTTTCCAATTTTTCGGTCGATTTTCGAAAAATTTTATTTCATAAAAGCCTTGTCCTGAGAATTACGAACACAGCAAAAAAAATGTAGCCGAACTGGTCCAGGCGTTCTCGAGTTTTACGCTTATCAACACATTTGGCAATTAATTTTTATTTATATAGATAAGAAGCCCGAAATATACGCGTAAAGGAAGAATATACAAATAAAACCAATATTTTTTTACCTGAAATTAATGCATATATATAATGTTGGGGTTTGTCTTTTGGTGCTCAGGTAAAATAAAAACTTTTGATTAACGTTCATAATACGGCAATGACGCGCGCAGACTAAACGGCTGCGTAGCGCAGCTCAGCAGTAATATGAGCAGGCAAGCAAGTTTCCCGCAGCCTGCCCGGGTTGGGTTCTGCTTGGCTTGGCTGGGAGTGAAGCAGCCTGCCCGTTCTGTTGACAACGAGCGGCGGCCTGCCCGCCTGGCCACCGGGCAAGCATGGGCGGGTTAAAAGCGGGAGATGTACACCTCTAGAAACCACAGCCGTGGCCACAGCCGCAGTCGTGGACGCCTGTGCGCACCATCCCGCCGCTGTGGAGGGCATCCGGGGATGATTGGAGTGGTAGGAATTCGGATGTTATCAATACGTCCAGCGCAGACCTCATTTCGAATCTTCCCTCATGCAAGACACACACGTCGCTTCTGTCGCAATCACCAAGGTGTAAATTTTAATATCGATAACGAAACGGCGCGTAAAAAGTTGCATACATTTTATGAGAGGGCCGTGAACTTAACTGACGTAGAATTAACAAAGGATGAGCAGACTCTATTAAATAAAGGGCTGCAGTATAACCTAAATCCCAAAATTAACTCAAATACAATAAAAAAAGACTGTCGCAGAAGTGAAAGTTGCATGTGATATGGCAAATATGAACAGAACACGGCAGTTAACGTAAAGAAGTCGATTGTAGATGAGATGTATTCTGCTCACAAGAACAGCAACGAGCTACTAATTCTTAAGGGCTTGAATAGGAAGTTAGAATCACAGAAGGCTATCTTCACAAATGCAGATAATGGCGGCACTATGGTTTTGATACATGATACACACAGAGAAAACCGAAAAGTTCTTTATGGAAAACGGAATAGTGGAGGTCAAGAAAGATCCAACCAGGAAATTTCAAACATATACGGAAACAAATAACTATCTCTCTTCACGGAGGAGGATAAGTTTAAATTGAAAGTAATGAATCCCCGAATTACAGTCACAAAGCTCCATAAGGTTGAAAAGTCAATTCGCCCGATCGTCGATAATACCTGTAGTCCAAGATATAAATTAAGGAGCTAAATAACAGACTGAAGGCGAGATGTACATATCGTCGGGCTTTCATCATCAGAAACAGCTACGAATTTGCCGAGGAAATTAAAGACGTACGTATACCTCATGCGTCACTAGCTTCATTGGATATCACCAATCTGTACACAAATATTCCCGTAAAAGTAACAATTGAGATCATTAAGGACAATCTCCTCACTCATGGTAAATTGGCATTGGGAGAAGTGATTGAACTAGTAGAAATGTTGGAACAAGTCTTGTTCCGTTACTTTACTTTCAATGGTAAAATTGATCAAAGACAGGTTGGCAATGGGTAAGTTTGGCTGAGACGCTGGCTGACATTTTTGTAAATCACTTGGAAAACGAATTCTTTGACGAAAATCGTGATATCGCTGAGAAAATTGTTTATTACAGGAGATATGTCGTCTATATTATACAAAGGAGATAAAAATGATATCGAAAACGTACCACAAAAAATGAGCTCAATTAGATTCAGTACGGATTTTGAAGAAGACAACCATATAAATTACTTGGATTTAACACTAATAAAGAAAGATGGGAAACAATTTAGCATAGTCAGAAAAGCTACGTGAACAGATTTAGTTATTAATGAGCGCTCGTCACCCACCGCGATACAAATGGGTATATTTTACTTCGATGGTATACAGGCTACCAATTGCCACTAAACCAACACGAAGTAGACAAAGGACTAAGTATTTTAAAACAAGTTGCTGTAGCACACGGGTATACGTTTAAGGAGGTGATCAATATTTATAATAAGATAAACAAGAGGCATATGAAAGAAATAGAAGTCGCTGTTGAGAGGAACAACAAGAAAAAATACGTGGCTCTCACAGTGGAAGAACTGCAGATAAAAGATGCTTCCGTAAATCCGACGTTAACATAGGGTTCCGAACAAATAACACGCTAAAATTGAAGCTCCGGCACAAAATGTGTAATAGCAGGAATAAATTTCGGGATTCATGTGTTATAAGATCAAATGTGATGACTGCTGTAAACAATACATAGGGCAGACTGGTGGGAACTTTGAAACTAGATTCAGGGAGCACACCTACTCTCAAAACAGCGTTTGGGGCGCATATGGCTGCTTTAAAGCACTCAGTCACGAACACTGAACAAAACTCAGAAATCCTACATAGAGCTCATAAGGGACGGTTTCTTAACATTTTAGAAGTTGAAATATACACCCACAAAAAGAAAGACCCGGATTTAATCCACACCGAGCAAAGCGAGGTTAGTCATAATGCTTATTTTAGTACTTATGACGACTTACTGAAATGATCACTGTTGCGTACAGAAGTCCAAACCGAGAGATGTTGCACGGCGAAACAGCTGGAAGATGCGTGCAGCGCCTAGCGTCGTTGACGGGGCCCTCCCGCACGGCCCCCTTGCCCACGGCGACGGACACCAGACGACTGAACAGCTCGCGGCACAACACCGAAATAGAGGGAACCACGGAAGCAGACCATGGAGGAAAACAAGTCTACACCAGCACCATGGTTATAGAAATCGCCCTTTGTTTTCGATCGTACAAAACCGATAATTCTATTGTATATTTTAATGTTGACAAGTTCAGATTTTAACCTTGAAAACTACAGATCTTAACTAAGTATTTTTAGAGATAAAAGCAAATTAGAAAATACGGTATGTGCATATGTAATGTAACAAATGTGCCAGACGCCACCTGTCGGTAAGAGTTTTATAATTAATATAAATGACGTGCATGTGAAGGTTGCTCAGACATCTAGAGGCTTGGATCCCCTCCTTCGAAAGCGTCAGATTGCAAAGCCTGGGCTACTCTCAGGGTGGAATCTCCGTCTTCGAAGATTCTGTCTGTCTGTCCATCGCCGCCGCCGACGCCGCCTGCTGCACGTCCGTCTGTCCGTCGCCGTTCGTCTGCAATGAGTACTCCCACCTCCACCGTCATCTACACCTCCCCCTCCCCCTCTCCCACAGTCACTTCCTGGAGTGCCGCCTCTGGCCTCCCTCCTTCCACCTCCCCTTCCCTTCTTCCACTTACCCACCCCCCCCTATCTCCTCCCCTGCTGTATACCCACACCTCTACACCCTTCCTCCAGCCTCCACACCCTCAACAGCTCCCACTACTACCCCCGCCCTCACGTACGCCTCTGTTGCCGCCTCTGCTGCCGCCCCTCAGGTGGTTGGCTTCCCCTCTCTCACCGACCCCATCGCGTCGTCTTCTGCATCTCCCGCACGCATCACGTTGCGCTGAGCCACCATCGCCACCACTTAACCAGCTGCCTCTCCCGGTGCCTCCACTACGCCACAGGGATCTGCCATCCGCCACCTCCCTCTCCTCCCCGTCCCTCTCCCCTCCTCCCAGCCTCCAGTCTCCAAAAAACCCCAAAAGCGCGTCCTTACCGACTCTGCTCCCGCCACTTCCCACAAAAAATCAACGCCACCTCCCCCTCCCCCTTCCGTCACCATGGACACCACCCCCTCCTCCTGCCACCCCTACCTTTGCCCCCACCCTCCACACCTTTGTCCTGTCAACTCCCGATCCTAAGTTCCTCGACGCTCGTACCCTCACCAAGGAAATACGAAAGTACTTACCTGGTGCTCACATCTCCCAACTCATTCCCCGCAGGGACTCAGTCCTTATCAAGTCCCCGTCCCCATCATTTCACACAGACCTCCTGCGAAAACTCCCACGAGTTATGTTTGGCCCCCACGCCTCTCTGACACCCTTCCTTTCCGCTTCCACTCCTCGTCAGCCCCAGCCTCCCCGTGGCCCCCCCACCTACACTGCTGTGATCACCAAGCTCAGCCCAGTGATCACAGAGGATGAAGTGTTGGTAGAACTGAACTCCCACCCGGACTTGGAAATCCGCTCTGCCCGCCGTATCCACAATGCCTCTGGTCCCACCTACCTCATGCAGGTATTCTCAGAGTCCGCCCCGTCCATAGACCATCTCCTCACCCAGGGTGCCCTGATATACCACCGTCGCCACCCTGTTGAATCCTCCAAATCCCCTCCCCAATCCTACCGTTGACAACAGTGCCTGATGTACAATGACCACTTGACTCCCAACTGCAAAAACCCCCCCACCTGTCCCCATTGCAAGGCCTCCCACTTTCTCAAGAACTGCCCCAACCTCGCTGCTCCTCCTTCCTGTAATACCTGCAATGGCCCCCATCCCACATACTCCAAGTGTAAAGCTAAACCCCCTCCAGCCACCCCTGAACTTACCGTCCCAGTTCGTCCCGTCGATCCTCCTGTCCATCCTAACAATTCCCTCCGTCCACCCCCCACGGCCGAGGACATCATCCGGTTCATTACCGTTGTACTCCAAAACATTCACCCTTTTCAGCGCCCGCACACCTTCCAACAAATATCCCTTGCTGCTCGCTCTGTTTTCCACCTGAACACCTTCGCCACTTACTCCCAAAACCAAGCCCACTTCACCTTCACCCGCCTCGACACCCTAGTTTAAGTCTCTTCCCTTCCCTCTCTTCCCCCCCCTCCTTCCCGTCATGGCGCGGCACGAGTCTCGCATCCTCTTCCAGAACATTCGCTCCTTCCGCTCCAACAAATACCTCCTCATGCACACCCTCTCCCACCACCAGGTCGACACCTTCCTCTTGAACGAAACCTTTCTCCAGCCCCACCATTCTATCCGCACCTCCCCCTATATCCTCCACCGCACTGATGCTCCTGGTCCTCGTGCGCAGGGTGGAGTCGCGATTGGCCACCTTAAGCATATCCCCGTCCGGCCACAACCTCTCCTCAATGACCCCACTGAACACCTTATCCTTAGCGTCTTCTTCCCCTCCCTCACCATTACCTGTGCCACCATCAATGTCCGCTCCACTGCTCCTCTGCTTCATCTCACACATTGACCACACCTTCTCCACCTATGTGATTGCCGCCGACCTCAACATCCATAGCCGCACTCCTGCTGCCCTTCGGCGGTGGCATCAGTTCCTCTCCACAATCCAGGGTGACCTTGTTCCCATTCCCCAGCACACCCGACCCGAAAGTAACACCACCCCCGATGTTGTCATTGCCTCCGCCAACCTCCTTGGGCGTATCACTGTCGCCGTCCTTGACCCCACAGGTAGCGATCACCTCCCTGTCCTCACCATAACGTCTGCAAACCGCCCCCCTCCGGCTCCGCAACCTGCACCCCCTCCCAAGGTCGTCCATGACTATCGCTGTGCCAACTGGGATGCCTACCGGGACTCCATCTCCACCCAGGTCGAAAGCCACCCTCTTACCTATCGCCATCCTGACATCATCCGCGCCTCGTCCTTCCTTCAGACGGTAATTACTGACGCCGTGGAGGCCCATGTTCCTACTAAAACCATCCACCCACACCGTCCCACTCTCCCTCCGCGGGCTGTCCTCCTCCTCCATGAATCCCGCCGCCTCTATCGCTCCTTCCTCCGCACTCGTGACAGGGATACACTCCAACGCCACCGGCAAATACAGCAACACGTACGGAACCTTATTACAGCAACGAAACGCCGGGACTGGCGCCAGACCTGCACACGACTCAATGCCACCCTCCCTATCAACTCCTCCAAGTACTGGTCTGCCTTCCATCGTCTTACTGGTTCCCTTTCCGCTCCCCACTACCCCCTTCTCCATAACGATCGCCCCCTTCCAGACAACCTCAGTAAGGCCAACCACTTCGCTTCCCACCTTTCCGAGGTCTTCTCCATCCCCAATGATCCCCGCTTTGATTATTCTCTTTTCCCCACCGTCATGGAACGTGCTGATACCTCAGTCGCTCCACTTGCTCCTAGTCTCCAGTACTTGGGGCAGTTGCCCCCCTCCGACGTCAACACTCCCATCACAGCACAAGACATTAAACTTCTCCTCCAGTCCAAACACAACACGGCCCCTGGTCACGACTGTGTCACCTACCGTCACCTTCGAGAAAGCCCCTATTCCTTCCTCACTGTCCTCGCCCATCTCTATAATGTCATCCTCTCTACTGGCTTCTACCCTGACCTGTGGAAGACCTCCCGCGTCCTCCTCTTCCTCAAACCCAACAAACCCCCTTCTGCCGCCTCTTCCTATCGTCCCATCTGCCTCACCTCGGTCTTCAGTAAGGTCCTTGAATCCATCCTCTCCCACCGTATCCATCGGCACCTTGCTCAACACCACCTCCTCCCCCTTACCCAGTGTGGCTTCCGACCCTCCTTCTCTGCTGATGACCAACTCCTCAACCTTGTTCACCTTCTGTCCCTCCAGCTCAACTCCCGTCGCTCCGCCATTTTTGTTTCCCTTGACCTCCAAAATGCCTATGACCGTGTATGGCATCCCGGTCTCCTCTTTAAACTCCAAACCTACGCCCTGCCTATCAATTTTGTCCGTCTGGTCGCTTCCTTCCTCTCGCACCGTCCTTCCTATGTCACCCTCCACAACACCAACTCCCGTATCTTTTATCCCACGGCTGGCGTCCCCCAGGGTTCTGTCCTCTGCCCTCTCCTTTATCTCTTGTATACAGCTGATATGCCCAAGCCACCCCCACCAGTTCACCTTCTCCAATATGCTGATGACACCGCCTTCCTGGCTCTCTATCCTACCCTTCAACGGTCTCAACGTACCCTCCAAACCCACCTTAAACAGTTCACCACTTGGTGTAACCAGTGGCTCCTCCGTCTCAACCCCTCCAAAACCCAGGCAATCATCATAGGCCGTACCACTCGCTCCTTTCGCCTCCAAGATTTCTACCTCACCCTTTATGGTCGTCCTATCCAACTCACCCCCACCCTGAAATACCTTGGCCTCACCCTTGACCGACACCTCACCTGGACCCCTCATCTCCTGACCATCCAGCAGAAAGCCCATTCCCGCCTCCACCTGCTGAAACTCCTGTCCGGCCGGACATGGGATTGCATCCTTCTACCATCCTCCACACCTACAAATCCCTCATCCGTCCTATCCTCTGTTATGCCAGCGTCGCCTGGATCTCCGCCCCCACCCGCTTTTACAAGGCTCTCCAAATCCTTGAACGCCATGCGCTCCGCCTTGCCTTCTGTATCCGCCTTCCTTCCCCCACACGGCTCCTGTATGAGCTGATCCCCTTCCCCCACCTCCTCTTGTTCCTCCAACATCTCCGCATCCTTTACATTGTTCGCAGGGTTGATCCCCCCCCACCCTCTGGTTTCCTCCTTCCTCTCCACCCCCCGCCCATTGCTGCGCCTCTATCGCTGTATCCCTCCATCTCTCCACCTCCACACCCTCCATCTCCTTCATCAGGGCAATTTCCAACGCCTCCCCCTCCCAGATGACGAACTTCGCCGTGATGTCTACCCTTCCTTCCAACTATAACCTGGCCTTGTCCCCCACCCTCCCCAGGGCCCCCTTCTCGTCTTTCCTCCTTCTCCCAGAGTGGATTTTCCTCCGTCCCCCCCCCCCTCCCCTGAGACCCTGCACCCCATACTTGCCTCTCTCCTTCCCACATCCCTCCCTACCTGGCCCTCTTCCGCGCGCCCCCCGCTCCCCTCCCCCATCTCTTCCCCTCCCTCCCTTCTTCAGGTGTCCCTCATCGCCTAGGACCTGGCAGATCCTCTGTATTGATCATCAGTGTGCCGCATCAGTGTTGTGTTTAGTGCTGTTTCTCGTGTGCATCAAGAGGTGTGATTTTAATTGTGTACTGCCTTGAGGTTCGCCGTCAGTGTTACGTTATGTGCTATGCCATCCGTCAACACCTTTATGCTCCAGTCATACTGTGCCTTGTGTTCTTTTAATCATCGCAGTGTGTGGCTTTTTGTGTGTGCTACATTTAAACAGTTTATCTCCATTTTACAGTCACCCTGTTTTTTGTCTATTGCCTTCCATGATGTTCCCTTTTTTTTATATCTATGTTCACCTTATTCTCTCCTTTGCTGTTTTTAAATGTCTTCTATTGTTTTGTTCTGTCTTTCGGCTGAAGAGCAGCGCATATGCTGCTGCCAGCCCGCCCCGATGGGGAATTGAAATACAATAAAGGGGAAAAAAAAAAAAACAAAAAAAGTTGCTCAGACCCGATCATCATCGGCCGCACCACCCGCTCCTTCCGCCTCCATGATTTCTACCTCACCATTTATGGCCGTCCTATCCTCCTCACTCCTACCCTCAAATGCCTTGGCCTCACACTCGACCGCCACCTCATCTGGACTCCCCATCTCTTTACCATCAAAAACAAAGCTCACAACTGCCTCCGCCTCCTCAAACTCCTGTCTGGCCGGACGTGGGGTCTACATCCTTCCACCATCCTTCACACCTACAAATCCTTGATCTGCCCTATCCTTTGTTATGCCAGCATCGCTTGGATTTCCGCCCCTCTCCGGTTCTATAAAGCCCTCCAAATCCTCGAACGCCATGCACTCCGCCTCGCCTTCTGCATCTGGCTTCCGTCCCCCACGTGCATCCTCTGACATCATCCCCTTCCCCCACCTTCTCCTTTTCCTTGAACACATCCGCACACTATATATTGTCCGCCGCCTTGATCCCCTCAACCCCTGGTGTCCCCCTTCCTCTCCACTCCCAACCAGTTGCTGCGCCTTTACTGTTGTGTCCCTCCCTCTCTCCATCTCCACACCCTCCACCTCCTTTCCCAACACAACTTCCACCGTCTACCCCTCCCGGATGATGAGCTTCGCCCTGACATCTACCCTTCCTACCAACTCTAACCCCCTATTCTTGCTTCCTCCTCTGGGCTCCCTCTCCTCCCCCTCCCTCTTTCTGAGCGGATTTCCCCTCCTACTCCCCCTCCATCTCTTGTGCCTTCTTTCAGTGTCTCTGCGCTCCCTCCTGCCCTGTCTTCCCTTTTCCTCTCCCACCCCATGTGTCTCCTGCCTCTTCGTGAACCCACGGTTGCCCCTCCTCTCTTCATCCCGCTGCTTCCCCAGCTGCCCCATGCTCTTCCCTCCTTTTCCATCCTCTCTGACCTTTACCTCGGCAGGTCCCACCTGGTAGTTTTATTCTTCGCTGTGTGCTCCAAGTGGATTTTAAGTGTGTTGTTTCAGAGTGTTTTTAATACTGTGGCCAACTTTTAACCTGTGCATGCACATTCAGTGTCTTCTATTTTAAGAATCGCCAACTGTGTTTAACTTTCTGGTGACTTTTTTAACGTTCCACCATGAACGTCTACATGTCAGTGTATTTTTAACTCCATTTTCTCCCCTTACTGTTTTATGTTCCCCTTTATCTCCTTATGTATCATTTTATTCTTGTTTTAGTTGTCGTGTCACTCGGCTGAAGAGCAGCGGATTGTGCCGCTGACATCCCTCCCCTGCCCATATGGGGCAGGGGAATGAAATCACAATAAATAAATAAAAAAAAACAAGGTTGCTCAGTGTGTACGGGTTAATCCTGTAACCGCAATTGTAGGTACAGTCTGGTATATTTGATGTTAATCAGATTGGATGAAATAGGTTTGCATTTGTGAAATAGTAAATCAGTGTCATTGTTCTTTCAGAGCTGAAGATTGTTGTAGAGGAAGTGAAACCGGTCATATGAATAAACATTTTTTGCAATCAAGATGGATTGTAAGTAACATTGTACAATCAGTGATTGCGGTATCCTTGTAGACATTGTCTGTTTTTGCAAAATCCCTGACTCTGGCAGCAAATGTAAACTAAGCTCACTCAGTATTTCCACTCGCAATCAGAATAAAAAGTGCCGCAATTTTTTGAATATTGCATAATGCCTTGTCACCCACAAAGTTTTTAAAGGAACTGTACTCCATACACTGCATTTAGTTTCCTGACGAATTCTTTAACTAAATAAATGTTGGAAACAGTGGCTTGTAGCCCACAAATTGTGTAAATAAACAATATTCTACACATTATCTATATTCTTTATAAAATATTCCATACACTGCAATCTATTTACCACCAAATTACTTTAAATAAGTAAACTATATCCCACACTCTCAATTATTTAAATATTCCATACACTGCAATCTATTTCGCAGCAAATGTCCAGTCAAGTCTTTTTCCCACTAATTTTCAGGGGGAGGGGGAGGGTGGGGAGGTTTTCCAGGGGGTTAATTATTTTATCGATTTAATTAATTAGTTCTAGAGGGCTGGGGAAGTGGAGGGGAAGGAGTGGATGGGGAAGGGATGGGGAACAATAGGTTAAGGACCTGTCACTCAAAAGGAAGGATTATCCCCAGAGGGACATAATCCTCTTAGCGGAACAATAGGTTTGCCACTGAATGCATACTTGCCCCTGGATGTAGACAGCAGCACTAACAAATAGCGCTTATGCTGCTATTGTCCTAATACTTCTAAGATAAAGAGAATGGTGCACCATGAGAGAGTAATCCGAATGGGACAGAAATCGGTAGATATGTCAATGTTCAAACAATTTCTGAAAAACTTGGATGACTTATTCACGAGAAAGAGGTTCACAAATAAAGCAAGTCAATAATGCATTGGTTCACCTCTGTTCCTTATGAAAGCAATAGTTTGGGCTGAGGATGGATTCCTACAGTTGTTGGGTGTCCTCCTGAGGGATACTGTGCCAAATGGTGTCCAATTGGCAAGTTAAATCATCAAAATCCAGAAATGGTTGGAAGGCCCTGACGATAATGCACCTACCTTCCTGAGATGGAGAGAGATACGGCGACCTTGCTGGCCAAGGTAGGATTTGCCAAGCACATAGACAAGTACTAGAAACTCTCGCCATGTGCACGGTGGACTGGGAATTATCTTGCTAAAATGAAAGTCCAGGATGGATTGCCACAGAGGACAACAAAAAATGGGGTTTAAATAATAGCTGATGAATCACTGTGCTGTAAGGATGCCCAGATGACAACTAAGTGGGTCGTGGTATGGGAAGAAATAGCATCTCGGACCATCCCTCCTTGTCAGGCCATATGGTGAGGTGACAGTCAGGTTGGTATCACACCACTGTCTGGGGCGTCTCATTGACTGGAGTAGAATTGTTTTCAATGATGAATTTCGCTTTGAACTGAGCCCTGATGACCAGTGAAGATGTCTACAGACACCCCATAAAGCAGTGGGATACCAACCTGAATGTCACCCATCATATGGTCCAACAACCAGGAGTGATGGTTGGGGATGCCATTTCATGTCATAGCAGGACTTCTTTGGTTGTCATCTGCAGCACCCATCCAGCACAGCAGTGCATCGACGACACTGTGTGCCCTGTTTTGCTCTCCATGGCAAGCCATCCTGGGCTTACATTTCAGTAAGAAAATGCCCACCTGCGGATGGCGAGAGTCTCGTCTTTGCGGTTGCCAAACCCCACCTTGGCCAGCAAGGGTGCTGGATCTCACCCCAACTGAGAATGTTTGAAGTATTATGGGTAGGGTCCTTCAACCAGCTCGGGATTTGGAAGATCTAATGCGCCAAATGTACACAGTTTGGCGCGTTACTTCCCAGGAGGACATCCAACAAATCTATCAGTCAGTGACAAACTGTATAACTGCTTGCATAAGGGACAGAGGTGGACCAATGCGTCATTGACATGCTCAATTTGTGAAGCTCTTTCTTTTCAATAAATCACACAATTTTTCTGAAATTGTAATAATTTGTTTTCCTGTATACGCATATCACATCTACCGGTGTCCGCCCCATTCGGACAAATTCTTCATGGTGCGTCGCCTTTTTTTTTTTTCTCTCTTGGACTGTATGATTTGTCTGGACACTTTCAAATTACACAAGACTGGTAAATGAATCTATACTGGCGAGAAAGAGATGTAGGCCTTTTAAAGATTAAAAAGACATGGGCATGATCTTTTTGAATGGGGATTAGAAATTTCTCACGGATGAGTACACAAGATTTCGAATTACTTCCACAGATGCTTGAGGGACACATTTAAAAATGAGACAACAATTTCAGACTGCCAGTTTCTGCTTCCCTCAGGTTACCAGGCTTAATTCACTGCAATCTTCGAACAACAGGCAGTGAATTACTCAACTTTGAAATATGATAATAAATATGACCAATAACGAAAACATAACTATCTCATCAGGCTGTGATGTAGCACTTACTGCTTGAAATAATGGAATATTTTAACAAATGTTTTCCCTGCTATCTTTTGAGAAGAATTGCATAGTGAAAATCAAGCCAGTCCAAAATACGTGGTGCTTTATTTTTTGTGCTTCAAGTAAAACATTTTCCAAAAAATTACTTCAGCAACTTTGCTTTGTTTATGTAGAGTGCATTCCTTTAGTACTACAGCAGATGACTCAACTTTCAGCTTTCCTTGAATCAGACCTATATGTGGATTTGATTCTTTGCATGGCACAGTGAAGAAGTGCGCCACATACAGTCCACGATGAACAATTGTGGCAATGAATCTCAGCAAGGCATCACAGTGCATACAAAACTTCACAAGAGGAGAGCTGTACCACGACTAAACATGTGGATCATACGTGTTTTTTTTTCTTATTTGTTATTTTATTTGTGCCACCTTAGCTAGCCTACTATACATATTGAATTATTCACACATACATACACCTGTGATTTGCATATAATATTTACATTAGTTTTAAACATATTACCTACATCACGACGTGCTCCCATCTCACTTCATCACTAGTTCTATACAGTACATGTAACATTCATGCCCCCAGACTTTCCTGGCATGTGCTGCTTACATTATATAAGTTACATGGAAGAGATAATATTCACTTACTTAACGTTGGTCTCTGAATTTTATTCGTGTCCCCCAAACAAAATATTCTACGCCAGTCAAGTCGTTTGACTGTAGATACTTAATGCTACTCATGTGGAGCTGGGACAGGTCACTAGCATATACTAAAAGAGATTGTCTTCGCCATGCTTGTTAGGCCTCTTCTCAATTATTGGTCGGGGTATGGGATAACTCCCAGGTGGCATTGATGGATGACGTGGAATAAAGATTCAGAAAAAACAGCTCGTTTTTGTAGTATCGCAAAAGAAGGACGGAGAGCAAAGGACATCATGTGATACTTTCCCCATGTAGGCCTGTATGCCATTCAGTGAGCGGTTTGAAAAGGTGTGTTGTGGATGGTCTTGGGCTGATCGAGAGGCATGACGTCGGCCTGAGTATTGACAGAAAGTTGTTAAACTAGCCTGAGTACTTCTCACCCTAGAGCCTCGCTATAAATTTAGAAGTTTGTGCATTCTGACACAGGCTTGACGCTCATATTACTATGAATAGCTCTGGCTGAGCGCTTTTGCATGTTGCTGCGTTTCCGACTATTGAAAACAGCTTCATACTCGTAAGTCCGGTATGGGACGGACTTTACTTCAGAGGGTGATGCATCATCTTGCAATATGTCAGCAGCCCAGCAACATCTGACATCAAGCAATTTCGCGCCTGTGAGGGTGTCTTGGCAGCTTTACAGCCAGTGGCATTATGCACCCTGTGTCGGCTTGTGCTACAGTACCGTCATCAACTGCTGCTGCTGGATATGTTGAGGCCAAAATCATGATAGTTTCATGTTGGTGCATCAATAGATGTAGCGGTTTCTAGATACCTCTTAGTTGTTTAAATAAATGAAAAACAAAACTGTCCTATCCTACCACATACACGTCATATTTAAACATAGTGCAAGTGGCCTGGGGAAGTAGATCAGTGAATTGTGATGTCAGAAAAATCTCATTTACAGGAAAGTCGGTATGGCAACCATGATGTCAGGAAAAAACCTAGTTTTTAAACTTAGAAAGTGAAAGTAGGTCCAGGAACCACAATGTCAGAAAAACCTAGTCACCAAATTCTCGTTTTCGCGGGGAAAATCACCGAACATGGCCCACACTTAAAAGCCTGTCTGACATGGAGTGAGGTGCACTGTAAGTTTGCTAAATGGTGCACATGACTGCCAGCTACTAGTTGGTGGTGACGGCTGACGGCTACCTCGCTTGCTGAACCTCTCACATCGTGTATGACTGGGCACGGAAACCAGCTGGCTGATTTGTCTCCATGAATGACAAGGCACGCAAGCCAGCTGAACTGCAATCTATACCAGACGCTTGTAAAAAAACTATTTGGTAGAAAAGACTCCTCATAGTTTAATTCATGAGCTACATGGTAAACTGGCTATCATTTCGTTATTGGTCATATTCATTATGATATTTTAGGATTAGGATATTTTAGGATTAAGTCAACTACTGCAAGACTTTCGGAAAGTTTCCTGTGAAAAATAGAGGTGATTATAAACTTGCGTTTGGTGCATGTAACGTCATATGTTGCTGCATATGAAATGTAGCTAACATACTGAATTACGCTTTAAACGTGGAAGTATATTTCTATCTATCACCATTATCGAGAAAATGCATCGTATGTAAAGCGCTTAGTCCCGAATTCGCGTGCCAGCGAAAAAGACAGAATGAAATAGCCATAAAATTCCTTGCAACGGTTTCAGACATCGAAAGAAGATTTCGGCAAATTATTTTCCATAAGACAGTTTTTGCCATATGATTAATATGCAAAACTTCCATATCTCTCGCGAGATTCAAGTGACTACAGTTTTCTTATCAGTGAAATAATGTGATATTTAAGCGCCATCGATAGCTTGTGAAACGAGAAATCCTGCCCATTTGGAACTATATATGCGTGAAGAAATTTCAGTTTATTTTTATAGTGAGAATGGGCATTTTCAAAAACAATTTACATGTTTTCCGTCAGTTTTTGTTTCATGATTCTGTCGCAATTTCTACTAAATTAGAATGTTAGTGAAATCAACATTTATAAATTCTGCTATGTTTTCAGAGAGGAAGCAGAGCTGAATATGGCAACATAGGAAATTACGTAGT
Source organism: Schistocerca americana (assembly GCF_021461395.2). NCBI lineage: Eukaryota > Metazoa > Arthropoda > Insecta > Orthoptera > Acrididae > Schistocerca > Schistocerca americana. Next base: position 405,054,172 of record NC_060130.1, read on the forward strand.
ACTGAAACCTCATCATTGATAACGTCTCTCTGAAGAAAGATAAAGAGAATAATGAAGTCTGGCGAAAATAAATCGTTAGTTCTGTTGAAATTTCAGCAGGATACAATACCCCAGTGTGTTTTTAATAATGAATGACGCGGATTGAAACTGACCAAAGAATTTCATTTCTGTATCTCAGTGATGTGAGAAATTTGAAAACATTTAAATTTGTAAAATCCTGTCAACTACCTATTAACATGTAAACAGAATACCAACATTTTTAGCGAACTACTAGATGGTCATGGTGAAAAGTACAACTCTTCATTCTGTGTAGGAATAGGAAAGAAAATATGGCATACTATGAGCTGTTGTTTTCATATTTCTTAGATTATTGAGATGCAGAAATAAAATCAGTTTCAGTCCACATCACTAGTTATTGATAATGCGCTGGGGTATAGGATTCCCCCTAAATTTCAACAGATGTAGCGATTTAATTTCCCTGGACTTATCATTGCCTTCATTCTTCCTCAGATAAACGTTTTCAGAGACGAGTTTTGAGTAATATGTAAGTCCACTAGGTGCCATGTAAAAATTTGCAGACTTTACAAATATTCATCTCAACTAACATTCTAATGCAGGTGAATTAATGACAGAATCATGAAATAGCAACTGATGGACAGACAAGTCAGTAGTTTATGAAAATGCCCATTCTTGGTATAAAAATAAACTGCAATTTCTTCCGCCGGCTGTTGTGGCCGAGCGGTTCTAGACGCTACAGTCTGGAACCGCGCGACAGCTACAGTCGCAGGTTCGAATCCTGCCTCGGGCATGGATGTGTGTGATGTCCTTAGGTTAGTTAAGGTTAAGTAGTTCTAAGTTCTAGGGGACTGATGACCTCAAAAGTTAAGTCCCATAGTGCTCAGAGCCATTTGAACCATTTGTAACTTCTTCTCACATATTATCCTAAACCGACAGCAATTCTTGTTTCACCAACTATCGATGGCGCTTAAATGTTGCATTATTTCATTAAACAAAATCTGTAGCCAAAACCTTTTTACGACATATGAAACCGTTTACGATACGCGAGGAAATTTGTGAATATTTCATTCTGGCATGTGAGTTCGCGACAAAGTGCATATGATTCACTGTCTCGAGAATGGTGATAGATAACAATAATCGTGCAAGTTTAAAGATTAATTCAGTATTACGTTAACAACATTTCTTAAACAGCAACATATGTCCTAACACACGATTTCCTGGTCAAAATCGAGTACTTCAGGCGCATGTGCCTTTTGTACCTGCCTGTAAATCAGCAGCCACCCAAGTTGTGAGTGTTTCTATGATGTCAATGATCTGGAGAATGTGCTCGTAGAATATATATATCTAGGGAGTGAGCATAGCCTCCTGTGCTTGTTCGCAACATCATACTGGGGTAGTCACATAATTTTAGGGCAATGTTGCTTGTCTGTAATTTGCGGTTATAGCGAAACTTGAAGTTTCATCGTTCCAAATGCGTTGCTTTTCGTGACAATGCGGCGCTGTCTACAGTGTCATTTTAACGTAATTAATTAGGACAGAGATTCGACAATTTGAGCAAAAGCAATAGAAAATGAAAAACAAATGTTGACCGTCAATTCTTATCCCGTTGCCGAAAAACCGTAAATAAAGCGGAATCTGAATTATGATACATGACGAAAAAGCATAATACTATTGCTCTTCACATCTTTAAGCCAACTTCAGTTCCTGGTATCCAATTACTAACATGTCTGTAAGACGCGTATGCAAATAAATGCAGACGAAATATATTCTGGTACTGGTAGGGGCATATTCGAGTAGGTATTTTTTCTCATTGTTCCAGTTACTTTCGAGAGCAACGAAAGAAGATTACTTCGCTGGTAACGGTTTGTGATTTTTCGCACAGATTACAACATTTTTCACACAGCTAGCACATTTATTTAGCAATGGTGGAGCTTCTCCTTAAGTACTTTTCGTGATACATACCGGATACCACCACGTAAATAACGAGTATGCAATTGACAGGTTATCACTTTCAAAGAAAGAAAAGAAAGCAATAGTTTCCAAATTTCCAATGAATGAACCAGCTGAGCCTATAATGAGCTGCTGCTTTAATTCGTCTGCTAGAATGGATGTCACAGTCATGATGATACGTGTGACTAAAAATCAGGAGTACGTAAGTAATCTTCTTCCATAGGAAGAACATATTATTGTTTTTACAGTTAAAAAAATATTTCTGTGGACAGTTATTACATTAAAGTTTAATCTGAAAAGCAATTCAGAAATGACAAACTTCATTGTGAAATGGAACATATTTAACTATTAATACAAGCATGGTTGGGTCTCGTCATCGTTAGAAATTTTGTTACCAATTAGCGGAGAAAATTACCTGTCTTGTTATGCTTTCAAAGCAACATTTTTTCAACAAATATTTTGAAGAACTTTAATATTCACAAAGTAAAGAGACACACCTTTGTATTAGGCAGCACGATCAATTTTATTTTCAGTGATGCATGTCCTATTTGTCAACAATTATCCACTCAAGTCTGATCGGCACAGTTCAGAAAGAAAGGAATGGAACATTTTCATGTTTAGGGTCGGAGGACAAGCTTTGACTGCGAAAAATAGGGAAGGAAATCTGATATGCTCTTTTAAAAGGAACTATCTTGGCATTTGCCTGGAGCGATTTAGGGAAATAATGGAAAACCTAACTCAGGATGACTGGAAACGAATTTGAACCGTCGTCCTCTCGAATATGGGTCCATTACGCTAACCACTGTCCCACCTGGCTCAGTAACACATTTGAGGCAGTAACACCTCTAGCAACACTGCCACCAAATTCTTAAGTTACTCCTCGAATAATACTTTCCGTACACACCATGTAAGTAAGTACCAATTTTACTAGGTTGTGCTTTGCAAATAACTCTGATTGTACTAAATGGTTAACTGTGAATGCATTCGTTATTGCCACTTTGATCCTGTTTGTACCATAAGAGGTAATATTAATACTTTCATGTTAGTTTCAGGATGACCTTATTGTATTAATTTCCCAACAGGCATTACATGTATCTTGTTAACTATCTGTTTTACTTTCAATATCAAAATTGTAAGGGCTACAATCCTTTGATTCATAACTGTTGTTTTTAATTAGAGCATGTTTTTCATTGGTATGGGCTACATTCATGTGATGTCAGGGGGGCTGTGCTGAGATGTGTATGTATCCTTAGTCAGCAAGGTCTCAGACAGGTTGGGCCTTGTTGACATACTCCACTTGCCAGTATCTTCTACCTCATATTACAGATACGAGGGCTGAATACGTACTTGATGAAGGGGAAGGGGTCAGCTGTGTGCTAATGGACTGCGAAGAACAGTTACAGAAGAGACGGTCTGTAGTGTTAAAGAAGGTGTACTTAACAGTTATCTACATGGTAAAGTCTCCAAGTTTATCTCTCCAAGAAAGGCGTGGAGGTGACACTCTCATTTCCCCTACATGGGAATGGTATTGTAACAGGAATAGGTATACTGGGAAGAAAAATTCCTTTGTGTTCCACTCATATGCCAGTGTATGTACTGGATAATACAATGCAGTATCCAGGCTATGCGATATGGTGCTCCACATTATGAACTGCGGAATAATTAGTGGCACCCAATAGGCAGCACCTAGACTGGGATATAATGCAAGATTTTTAACAAATTGGAGATAGGTGATGTCCAACATCAAACTGTGGCTTCTATGTAAGGGAAGACTACAGTGAATCACAATGTGATTGTATGATAGTTGGAATAGATAGTTTATTATGGATGAGCTCTAATTGTAGAATAAAGATATATACCATATTTATATATGAAGATATCTAATGTGGGAATAAGAACAAATGAAAGTTAATTGGCATACAAGTAAACCTCCCAGACCATCAAGGCTGACAAAAAATTATAAACTATGTCCCATGTGACTGTTGTTTCAATTACTTTCTTGTACCCTTGTAAGCTGTTAACACAGGCTCCAACACAACAATATGGGTACTGTATTAAAGGTGGAGAAACAAAATTTTCTCAATTCAGGACGTTTTTCTCCAAAATGCTGTCGAATATAAATATTGCCAAATCATGAATAGTTGCAATGAATAATATTATTCCACTGATCTTCAGATAAAGAAGCAATGTATCAAACAGACTTAAACCATTATTTATTATAGAAATCACTTCTGTTAGTGCAGTTAATGTTGATATGCAGTAATTCTGTTTATAAACATCCCACCTTGCTTGGATCTACATAAAAAGCATGGTTGTAGCCTCAACATTGTGCCTCTAGCAACACAACAGTCATCTGCAGAGTTTAAAACTGATGGAATACATAAATTTAACAATTATTTGTTTGCTAACAGGATAAAGTTCTATATGCAAATAATAATATTGTTTGTGGAAGTGTTGTCAACATACATCCAAGAGTATGTGGAATGTCTTAACATTATTATTACTCAGAAAATAAAAAGCAAAATTAAAATTCCCAAATCCTGTGAGCTAGAAAAGTGTTATACAAGGTATACACAAGTGCTGTGTCAAGCATTGTGAGGATCTGAGTACCAAAGAGGGAGGATTGGACCATACCATACACTGTACTTCGATTATAGGACTCTAGCAGGAGGTGTATCGTTTTTAACCTGACTAAGATGAGTTTTTGACAAATAATATGAACAATTTAGACGTGGAAGTAACACTGTGACATTTAATTTGAAGGTCAATTATATCTTGCACTAAGTGTGTATGAAGAACAAACAGTAGTAGGCATCAAATGTACATTAGCCCGTAAATTAGTGCTGCAATGCCAGTATGTGAGCCATGAATGTTTAGTGTTGTAATAGGACAAATCTTTATGTATTTCATTAAATAATACAGAAAATTCTTGGCTTCTTTGAGGTGCTATGTTACTTTGGTGCAAAGATCGAACCACAGTCCTCGCCAAGTATACCATAACCTGTAAGTTTTTTTTATTTTTATTTACACGTCAAGTTCCGTAGGACCAAATTGAGGAGCAACTCTCCAAGGTCATGGAACGTGTCAGTACATGAAATTAAGTTACACCAGTAATGTCAGTTAAGTGACCCACATATGTTTTTACTGCTATAGTACGATAATATCGACAATTTAGGTGTGTAAATAACGTCGTGACATTTAACTTTCACAGTCCATTATGCTTTACCAAGTGGGCCACAAATATCGAACCACAGTCATGTTTGGGTGTCAAGAGGGGGTACAGAGAACAAATGGCTGGCTCTAAGGGTTACATACTGATGGTCTGTTTCGTTTTGAACGGCCCACAAAATACAGGGCTGTGATTGTGAGAGCAAATTGTGTATGTGTTTGTGGGAGGGGTGGCGCTTAAGTGCTGGTTGACCTATTTCAAGAGAAGAAGTTTGTGTGTGTGTGTGTGTGTGTGTGTGTGTGTGTGTGTGTGTGTGAGCGTGTGCGCGTGTGTGTGAGAGTGTGTGAGATGGGTGGGTCCACACACACATGTGTAAAGTCCCCTCCCCGGCCTCTCCCCTCACTCATCAACATGTCGCTGCGTATAGGCAGCTGGGGCATGTCATGTCACAAGGACATACACATTGGGCAACAAGCCTCATGGACATACTATTCATAACCGGCAAGGATTCATTAAATAACATCCTTCTGAAACACAACAGAGTAGTTATTCACATGAAGTAAAGAGTTCTATCGACAGGTTGTCTCAAGTTATACTCCTAGATTTCCAGAAGACTTTTTACACTGATCCTGCCAACAGCTTATAATCAAATCGCATGCCTATGGAATATTGTCTCAGTTGTGGAACTAGATTCATGCTTTCCTGTTGGAAAAGTTCATAGAACTTGATGGTAAATCACTGAATGAAATGGAAGTGATATCTGGGATTCCCCAAGGAAGCGTTAAGGGCCCTATTCACGATCAAACAATTTGTCAAATTTTACTATGTTTGCTAAATATTTGATTGTGTAGACTGCTATTTCATGTGTTTGCCAAACATAGAGCTTGTCTGACGGAAAATTTGACAAAATGGGAAACACTGTTTGTGTTGATGTATTGTCACATATATTTCGTGAAAAATTGTTTTATTATAATTTATGTCAGTGAACATCGATTTTTCATAAATATGGAAATTACGATCAAGGAGAAAAACAAAGTGGCACAGGCAGTTAGCAAAATGGCAGAGTTGTCATATATTTTCATCTGTATATTGGACAAGAAGAGGTTAAGAAGAAAATCAATATTCACACCATACAACCAGGAGTGCAGTAAATTAAAAATAAATATTCAAGTTCTCTGATTCTTCCATGGATGATGTAGGCCAGATGATTCCACATTGTGCTATTTTAGAGAACTGTCATTAGGACACCCAAGCAGGAGAGAATAAATTTTTGTATACTTGGATCTTCTCAACTTGAGGTCAAAGTAACTGTATACAAATTATTAAAAGTTTCAATAAAAATGATGTAATCATCAAGTTATGAGTGTGACATTTTCTTTAACAGGTTTTTATGTGTATATTTCTCTCTCATTTTAAGCATCTTGTCTTCTTCTTGGGGGCTTTTATAGGCCCTCTGCTGATCCTTTTCTACATAAATGGTTTTGAAGACAGTCTGTAAAGCCCTCTTAGTTTGTCTGAAGACGATGCTGTAGTTTACCATGTAGTAAAGTCATTAGAAGAATTGCAAAATAATTTTGACAAGATAGCTGTATGGCGTGAAAATTGGCAGTTGATCCTAAACAATAAAAAATGTGATGTCCTACATAGTACTAAAAAACAAATACCTTAAATTTCGGGTGCACAAGTGTAAAGGTTTTTGATGCAAGTAAATATCTATGGATTAAAAAATTTATGAACAATATAAATCGGTAATATCTGAGAGGATATACTGTGAGGAAGGCAAGCTAAAGACTACATTTTTTTGGAGGAACACTTAGAAGACGTAATAAATCTGCTAAAGAGATTGTCCATATTATATTTCTCCATCTTCTTCTGTAGGACGGCTGCATGATATGGGATTCTTATTAGGTAGGATTGATGGAGGACATCAAACAGCTCGAAGAAGGGCAACTCATTTTGTATCATCGTGAAGTACAAGAGTGACTGTCAGCAGTATGGTTCGCAAACTGAACTGGTAATCATTAAAAATATACATTTTTCATTGTGGTGGGATCTTTTTACAAAATTTCAATGATAAACTTTCTCCTCTGAATGCGAAAATATTTTGTTAACTCCAGGCTGCATAGAGTATAATAGCCATTGTAATTAAATAAGAGAAATCAGCTCATACGGAAAGAGTTTCATGTTCATTTTTTCCGCATGCTATTTGAGAATAGAGCGATTGAGAAACATTCTGAAAGTGGTTCTATGAACCCTCTGCCAGGCACGTAAGTGTGATTTGCAGAGGGGTCATTTCATGTCAGTTCCAGCAGAAAAATACAATTTTTCATCCACCATCTCAGTTTGTATTAAACTTGGCTTATTTCTTGTCCCTACTGAAACAATTAACTACTCCAAATTTTAGCATGTTACCTCTCTCTGTTTCTATCTTATAATACTTAAAATTTAGGAAGTTTTGTCGTTTTGCCACTGTGATGGCACAAAACAACACTTGCTTTCATTTTTAAACATGTAAAATATGGGGGTTTTACACTCTATAGTAAAAACCTACTTTTCCACATCCAACAAAAGTGATGTCGCAGCAAGTGATATAATGGCTGATATGGCAGTGGTGCAGTGTATTGCCATTTCTTGTAAAAATTGCCATTCTCACTGTTTCCAATATGGTGTCATATGGGATTACTAATACAGACACTGGTGTTGTTATTCAGGTTATAGTGTTAGAACTGAGCCAGTAATCCACTAAGAGGAATAGAAAGCACAAATTTTGGTTTGGACGTGGAATTTATACACAAATAAGACAGTAGTATCGAACAAAGAAATAGACATAGCACTCATAAATGAAGACCCATATGTAAAACATTTCCAGATAATGAAAGCTTATTTCGAGTACTTGTCTAAGTGTGATTGAAAAGTTATAAAAATCCGATTGTCACATTAAAGAAAAACGCCCGGCTCAAGTAAACCTAGACGTGACACTTCCATATTTGACATCTAGAGATTGTATATTTCAAACATTTGGGCCTATAACACGTTCTCAAAAGTAAAATTTCAAACGTTTTGTGTGATATGTACAATGCCCCCAACTACATAGTTAAAAACAAATATTTCCACTCTTGCACCTGTCATTAGTTAAATACAAGTCAATATTAAATTTATTCTACACCAAATTTTAGAACTCTGCTTCATGCAAGGTGCACTAAAAGACACTGCAGTATAGTTGATTTCCTTTATTATTACTACACTCAGTCTAAAATAATACTGCCACCAGATATCTTGTTACTTCCTTTCACAAATCCACTGAGCAAGTTTCTAAAAAGCATTTAAGTTTCCAGTGCTAGGGTCTGATTATCTGAATATACTGTCAATATTACATTAATTTTCACTACTTTGAAAATCAAGAATTTGCTGTGAAACCACAAATCACTTTTCCCTAATTAAATGATACTTGTATACTCACACACAAATATTATCCCTGCATCATATAATAGAAACACCATATACTCTCAACATCTACATTAACCATTATGTGCTCATAACTGCAATGGTAAAACCTTTACGCACCAAAGTCACACATTCTACTGCTGCAGCATAATAAATCATAATCAAAACAATGCATTTTGGAGAGATCCTTAATTCAGCACATCGCTGAAACTACGAATTTTCGTAATACACAAGCATAAGTATGAAAACCATTAAATACAGCATCTTCACATTTGCAGTGGCGTATCTCACACTTACATTAACCTGCGATTTTGCAGCGTTAATCACTTAAATATGTTACCTAGGCAAATTCATTCCAGAAATTTCATTACTCTACATTAATTATCTTTTGGTGTTGTAGTTTTTTTCTGTGAATGTAGAAAGAGATGCTAATGACAAATTCAGTTTATTCTATGGTAAATTTGTGTCAATACTTGAAAGTTACTTTCATAAAAAGCTGTCCAGGAAATTCATTATGAAAAATCAAGTAAGCTGTAGATAACTAAGAGAATTAAAATCTCATGTAAGAATAAAAGGGAAATTTATGTACAGTCAGCTCCAACATACTTGCATGCTGTAGAAAATCCTGTAATGTTTTAAAGAAAGTCACTAAAATGTCAAGAAGTGTGTAAGTCCAGATAGAAAGTAATTATGCCAATAATAATATTAAAACTCTATGGGATCTTGTTACATGGGAGATAGGATGGCCAGTTAGTATACAAGATACCATAACAATTAAACCAAATGACCCAATGTTGTGACTGGTAATTAACAAGTTGGGAGTACTTTTGACAATCAGTTTCTAAATGTAGCAGCAAAAATACGATTAAATGGTTAAGTTGATAACACAACAGGATACATTAAAAAGTCATTCCAAAAAACTTTAATCATCTACAAGTACCACTGAAATCCTTCAGACTCATAAGATATTGATGGAATTTCAAACAGAATCCTGAAAAGTCGTACTAACTTAAAAATTAGTGTACTTAGTGCTATAGGTATTGAATCATTGCCACAGGAATTTTTTCCATCCAGTGTAAAATATGTAATTGTTAAGCCCTTTTATAAGAGAGGTGACAAGAAGAACTTAAATCGTTACTGTCCATTTTCTTTACTGACATATTTTTCCAAAATATTTGAAAACGGAATGTACTCAAAACTTGTCTGACATGTAAGAAGAAACAATTTAGTTAGCTTATCAAAGTTTGGATTCCAGAAGGGTTGTTCAACTGAGAATGCTATTTCTACATACATTCACCAAATATTACAAGCCTTAAACAATAAAACAGGGCCAGCTGGTATTTTTATGACCTTTCCTAGGCATTTTATTGGGTAGAACATGTTACACTCTTACAAAAACTTGAGTTTTATGGAACTGATGGCATACCCAACCGGTTTTAATCATATTTAAAAAAAGGTATGCAAAATGTTGTGCTGAACAATTCAGACATTGTTGGAAGGGTAGAAAATTTTAGCGACTGGGGAGAAATCACAAACGGAATCCCACAGGGTTCAATTTTGTGTCTATTCTTATTCTTTATATATGTAAACGACCTTTCCCTTACCATTCAACATGCAGAATTAGTACTTTTGCAGATGATACTAATGTTATAATAAATCCCATTAGATATATAACAACAGAAGAGATTGTTAATGATGTGGTTCCCTGAAGATAGACTCTCCCTAAATTTTCTGAGAGAACTCTATATTCACTACCCTACAACACATAGTCATACTGATGTAACTCATGAACAGGAGTCAGTAAATATGATAGAATGCTCCAAATATTTGGGTTCTCAAACTGGTGAAAACTTCAACTGCAAAAAGTATATTACTGAGATTTTCAAACAAGTTCAGCTTCTTTTGCTCTTCATAGCATTGCTAATCTTAGAAACAAACATATCAACCTACTGACATACTTAGCTTATTTCCACTCAATAATGTCTCATGGGATAATTTTCTGTGGTAACTCACCACAGAAAATGTCATTTGTACAAAAGCCAGTGGTATGCCTAATACATGATATTCATCTGGAGTCATCTTTAGATATCTCTCCATTAATAAAATTCGTCATAAATAATCCATCACAATTTCAGGAGAACAGTGATGCCCATACTTACAACGCTAGACAGAAAAATGACCTTTATTACCCAATATTAAAGTTATTAGTGGCTCAGAAAGGAGTTCAGTGTACAGCAACAAAATTTTTTTGTCAGTATTCCAGTAACATAAAATAATTGCCAGGTAGCAAAACAAGTTTTAAATCTAACCTAAAGGGAAAAAAGAAGAAAAACCTACTTTTAAAGTGCAGTTGCATGAAAAGGACTAACAAATATGTTCATTAATGCTAACAGTAGTAATTTTTATACAGCCTGTAAACTGACTTGTTCCACATAATTTCAGTAGAAGAATAGTTCAAATGTAACATCTAACTAGTTAGCTAACTGCCATGTAGCTTGTAAATATTCCAATCTAAGGTACTTTGAGATAATCATTGAGTTAAATACAACAGAACATAATGTTGCTGTACAATTAATTCATCCTTCAGGACTTTCCTCATCATTTCATTAGCCCAAATAAGCGGATACCATACTGGCCTGGTTCCCATTCATCATGTGCTTACTTTTGATGAACATCCTATAACTCAAATGGAACAACTTACCTGTTTTCAGAACACTGTATCTGTGAAATTCAGAAAAGAATGTTAATGTTATAAATTACATCTTATGTGTGTAGTACTTTTTAAAAATTGAATTTACTTAAGGTCTTTTAAATACTGTTGTTTAACCATGTTTCTTTTATAAGTTTAATCACTTAAATTTTCATTCATGTCGGAAGTATATTACTCAAGACCTCGGAAATTTCAGTGGTTCATGTTTGTTACAAAAGCAAAAAATTATGGAGGAACAAATGTCCAATCAAATTTTTTCCCAATGTGGTAGCCTACACTTGGACAATCATTTTGAAAAGAAGTGTTATCCCTTCTCTTTTCTGTGATATTTGGTGTAATGATGAATGATGTTTTTTTTTGCAAAATAAAATACAAAAATGCAACTATACATTTGTGTCTTACCTGATAGTTTAACTCGAAGGTACGAGCTATTGTATTACGATTCTTATACTATAGAGCATAAATCCTCCAAATTTCAAATTGTTTGGTAGATAAATAAAAAAAAGGCAGTTTATCTTCAGAATGTTAGCAAGTGTTGCTTTGCACCATCACAGTGTTAAAACTGGAAAAACTTTCAAAGTAGCATAAAACGGAAACACAGAGGAAATACAATGCTAAAATTTGGTATGATTACTTACTGTATCTCCAGAAGAAGAACAAATAAGTCAAGTTTCATCTAAATCATAGATGGTGGAAGAAATGGCCTGCATGACTTGAGATGGGGTGACTCAACATGGTCATGTATATACAGGGTGGTCCATTGATCGTGACCCGGCCAAATATCTCACGAAATAAGCGTCAAACGAAAAAACTACAAAGAACGAAACTTGTCTAGCTTCAAGGGGGAAACCAGATGGCGCTATGTTGTCCCGCTAGATGGCGCTGCCATAGGTCAAACGGATATCAACTGAGTTTTTTTAAAATAGGAACTCCAATTTTTTATTACATATTCGTGTAGTACGTAAAGAAATATGAATGTTTCAGTTGGACCACTGTTTTCGCTTTGTGGTAGATGGCGCTGTAATAGTCACAAACATATGACTCACAATTTTACGCGAACAGTTGGTAACAGGTAGGTTTTTTAAATTAAAATACAGAACGTAGACACGTTTGAAACTTTTACTTCGGTTGTTGCAATGTGATACATATACCTTTGTGAACTTATCATTTCTGAGAACGCGTGCTGTTACAGCGTGATTACCTATAAATACCACATTAATGCAATAAATGCTCAAAATGATGTCCATCAACGTCAATGCATTTGGCAATACGTGTAACGACATTCCTCTCAACAGCGAGTAGTTCACCTTTCGTAATGTTCGCACATGCACTGACAATGCGCTGACGCATGTTGTCAGGCGTTGTCGGTGGATCACGACAGCAAATGTCCTTCAGCTTTCCCCACAGAAAGAAATGCGGGGACCTCAGATCCGGTGAACGTGCTTCCACGACCCATCCACCTGTCATGATATACGTTATTCAATACTGCTTAAACTGCACGCGAGCTATGTGCTGGACATCCATCATGCTGGAAGTACATCGCCATTCTGTCATGCAGTGAAACATCTTGTAGTAACATAGGTAGAACATTACGTAGGAAATCAGCATACATTGCACCATTTAGATTGCCATCGATAAAATGGGGGCCAATTATCCTTCCTCTCATAATGCCGCACTATACATTAACCCGCCAAGGTCGCTGATGTTCCACTTGTCGCAGCCATCATTGATTTTCCGTTGCCAATAATGCATATTATGCCGGTTTACGTTACCGCTGCTGGTGAATGGCGCTTCGTCGCTAAATAGAACGCGTGCAAAAAGTTGTCATCGTCCCGTAATTTCTCTCGTGCCCAGTGGCACAACTGTACACGACGTTCAAAGTCGTCGCCGTGCAATTCCTGGTGCATAGAAATATGGTACGGGTGCAATCGATGTTGATGTACCATTCTCAACACCGACATTTTTGAGATTCCCGATCCTCGCGCAATTTGTCTGCTACTGATGTGCGGGTTAGCCGCGACAGCAGCTAAAACACCTACTTGGGCATCATCATTTGTTGCAGTTCGTGGTTGACGTTACACATGTGTCTGAACACTTCCTGTTTCCTTAAATAACGTAACTATCCGGCGAACGGTCCAGACACTTGGATGATATCGTCCAGGATACCGAGCAGCATACATAGCACACGCCCGTTGGGCATTTTGATCACAATAGCCATACATCATCACGATATCGACCTTTTCCGCAATAGGTAAACGGTCCTTTTTAACACGGGTAATGTATCACGAAGCAAATACCGTCAGCACTGGCGGAATGTTACGCGATACCACGTACTTATATGTTTGTGACTATTACAGCGCCATCTATCACAAAGCGAAAAAAGTGGTCCAACTAAAACATTCAAATTTCTTTACGTACTACACGAATATGTAATAAAAAATGGGGGTTCCTATTTTTTTTTTTTAATGCAGTTGACATCCGTTTGACCTATGGCAGCGCCATCTAGCGGGACAACCATAGCGCCATCTGGTTTCCCCCTTCAAGCTAGACAAGTTTCGTTCTTTGTAGTTTTTTTCGTTTGATGCATATTTCGTGAGATATTTGGCTCGGTCACTATCAATGGACCACCCTGTATAGATGCGGCATTACTGATACAAAGGGGACTTGACTTTGATGGTACTGTTCACAGTGCTCAGAGGTACACAGCAACACCACGACGGGAATTATCATTAGGGACTGATTGTCTCGAAACGTGAATAGCCAATAGCATTTCACGGTAGCAAGAGCCAATAGGTTTGCTTCATTTTGGACGAGCCAATGTGCGGTCTGGTTGAAACATTTTTGTCTTTGGTCTTCTTAGAACGCTGGAGCAAACACAACGAAAGCAGAATGTTTAATGTAAAAAATTGTGGGGACACTTTGTCAGGAAATAACTGAAATCACCATTTAGCTCAAAGTAAAACATGAAGTATAGAAATTATGGTACAAATCACAGTCAGACACCATAACATCAATGTCCATTCTCTATTTTCCACAAGTTCGTTATGACTCACTGGGTGGTGTGATCCTTGTCCAGACCACTGAATTTACGGAAGTGGTGTTAAAAGTCCAATCGTAGATAAACATATGTAGCAGGCGAGAATATAAATGTCATTGCTGCTCGTTCCACTAACAGAAATGTAAGCTGTGCAATTAGGTTCGTCACTACCTACGCCCTCGGAAATCGTGAATTATTCGGAATAAACAGCAAAGTGTTTCTGACAAGCGAGGCTAGAAATATGATTGCTGCTTGTTTCACTCGCTGCAATTTCAACTGTCCTCTTATATTCCTGCCTATCTACACCCTCGGAAATTGCGATACATAGTATTCGTAACAACGTAGAGTACAAATATCATTGCTGGTCGTTTCACTTGCGGGAGCTTCATCTTTCGTTTTTTAATCAGACTTAAGTCACAAAACTGCAGAAACTCGTTACTGAGAGAGGACGCTCTAATATGTACATAACATCGAATATTGCAGAACTTACTACTATAATATGAATAAGAGAACTAGAATCTGTTACAAACGCGAAAATGATATTATATATATATATATATATACGGGGTGTCTCACCTAACTACTTCAAATATCTCTGGAACAGCAACAACCTAACCTAACCTAACCTAACCTAACCTGACCGACGGTTTTCACCAGCATGAACGTACGGCAGGGGCTTAGGAAAGCAAATACTATGCGAAATTGTAAAACGTAAACAAATACTATTTTCAACATAAACTTGTGTATTTTTTAATGGATGTCCCATATTATTTCGTATGCAGTCAATAGCATGAAAAATCACAAAAATAATGGTGTTGGTTTCATGGTAATAAGTCAATTACATCCCGAGAAATTAGGAAGCGAAATAAATGAAGCGCATATCTAGGGCACGTCCTGAGTCTCAAGCGAGCACCTGACGCTGCCGGTAATCGTGATGTGATTGACGTACTACGTCAGTGGAGTGTTAATGTATGGTGTGGTATTGTATGACAACACATCACTGGCCCATATTTCATTGATGGCACTTGAGCTGTACCTTACTTGAACTGGTCCACCTCTTATAATATGTCAAATAATGCTGTATCAGAATGATGGATGTCCTGCGCATAATGTTTATTGTTGCAAAATAACAACTAGAGCTACAATTAGTGGTAACACACTTGGTTTCACGTTTCTAAACCTCATAAGTTCTGAGTTATGTGGATTGTAAACGATAGCAACGGCGTCACAGTTTCTGACGTAATGGATCGCATGTAGTACTGTGCTCAGAGGAGGGGTTGCCTGCACTGGCGCCTGTATCCTGCCTTAAACGTACCAGCATCACCACGGCACGCTCTACCTTCAGTGAACAAGTGTCCCCTAATCTGGTCTGCTGAACTGCTCTCATACTATAACGTAATTCACACTAAAACCTGTTTTCTTGTGGCTTGTTACATTTGCCGTCATCTAGTCGATATGCCGGCCTTCAGTAATGAAGAAAACTAGATATTATTTTAATTTATGGCGAATGTCACAGAAATGCAACCGCAGCTGTGACACTATGCTGAACGCTACCCAGATCGGCAGTGTCCGTCACGTCGAACCATTGGCAACATCTGCAAGACACTCACGGAAACAGGAAGCTGGGCTTCCTCAAAACGTCGACGTACAACGCCAGCGACTGTCAATGGAAACAAAATTGCTGTTCTGGCTGCTGTAGCGCACAATCCTCAGATGGGTGTACGAGAAATTGCACGGGGTGCAGGAATAAGCCACAGTAGTGTGTGCAGAATCTTACATCGGCGCCGGCCGCGGTGGCCGAGCGGTTCTAGGCACTTCAGTCCGGAACCGCGCGACTGCTGCGGTCGCAGGTTCCAATCCTGCCTCGGGCATGGATGTGTGTTATGTCCTTAGGTTAGTTAGGTTTAAGTAGTTCTAAGTTCTAGGGGACTGATGACCTCAGATGTTAAGTCCCATAGTACTCAGAGCCATTTTTTTCTTGCATCGGCATTGGTTTCATCCGTTCCATATCTCAATGCACCAAGAACTCTACTGGAATGACTTTGAATCCCGCATTGCATTCTGTCGTTTTGCACTTCAGCAGTTGCAAGGTAATCCATTATTCCTAAGCAATACGTTGTTTACGGACGAGGCTTCATTTACAAATTATGGTAATGAGAATCTGCGGAACATGAGCTACTGGTCCGTGCAAAATCCCCACTGGATTCGCCAAGTCGTTCATCAGCGACAGTGGAGTGTCAATGTTTGGTGCGGTATCATTGCTAACTGTATTGTAGGTCCCTATTTTTACCGTGGAACATTGAATGGACAGCGATATGCATCATTTCTTCAGTACACACTGGCGCTTCTCATGGAGGATCTAGGATTGGAAACTCGTCTATCAATGTGATTCAAACATGAGGGATGTCCCGCACACAATGCAAAAGTTGCCAGAGATGTTCTAGATGCGACATTTCCAAATAGGTGGATGGGGTGCGATCGATGGCTAGCACGGTCCCCCGACTTGACGCCATTAGACTTCTTTCTCTGAGTTGCAGTGAGAGACAGTGTATCAAGAACCCCCAACGACAGTAGGGGATATGCAACATCGTAGTACTGCGGCGTGTGCGGCAATATCTGTAGAAACTCTACAATCTGTGCATCACTCTCTGGTTACCCGACTGCAAACGTGTATTGATGCAAACGGAGGGCACTTCGAACATACGTTGACGTGGCATAGTTTCATTGGTCAAGATGTGGTTGTATTTTCTATGCTGGATGTAATGCACAATAATACAGTTTCAGTGGGCGACAGGGCACTAGTAAATGTATTTAGCAAAGTGAATTCAACTGTGTTATCTCTAATTCTAGCTCTAGTTGTCATTTCGCTCGAATAAACATACATTTACAATTCGAAAAACATAACTTTGCTTTGGACGTGTTACTTGTTTATTTTTGTGGATTGCGCATACCTTCCCATTGTGTGAGCCCTGACATAGGCAGTGTGAGGTACACGCTTGAGTCTCAGGACGTGCGCTAGCTGTGCACTCCATTTACTTCAAGCGTCAACTTCGCTTCGCAATTTCTCGGAAGGTAATAGACGTATTGCGATGCAACCAACGCCATTATTTTTGTGATTTTTCATGCTATTGATTGCATATGAAATAAATGGGGGTGTCCATTTAAAAATACACAAGTTTGTGTTGAAAATAGTATTTGTTTACGTTTTACAATTTCGCGTATTATTTGGTTTCCTAAGCCTCTGCCGTACGTTCATGCAGGTGAAACCCGATTTTGAATATCTGTTGTTGTTCCAGAGATATTTGAGGTGGCAGAGTTAGGTGAGACACCCTATATATATGTATAGTGTGTGTATGTAGATTTGTGTGTAACCTACTTCTTCCAACACCATAACCACATGTCTCTAACCGCAAGACCAAGGCCAAGCCATTCACATCCAACTCTCAGCCTTAGTATTGTTTGAGATCTCCTAAAGGCTTTTTACTGCTAATGTGTCGTTAAGTGACATTTAATTGTGCCACATCGTAACAAGTGTTACATTTGTGATAAATCTTCGAACCGCCATTGCCTTAAAACGGCGTATTGTGATAACACGCAAGTTATAATACAGAAACAGACGAAGATGAAATCCAATATGGAAACTACAAAACAGCAAGTGAGCAACGTCACGTGACCCAACCCGAATGCCTTGAAATACTATTGGTTATTCTTGTTTCAGGCCAAGCTGTCCCTAACGATTAGTATGAAAGGCCACCATGACAAGGGCACAGTTCCGAGCAGCCGCTTCCAGATGACGCTCTCTGATAGGGACTATCTCCTGTTTCTGCCCCATGTCCACCAAGTGCGTCAAATTCGTCCACAAATAGTGAGGTCAGCCACTACAGAGAGCGCTGTCAGCCATAGATTATTTTGTTTCCGCATAGTATTGGAACGGACGAAGACCATCAACAGGCACAAAAGACGCGCCACTGACACTAATTCAGTCTGAGTCCGCAGCTCGTGGTCTCGCGGTCGCGTTCTCGCTTCCCGAGCGCGGGGTCCCGGGTTCGATTCCCGACGGGGAATCACCATTCATGCAAGTGGAAGATTGGACTGAGAAACGGTTGGGAATTTGTACGGGCGATGATAACCGCGCAGTTGAGCGCCCTACAATCCAAACAGCATCGTCAGCATCACTAATTCAGTTCCTGCAGTGCCAACAGTACCGGTACTTAACAGTTGCAGTAGTTACACAGTCCCGTGAGTTTCAGCAGTTCTGTAGGAAGACTACAGTACCGACTTAGTAGTCGCTATTTACGGAGCAATAGGAACAGTTAACTACGAATATCTGTATAATACTTTCAGTCTTAGAGCAAGTACGTAAGTATTTATTACTAGCTCGCTTAGTGCACCCTTTAATAGAATCATAGTAGGCAATCACTTTTCTGCTATTGTGGATAAGTATGCTGAATTGATAGTATCACTCAGTTACAACAGTCCAACCTTGGCGACAAGCTAAATGGCCAGTAGTCCAACAATGGCGACGACGCACAGTTTATAGATTTGCTGAAAAAGTTCGACCAATACCCAGCACTAGCGACGAACGAAAATTAAGGTTAATGATATTTTCGTCAGTTGCCAACACTGACAACGTGATAGTGGAAACCTGCAGAATTATCCCCATCAACAAAGGCGAAGAGTAAACCGGACCAGTACTAGAGACAAGATTATTTAACTACGCAAGAGTTTTATTTTAATTTTTTCCTTTTGCATGCATGTTTTATTACTTTGATTTTTGTGGCAACACTGCATGGCGTAGATCATTCTGTGCACATTGGACCCTAGGACTGCTAATCTGTTTGCTTTCCAGGAACATTTTTGAGAATTTTGTAAGCTCTTCGGAGCATATTTTTCAGACATGGCCCAACTGGAACTGACTATCCTACAGTTAATGCTCTAATTGCTACAATAACTGTCAACAACCAACGACCTAATGGTGGCACACTTGGATAGACATGAAGAAAGCAAGGACGAAGGCCAAAAACAATTACAACACTTTCTAGCACACGATCGGAAACTAGAGAACTGGAACAACTACAGTCTATTGACAAGAAGAGCAAATTCTGGAAGGGGGGGGGGGGGGGGGGGGCAAGCAGAGAAGCCAGGAGTGTAGTAAACAAGCTCCATCCACCAACTCCCAGCACACAGACTACCAATGGGAGTGGTGGGAAATAAGCCGCGCTAACGTCAACGAGTGCTGGCGATACACTTGCCTTCACATACAGTTTGTGCTCCAAGCTCTGCTGGCAGTGCCATCGATTAGCCGACGCCGTAACAGCTGTCAGCTGCTACTTATTGCCTGTATATGATATTAAAAGCTGAGACAGGGAAGTAATAAAAGTTTATAAGATTTCTGAAATCGAAATTGATAGTTTCGTGTAAAATTTACGTTATGGTAATAAAAGGAAAATGAATAAAATCTTGAACATTTATTCCCATATATAACGCTAAATTTTATGTACGCATAAACTACTCAGAATCAATATCATTACGTTCCCCATTTGTGCGTGATGCATTATAGTCACTACTGCCCAATTCAGACAGTATTAATAATGATTTCATCAACTGCTAGTTCGACAAAATTACAAAAGTGTTAAGGCTTTCGTGGCCACTTGTTGACAAACTGCCTGTTGGCTTCTGTCTCGGGTTCTACAGCCCATGTTTGTCTGATGATTTTTGTGGCGTTTCGCTAGCACGAGTGGCTGGCATTGTCAAAGCTTCACCTCCCATAGCTGGTGGTGGACTGGAGTCGAGCTCGCGGTCGCTGACTGTATGTACCTAGCGTGCCAACGTCCAAGGGCTTCTCCGCATTCATTGCCGGTGCAGTTCTCTTACTACCTGCAACGGTCGTTGGCTGCAGCACGGGAATCTAGGATCTGCTTAACTTGAGGCTTTCTTCTTTCTTGTTGGAGCTATTCTCGTGTTTGTGTATTTCTATAGCTTCTCCGAACAAGCGAGTGAGATAGCTCTTCTCTACAGGGTGAAAAGTATTTAAACTGACAAACTCTGGGAGGTTGTAGGGGACATCAAAACAAATATTTTTCCCTAATGTCATTTTTTCCTATGAGGATTATTTAAACCGGTGGAGCCCGTATTACGCTCTTCAGTTGTTAGAGGTCGTATTACGATCTTCAGTTGTTAGAGGGCGTATTACGGTCTTTAGTTGTAGGCAACTGCTGTCCACCAGTGTAGTAGTGCATTGTCTCTGTTTACTAATGTAGCGATACACCTGAAGTGAATACACTGATATTGTTGGCGCGTACTACGTAGCGCACCACAACGGACGAGCTGCACAGCAGGTTTATCAACAACAATATCCCAATCGCCGTATCCCTCATCATACGACCTTTGCTGCTGTGTACCAACGTCTCCATGAGACCGGGTCATTTTGCAGATTACCTGGACAGGACGCCGTCGCACGGTAAGAACGCTGCAAGTTGAGGAAGCTGTCTTGCAGCATGTGGAGCGGGATCCTTCAATCAGCACTCGTGCAATTGCACGCAACATGGGGACGAATCAGACGAATGTAAGAACAGTCCTTCGAGAGCAATTGTTACGTTCATTTCACTTACAGCGTGTCCACAACCTGGAACCAGTTGATTATCCACCCAGAACACAGTTTTCGCAGTGGTATCTGGAACAGTGTGAAATGCATCCTACATTTCCATCCTCTGTGTTGTTTACCGATGAAGCAACGTTCAGGGGTGATGGAGTCTTCAACATACACAATTCGCATGTTTGGAGTGAGGATAACCCACATGACGCAGTTACTAGCGCTCAAAAAAAATGGTTCAAATGGCTCTGAGCACTATGGGACTCAACTGCTGTGGTCATAAGTCCCCTAGAACTTAGAACTACTTAAACCTAACTAACCTAAGGACATCACACACATCCATGCCCGAGGCAGGATTCGAACCTGCGACCGTAGCGGTCGTACGGTTCCAGACTGTAGCGACTTTAACCGCTCGGCCACTCTGGCCGGCACTAGCGCTCATCAAGTGCGGTTTTTCGTTAATGTGTGAGTCGATGTTGTTGGGGACTGTTTAATTGGGCCGTATCTGCTACCTAGTTGTTGTCCCTTGGTCATAAAAAAAATGGAAAACTGCTTGTTGATTTAATTAATTTGCCGCTAGAGAAATCTTCCTCTACCAGTTTAAATACTCCTCATGGGAAAAAATGACTTTAGGGAAAAATATTTGTTTTGATGTCTGCTACAACCTCCCAGAGTTTGTCGGTTGAAATACTTTTCACCCTGTATAGTCACAACTTCTGTATCGGCGAATTGTACCGTGTGGTCGGCCTCACACAGCGCGTTCTCCGCCACGGCCAATTTCTCCACCTGCCCCGACCTGCAATGTCGCTCATGTTCTGTGGTCCTGGTTTCGATTAATCGTCCAGTCATTCCAACATAAACATTTCCGCATGTGCATGATATGCGGTATATTTCCGACATTGCAAGTGGGTGCCTTTTCTCCTTTGCCGATCTGAGACACTCTTTGCATCTTCTTTGTCGGTTTGTAAATAGTCTTTACGCCGTTTCTGCGGAGTATACGGCCGATTGTGTCCGTCACTCTGGGAACGTATGGCAGAAAGGCCGCACCCAACATTTCTTTCTCCGATGTGTTACTTCGCCGAGTGTTAGCCTCTGCTATACTTCTAATATAACTTGTGGATTTCCCATTGCTCCTCAGAACACTTTCCAGGTATTGCATTTGGCGTCCGAGGTACTGCGGCTCACATATTCGTCTTGCTCGCATTACGAGGGTATAAATCATGATTCTTTTCTGGCTCGTGTGATGATTTGACAGTTTGTGCAGGTATTGGTCCGTGTGTGTCGGTTTTCGATACACGCTGTGTCCCAGGTTTTCACCACCCTTCTAGAAATGGTAGTTGTTTGTCCTTTTCTACTTCCATGGTAAATTTTATGTTGTCATGGAGGCTGTTCAACTGTCTTAGGACGTCACGGAGCTGTTCCTCACTATGGCTCCACACAACGAAGGTATCGTCGACGTATCTGTATCACACCTTAGTTTACAATGTGCCGAGTCCAATGCCTGCGCTTCTGTATGTTTCATGAAGAAGTTGGCCACCACTGGACTAAGAGGACTACCTATGGCGACACCTTCCAGCTGTTCATAGAAGTTCGACAGCATTGTCACGCCTCCAGCAAACTTCTTCCAGTTGTTGGCCCTTCCTGCAGTACACTTCCCAGTCATCAACAGTTATTGACAGATGGGAATCACTTGCAGTCTTAAACAGATTGTCTTTGACTGAAGTCGACATAATTATTCAGCAACTGTATACGGTTATATATTTAAGATAATTCTCATTTATTGCTCCATCTTAGTTGCACATTTTTTAATTCAATTACATGTGTTTCGATCACCCTGGATCATCTTCAGACCTATGTAATTGCATTAGCAAACCGTGTAATCTACTTAGAATAACAATCAGAGTAGTGGTAAGACGCACCAGGGGATAGCCCGTCAAGAAGTGAACACAGATCAAGCATGAAAACAGGAAGAAGGTGTACTGAACTTAGAAAAACCATCAAAACCTGAGATTCGTGTTGAAATCCTCCTCGTGCCTTTTTTTTTTTTGTACAAAATTATGAACTGTTCGCTCGGTCACTGATGTGTCTGTTCTCCATCTGTAGATTTGGCAAATACCATAATATGCACTGGTTATAGAATATGAGTCATGTGATAAGAATATACCACCACCGCAAAAATGTAATGAATAGTGAGAGCAGACGAGATGCCGCATAGATCACTCACAGAAATAAAAACCACAAATAAACGGGTGTGAACTATGTTACAACAAAGGAATTCAAGAGTCAAAACTACCAAAAGGAACGGAAGAGTCATAATATGTGTAGAACAAATAGGAGTTATGCACGTCTGGAGATCTCTTCCTTACAGACGGAGATTCGAACACAGATCTCCCCCCTCCACATCCCAACACAGCGACCACATAACCTTGACCCCGGTGCCCTCCAAATTCGCTCGATGTCGCATGTCTTTAGCTGGAACCGTTCACTGTTTCTGTTTTGCTTCTTTTTCCCAGTTCAGTACGTCTTCTTCCTGTTTTCATGCTTGATCAGCGTTCAGTTTTTAATGGGCTCTCCACTGGGCCACCTTACCACTAAATCTGAGGGAGTCGCGATGGGGAGTTTCCCTTGTGCGTAGGCAAGGCGGGTTGTTTAAAATGTGTGCAACTGAGGTGGTGCAATAAATGAGAACTGAAATATGTAGATTATCTTTGGACATGACACCTGAAATGTTACACTCCCTAAACAACCTTTTTACCTTTGCCCTCGCCAGTTCTACTGCACTCAGATCACAATTGTAGCTTGGCAAGCAGACAACTGTGTGGTGTTTCTCTTTTGTCATTTCGTCGATCACAAATGTTTCTTTACAGGTCTATGTTCTTGAATTAAAGTGATCATGCCCTCATTATAGGCAACAAGCCACTTTTGCAGCCATTCCAGCATCCTCACTTTGATATAATAGCGTGTGGATGTTTTGTCCACCTGTCTGTTATGGTATGGAGGGTGTCCATCACAGTGACTGACTTTGGAGGAAGATCTGGAAGAACTGCACTTGCAAATCACCTTTCAAAATTTCCGGGACTCATGAATGTAGCTCGGAATTTTAATTGGCCTCCCTGACGAATCCCTTCCGATCCAACATTTCCAATAATAAACCTTTTAGAGGCGGTTACTCAACTCATAACGCCAACAACAGCATCCTTCTGCTAACATTTACCAACAGTCTATTCAAGTTTCATTCAGATAATAATAATTTTGTGGCTGCTTACTTCACATCAGTCAATAATGTCTCCACGTTCTGGTATTAAAGGCCTCTCATTCTGCACTTTTTTCAATGTGAATCCCATGGACAACAAAATATTTCGCAAAGATATTATACCCAAAGTCCAGCCGATCTTTTGCTCGGGTACTAGTCAAAGCTTCCGCAGGCTGGGAGCAATCTTCTGCACAAAGTCTTTGATTGTTTGTCTCAAGACGACCCTGTCGAAGTTATCCAACTGGACTTTCCCAGTAGATCTTGGTCTAAGGGAAAAAGAATTTTAAAAAAGTCAGAGAGTAGAATTCCATTTTATGTAGAATGTACAATTACAAATAACAAGGAGAGTTCTCCATGGGAAAGATCGACGATGTAAAAAAATTGTCATGTGACAGGACTCGTGCCGACTACCTACTGAGTACCTGACTTCATTATCGCTCCTTCAGCCATCTACTGCAGGGCCGGCCACGGAGTCCCAAACATCACGCGAGGTGAGTGTGAAGGACATTCACAGGTCCACTGACTGTTTGCACAAAAAGACTCAATGTAGAAATCTATCGTCGTAAGCCTTTAAAAATGAATCGGAATCACAGACAGGAGGGATGAGAAATCTCAATAAATGTTATGCAGTCGCATAAGCAATGGTAGGCCTACTGCAAAGTTGCTATGACACGACATAAATCCATGCAGAGAGAATTTAAAGACTTAGTTGACAATGAAACAGCAAAAAATTACAGTGATCGACAGACGGATTTCACTCTCCTGTCATTAAGAACCACTTTGTGCTAAATTTGCAGGCATGCGGCATGTGAAACATTGTTGGTACGAATAGGAAATTTTTTTAAGTCGCATTTACTTTTTAACTGTCATTTGCAACAGTTTTCGACGGGATTGAACGAAGAGTATGGAGACTTTACATATTACTGCAAAGTACGTTAATTAAGTCAAGGGGCATGTCTGGAACGATTTTTAGTTTAAAACTCGCTATTATTGAATTTATGAAGGAAAAAAGTTCAGGAACAAAAATTAAAACATCTGGAATGGATTGCAGGCCTTGACTGCACACTGCCCACAGTAGGACACTGCAAGGTTAGAAACAACTTCTTTCTGGTTCGATGGGATGCATTTAAAAAGAAAATGGCGTTGTAGAAGGGACACATTCTGACGAACACTCCATTTCCCTTAGCTCCCTGGCGTTAAAGAAAACGTGGGGTTTGAAGCATTCATTGCAGCTTAGAAAGAAGTACAACGATAGTTTCCTAAACGCTTTGAGGACACTGCCAATTTTACATCTGTTTGCTGTTTCAGTTTAAAGCGCCCCTGTCCATGTACAGATGTAACAGATTGATCTGCAAGGTAATTATTGTTTTAAAAACGAATGCTTTTGTGTTAATACTGTCCAGGACGTCCACATTGCTTCCCGCATGTACAGTTTCCAGGTCTCCCCAATGAAGTTGCAAAAGTGCTACAATATTCCGATCAACATATGTGTGTGTAAAAAGTTTTTTCGATTATGAAACTAAATAAGTCACAATTCATGGCAATCTGAGTGCAAAAATCTGTGAAATTATCTGAGTCTGTTCGTATACCTACAATTTTTACTAGATAAAAATTATATCAGGTCTTCAGTTGGCCAAAAATAATTAAACAATACTAAAAATCGGTTTTGTTTTTGACCTGTGTTGCTAGAAATCTGAAATAGGAAACCAAGTCGAATGCAGTGTGACTACACTACCATTTAAATGTTGCACATTCATAGTTTACTCCTGTTCAGCTTCCTCGCGATCAGACAGCACAGTGTGGTGGTGGCGGAAGTGCCCAGCGAAACTGGGCAATATGGCACTCATGCGAGGGCACGACTCGAGAACCGAATTCTTGGTCGCCCCTTATCTACTGGACGACAAAAAATTCTCTTATACACAGAAACAAAATACCACTTTAAAGTAATTCAGACAATGAGGATGGCAGTTTCAAAGCACTGTTGAACAGAAAATTTTGGATTGAAATTTGCCCCCTGTAACCTCGAGTTTCCGGTGATTTCCCGGTATTGTCTTTACAAAATCTCCCAACTATTTTCACAGAGCTGAAACTTGCCCTTGTGTATGCCACTGTTCGTCTTGTCAGCTCAGGGAGAGACTGGGGGAAACTTTATTTTCACTGTTCTGTTCGCAAAATTTAGTGAAATTTTAAATTATTTTCCTTTCTCCATTCCATAGTATACTGCCCCTTCCCGTCCTCCAGGGAGTGGAAGAAGTAGCTGATATTGCCCGTGATAGGCCAGGAACTGCTTCATCAATCGTCAAGAAATGCATTACTGTACTACAGAACACAACACAGCGCAACAGTCACTTCGCAATGACTACAAACGTAAGGTCCTGTATTAGGCTGCCGAAGGTGGCAGCAGCCGGATGTAAAACGTGAGCGGACTTCTGCCGATTCTGAACTAGGGAGTCCTTGCTCTTTCTTTGTGAACAAACTGCATGTTCAACGTCCAGAGCAGCATTTCATCACATATATATCAGGTGACATGGAACATAAATCTTCTCTTGTGCCATTGAAGATGTGTTAGAGTATTTCGAGTCACAAGTCAATGCTGCTGCTGCTAGACTCTATATATGGTGGCCCATTTATAGGACCGGGCAAAATATCTCACGAAATAAGCATCAAACGAAAAAACTGCAAACATCGAAACTCGTCTAGCTTGAAGGGGGAAACCAGATGGTGCTATGGTTGGTCCGCTACATGGCGCTGCCATAGGTCAAACGGATATCAACTGCGTTATTTTAAATGGGAACCCCCATTTTTTATTACGTATTCGTGTAGTACGTAAAGAAATATGAATGTTTTAGTTGGACCACCCCCGCCCCTCTGCCCCCCCCCCCCCCCCCCCCTATGAACCACAGACCTTGCCGTTGGTGGGGATGCTTGCGTGCCTCGGCGATACAGATAGCCGTACCGTAGGTGCAACCACAACGGAGGGGTATCTGTTGAGAGGCCAGACAAACGTGTGGTTCCTGAAGAGGGGCAGCAGCCTTTTCAGTAGTTGCAGGGGCAACAGTCTGGATGATTGACTGATATGGCTTTGTAACACTAACCAAAACGGCCTTGCTGCGCTGGTACTGCGAACGGCTGAAAGCAAGGGGAAACCACGGCTGTAATTTTTCCCTAGGGCATGCAGCTTTACTGTATGGTTAAATGATGATGGCGTCCTCTCGGGTAAAATATTCCGGAGGTAAAATAGTCCCCCATTCGGATCTCCGGGCGGGGAATACTCAGGACGTTGTTATCAGGAGAAAGAAAACTGGCGTTCTACGGATCAGAGCGTGGAATGTCAGATCCCTTAATTGGGCAGGTAGGTTAGAAAATTTAAAGAGGGAAATGAATAGGTTAAAGTTAGATATAGTGGGAATTAGCGAAGTTCGGTGGCAGGAGGAACAAGACTTCTAGTCAGGTGAATACAGGGTAATAAATACAAAATCAAATAGGGGTAATGCACGAGTAGGTTTAATAATGAATAAAAAAATAGGAGTGCAGGTAAGCTACTACAAACAGCATAGTGAACGCCTTATTGTGGCCAAGATAGACACGAAGCTCACGCTTACTACAGTAGTACAAGTTTATATGCCAACTAGCTCTGCAGATCACGAAGAAAATGAAGAAATGTATGATGAGATAAAATAAATTATTCAGATAGTGAAGGGAGACGAAAATTTAATAGTCATGGGTGACTGGAATTCGATAGGAGGAAACGGAAGAGAAGGAAACGTCGTAGGTGAATATGGATTGGGGGTAAGAAATGAAAGAGGAAGCCGCCTGGTAGAATTTTGCACAGAGCATAACTTAATCATAGCTAACACTTGGTTCAAGAATTGTAAAAGAAGGTTGTATACATGGAAGAATCCTGGAGATACTAGGAGGTATCAGATAGATTATATAATGGTAAGACAGAGATTTAGGAACCAGGTTTCAAATTGTAAGACATTTCCAGTGGCAGATGTGGACTCCACCAATCTATTGGTTATGAACTGTAGGTTAAAACTGAAGAAACTGCAAATAGGTGGCAATTTAAGGAGATGGGACCTGGGTAAACTGAAAGAACCAGAGGTTGTACAGAGTTTCAGGGAGAGCATAAGGGAACAATTGACAAGAATGAGGGAAAGAAATACAGTAGAAGAAGAATGGATAGCTTTGAGGGATGAAGTAGTGAAGGCAGTAGGTAAAAAGACGAGGGCTAGTAGAAATCCTTGGGTAACAGAAGAAATATTGAATTTAATTGATGAAAGGAAAAAATATAAAAATGCAGTAAATGAAGCAGGCAAAAAGGAATACAAACGTCTCAAAAATGAGATCGATAGGAAGTGCAAAATGGCTAAGCAGGGATGGCTAGAGGACAAACGTAAGAATGTACAGGCTTATCTCACTAGGGGTAACATAGATACTGCCTACAGGAAAATTAAAGAGACCTTTGGAGAAAAGAGAACCACTTGTATGAATATCAAGAGCTCAGATGGAAACCAAGTTCTAAGCAAAGAAGGGAAAGCAGAAAGGTTCAAAAATGGTTCAAATGGCTCTGAGCACTATGGGACTTAACTACTGTGGTTATCAGTCCCCTAGAACTTAGAACTACTTAAACCTAACTAACCTAAGGACATCACACACATCCATGCCCGAGGCAGGATTCGAACCTGCGACCGTAGCGGTCACGCGGTTCCAGACTGTAGCGCCTATAACCGCACGGCCACTCCGACCGGCCAAGCAGAAAGGTGGAAGGAGTATATAGAGGGTCCATACAAGGGCGATGTACTTGAGGACAATATTATGGAAATGGAAGAGGATGTAGATGAAGATGAAATGGGAGATATGATACTGCGTGAAGAGTTTGACACAGCACTGAAAGACCTAAGTCGAAACAAGGCACCGGGAGTAAACAACATTCCATTTGAACTACTGACAGCCTTGGGAGAGACAGTGCTGACAAAACTCTACCATTTGGTGAGCAAAATGTGTGAGACAAGTGAAATACCCTCAGACTTCAAGAAGAATATAATAATTCCAATTCCAAAGAAAGCAGGTGTTGACAGATGTGAAAATTATCAGTTTAATAAGTCACGGCTGGAAAATACTAACGCGGATTCTTTACAGACGAATGGAAAAACTGGTAGAAGCCGACCTCGGGGAAGATCAGTTTGGATTGCGTAGAAATGTTGGAACACGTGAGGCAATACTGACCCTACGGCTTATCTTAGAAGCTAGATTAAGAAAAGGCAAACCTATGTTTCTAGCATTTGTAGACTTAGAGAAAGCTTTTGACAAATTCTGAAGGTGGCAGGGGTAAAACCCAGGGAGCGAAAGGCTATTCACGATTTGTTCAGAAACCAGATGGCAGTTATAAGAGTCGAGGGACATCGAAGGGAAGCAGTGGTTGGGAAGGGAGTGAGACAGGGTTGTAGCCTCTTACCGATGTTATTCAATCTGTATATTGAGCAAGGAGTAAAGGAAACAAAAGAAAAGTTCGGAATAGGTATTAAAATCCATGGAGAAGAAATAAAACCTTTAAGGTTCGCCGATGACATTGTAATTCTGTCAGAGACAGCAAAGGACTTGGAAGAGTAGTTGAACGGAATGGACAGTGTCTTGAAAGCAGAATATAAGATGAACATCAACAAAAGCAAAACGAGGATAATGGAATGTAGTCGAGTTAACTCGGGTGATGCTGAGGGAATTAGATTAGGAAATGAGACACTTAAAGTAGTAAAGGAGTTTTGATATTTGGGGAGAAAAATAACTGATGATGGTCGAAGTAGAGAGGATATAAAATGTAGACTGGCAATGGCAAGGAAATCGTTTCTGAAGAAGAGAAATTTGTTAACATCGAGTACAGATTTAAGTGTCAGGAAGTCGTTTCTGAAAGTATTTGTATGGAGTGTAGCCATGTATGGAAGTGAAACATGGACGATAAATAGTTTGGACAAGAAGAAAATAGAAGCTTTCGAAATGTGGTGTTACAGAAGAATGCTGCAGATTAGATGGATAGATCACATAACTAATGAGGAGGTATTGAATAGAATTGGGGAGAAGATGAGTTTGTGGCACAACTTGACTAGAAGAAGGAATCGGTTGGTAGGAAATGTTCTGAGGCATCAAGGGATCACCAATTTAGTATTGGAGGGCAGCGTGGAGGGTAAAAATCGTAGAGGGAGACTAAGAGATGAATACACTAAGCAGATTCAGAAGGATGTAGTCTGCAGTACGTACTTAGAGATGAAGCAGCTTGCACAGGATAGAGTAGCATGGACAGCTGCATCAAACCAGTCTCAGGACTGAAGACCACAAAAACAACAAGTTGGACCACATAGATGGCGCTGCAATAGTCACAAATGTGCAAGTACGTGGTATGACGTAGCGTTCCGCCAGTGCGGACGGTATTTGCTTCGTGATACATTACCCGTGTTAAAAAGGACCGTTTACCTATTGCGGAAAAGGTCGATATCGTGTTGATGTATGGCTATTGTGATCAAAATGCCCAACGGGCGTGTGCTATGTATGCTGCTCGGTATCCTCGACGACATCATCCAAGTGTCCGGACCGTTCGCCGGATACTTACGTTATTTAAGGAAACAGGAAGTGTTCAGCTACATGTGAAATATTGACCAGCACCTGCAGCAAATGATAATGCCCAAGTAGGTGTTTTAGCTGCTGTCGCGGCTAATCCGCACATCAGTAGCAGACAAATAGCGCGAGAATCGGGAATCTCAAAAACGTCGGTGTTGAGAATGGTACATCAACATCGATTGCACCCGTACCATATTTCTATGCACCAGGAATTGCATGGCGACGACTTTGAACGTCGTGTACAGTTGTGCGACTGGGCACAAGAGAAATTACGGGACGATGACAATTTTTTGCACGCGTTCTATTTAGCGACGACGCGTCATTCGGCAACAGCGGTAACGTAAGCGGCATAATATGCACTATTGGGCAACGAAAAATCCACGATGGCTGCAACAAGTGGGACATCTACGACCTTGGCGGGTTAATGTATGGTGCGGCATTATGGGAGGAAGGATGACCCCCATTTTATCGATGGCAATCTAAATGGTGCAATGTATGCTGATTTCCTACGTAATGTTCTACCGATGTTACTACAAGATGTTTCACTGCATGACAGAATGGCGATGTACTTCCAACATGATGGATGTCCGGCACATAGCTCGCGTGCAGTTTAAGCGGTATTGAATAACATATATCATGACAGGTAGATGGGTCGTCCGCACGTTCACCGGATCTGACGTCGTCGGATTTCTTTCTGCGGGGAAAGTTGAAAGATATTTGCTATAGTGATCCACCGACAACGCTTGACAACATGCGTCAGCGCATTGTAAATGCATGTACGAACATTACGGAAGGCGAACTACTCGCTGTTGAGAGGAATGTCGTTACACGTATTGCCAAATGCATTGACGTTGACGGACATCATTTTGAGCATTTATTGCATTAATGTGGTATTTACAGGTAATCACGCTGTAACAGCATGCGTTCTCAGAAATGATAAGTTCACAAAGGTACATGTATCACATTGGAACAACCGAAATAAAATGTTCAGACGTACCTACGTTCTGTATTTTAATTTAAAATACCAACCTGTTACCAACTGTTCGTGTAAAATTGTGAGTCATATGTTTGTGACTATTACAGCGCCATCTACCACAAAGCGCAAAAAGTGGTCCAACTAAAACATTCATATTTCTTTACGTACTACACGAATGTGTAATAAAAATGGGGGTTCCTATTTTAAAAAACGCAGTTGATATCCGTTTGATCTATGGCAGTGCCATCTAACGGGCCAACCATAGCGCCATCTGGTTTCCCCCTTCAAGCAAGACAAGTTTCGTACTTTGTAGTTTTTTCGTTTGACGCTTATTTCGTGGGATATTTGGCCCGGACCACCCTGTATTTTTTTAAGTGTTTCAAGAAGTCAGATCAAAGCTATAAGTAGCGGATTAATCAGTTACAGGTTGTGACTATGGAATATAAATTTCGTTGTGAAAATGACCTACGCAGGAAATATTGTGCAGATTCTCTGATTCGCGATACCCTTTACATGCACTCCTCTGATAGTACTAGAAAAGGATCTTCTTAGCCTAAGAACCTCGCCCTTACAAAGACTATCTGCTGTTTATTTGTGCATGCGAATAGCCACGTGCATCTGCCGAAACGTTACAGAGCGAGGACGCTGATGTGTTGACTAACCAACACCCGGAACAGCCTAGTGACTGGTGCGGCCAGGATGGGCATGCTACACTACTCAACAGTCAGTAAATCGTAAATTATAATCTTGTTCTCGCTGCGGTGTCAACTACAGAAGATACAGCTGTTTCTACCAGAACACACATTCTAATAATAAACTGGGAAAAAAATTGGAGACTCAAACATATTGCTGGGTTTTGTAACAAGATGTCAAGTAATGTTCATAATGAACGCGTGCGAATGCAAAAACTTCCACAGAGAAAAGTCACATACATGCCATCTTTTCTGTTAATACCAAGTCGTTATCTGTAGCTCTTCGCGCTAACAGAGTGCCAGGCAACTTTCTAATCGAGACAAGGTCGTCAATTACAATCGCTAACCTACAGCGTACCGAAAACTGAGAGGTCCCATACTCCGAGGAGCGTAGGGAACGATGCGGGAGACCCGCACCGCCGACTAGGCAAGGTCCTAGCGGAGGTGGTTTGCCTTCCTCCGACCGTAAGGGGATGAATGATGATGGTGAAGACGACACAGCAACAAACACCCAGTCATCTCGAGGCAGGGAAAATCCCTGACCCCGCCGGGAATCGAACCCGGGACCTACCGAAAATTAGGATAACCAAATTTAACCGCCTATCGAAGCTCGCTGTTCAGTTACAGTAATCAGGAGATTCCAGTAAAGGGACAATTTTCAACAGACGCTACATGTAAACAATTTATGAAACAGGCTACTTTTGTAGTTATAAATTTCAATAAAGAACTAATTTACTTCAACTGGATGTTTCTAATATTTTCGTCTTCACCATTCACAAAGGAGCAAATCACATTCAGACTGATGTTTCTAATGGAAAGTTAAAACAGCTGTTGCAAAAATATATTTTTTCCGAAGCAATGAGCAGTATTAAAGGTTACACGGCACACGTTTGCTTAAGCCGAATGTGGTGCCGAAGCTTTGCAAAGCACGCAAGATTTCTTTTGGGCTAAGAGATAAAGGAGGAACTCAACCGTCTTGAAGACATAACCAGCAGCCAATGGGCAAAACCTATCATAGTTGAAGACAAACCAAATGGCTCGCTACGCATCTTCGGAGACTTCAAAGCGACAGTTAATACACAATCTCTTATTGACTCACATGCTATACCTGCTTGTTGGCGGTGTATTTTGTCAAACTGGATCTCTAAAGAAGCATATTTGCAAATTCCTTTGGCCGAAGACACAAATATTTCTGGTGATAAATCCTCTGTTTGGTCTCAACCGTTACAGATGGTTACTCTTCGAAATAGCCAGCGCACCTAGTTTGTTCCAGGGACATTAGAACAATGAATTCGGAAAGCTCCGAATGCTGTGAACTACCTTGACTGATGCAACAAACAATGTGATGCGATGCAAAAAGAGCGTGACTCACTGGCCTCATCCGTATCCTGGCAGTGGTTGTCGGAACTGAGGTCTATGTATGGAATTCCTTATATATGTTTCCGCAGTGCTGAGTACCACCTCTGGCAAATTACGAATCTGTGTGCATTACAAATGCGAACACAGATTTGCTTTCACATGTGCCAATAGTGCAAGACAAAAATTTTGACTCGTCAGCTGTTTCTTTTTTTTTTCTTCACTAGATACAGTAGTGAAGATATTGTGGAAGATTTCCCAGTATACTCAAAGTTACTTCCCAAACTGTTGCCTGAAGATCCTGTTTTGTCTAAGGTGAAACAGTATATTCATACAAAGCTGCCTAATGATAACAACTAGAAAGGTTAATAAGCCAGAGATTATATCTCATAGTAATATGAGGCATGCACTTTCAGAGTACGAAGTGCTATTCTGGCACATTCAGAATCAGGCAAGATATGAGTTGTTATCACTGTGGTGCTTAAATTTAAGGTAGTACAGATGTTACAGTACATTAATGCCACTTGAGTATAGTTCATACCATACAAATTGCCAGAGAGCCTTGCTTCTGAAAATATATTGAGAAAGACATTGAAATGATGCTGGCTTAATGCTACTTATATTAAAAATGCTGGTCAGCTCCACCACAACAATATTTTCTGTGACCACAGGCATCAGAACTCTCATCATGTCTGCATGCTGATTTTGCCAGACTTTCTCTTGGAACTTACTGGCTCATCCTCATCAATGCTTTCTCTAAATTTCCATTTAAAATATAGATGCCATTGATATCTTCCACAAAGGCTAATCAGGCTTTCTCACAGGTTGTCTCTATTGAAGGATTGCCGAAATGTATTGTCACTGACAATGGCACATAATTTTCTTGTTAGGAATTTTGACTATTTTGTGAAACCGATGGCATTTCACCCTTCAAGACTGTATCATTTCATCTTGAGGCAAATGGACTCACTGAAAGATTCATATGAACTAAAAGTCAAAGTGAAGAAGTTGACTCAACAGTACAATAAAGACAATGCTTTATTGATTAGCCTCTCTCAGTACAGTGGCACTCCACATGATGTACAATCTCCAGCTGAGAAGCTACATGGAAGATCACACCACACATTAATGTCCATTTTAAGGCCACTCATCCATTCACAAGCCAAACTTTGACACTAGTTGAGACCAAAAAAAAAAAAAAAATGTAAACTACATGATCTGGTATTCATTACAATGTACAAGTATGGGGAAAAGTCATGAGTACCAGGCATGTTTAAAGTTAAATGTTCACACAGATTCACAACACACCATAAATATAAAATCAGGTGGAACTATGTACACATCCATATAGGCAGAACTGCTATGCTGTTTTATTTTGCAGAATCCTAAGACATGTATGCAGCAAGCCATCTGAGGGACCTTCCTACACAGCCAGCAGCCAATCCTACCAGTGCCTCCAGTGGCAGGGCTCAGCTTTAGACTGCCAGCAATGAGGCTTTGGAAATGGATGTTGTGCCTCACACCTCAAACCAGCTACAGATGTCAAAATGGCAAAAGCTTTACTGCCTCCTCACCATGGTTTTGCAATGGTTTCCCATAATGCTGTGGGTGAATGCCAAAAGGAGTAACATGTATGCACCCATCAAATATGCACATTGACAAGTAAGGAAGCAGGATGCTAATGAAGCTAATTGGCTTCATCAGCCCCTCCCCTCTTCAGGGGTTGGTTGCCACATACAGAGATACTGCAAGAGGCTGCCACCACATGGGCAAAACCACAGACCAGGAGCCTCCTCAATTCTGAGCTGCCATCTCTATGATGCTTGCTAATCTCCTGGTTCCACCCTATGTCCACTGGCACATCAAATTCATCTTCTTATAGTGTTGCCAGCCACCAGAGTGAGTGGTGCCTGCTGTGGACTACTATGCTTCTACATAGTACTGATGCAGATGGAATCCTTCCACCAACAGGCACAAAAGATGATTCACCACTGACACTCATTCAGTTCCTGCAGTGCCAGTAGTACCTAAAGTTCTGTCAGTCACACAATTCCATGACTTCTGGTAGTTGTGATTAGAATACTACAATTCCAACTCAGCAGGCACTATTTACAGACCAATAGGAACAGTTAATTATGAGTGTCTGCATAATACTTTCAGCCTTAGTGACTAAATCAGAGACTACAAAGAGACAGAAAAGTTGTTTAGAGTTTCTATGCATTAAGTATAGGACATCAGTTTCCACACACCAAACTGTTAGCAAACTGTTAAGTAAACCTGTGTATTATTACTATTAAGAAATGCTACTGACTATTTCTTGTGGTGTTACCACATTCCTGACTAGCCCAAATAGCTTGGCATGTTAAAGCACAGCTTCCAGGATGGGGAGATGGACCAGTCCCAGGTCGAATCTGCCCAGTGGATTAACGAGGAGAATCTGTGTACTGGCCAACGTGGATGTGGTTTTTGGGTGGTTTCCCACAGCCCACTAGGTGAATACTGAGCTGGAACCCAAGTTCCGCCTCAGTTACATGATCCACAGACCTTTTTGAAAACTTCTGTTCAGTTTCACATGAATAACACTACATGCAGACAGGTGGGGTACATGTATTCCATCCCAGGGGGTGAGGGGGAGGGGACGGCAACTGACCATCCCTTAAATTAACCATGCCCAATCTGTTGCTAACCACACCAACCTTGTGGTGATTGGGACAAAGGTACAAGAAAAAGAGGAAGAAGTTGTTACCACATTGTACTATAGTGCCACCCTGTAAAGCAAGTGTATAAAGAGATATTACTAGTGTGCTTAGCACTACCTTTTACTGACCCACAACATGAAATAACTTTTTTGCCACTATGGATGCTTGAGGTGAACTGATAGTAGCGGTTAATTACAATGTCCCACCAAATGAGAGAGGCAACAAAGTTGTGTAAATGTAGTGAATGTGTTTGTCTCGGGTGCAGTGTTTACTTGTTATTTGCAAATTATACCTGGACATGAAATAGAATCTCAAGCACAGAAAGCAACCTTGAAATATAGTGTCATCTTCAAAGTCACTTGTCCTAAAATCTAGGAATCTATCACATGGTTCTTTGGAAAATTCAAGATTAGAGAGGTTATAGCTGTTGGTCTACAAAATGAGTTTCCAAACAATGCATTCTATATTGAGTTAAGGAATTTCTCTGCTAGCAACTCAACAATCATGTCTACAAATGGGATTAATAATATAACTACAGCATGGAGCTAAGTGAATAAGTTAATATTACAACAAGAGGCCTTTATCTCCTGACAAGAGGAAACTTTGTATTGCACATACAAGAGTAGCCAGTGCTACACCAAAACTTACATCTAAAATAAAGCAAATGGTAAAGAAACTTAGGGATGGGCTAATGAAGTGCAACCCAGTATAGAACCCAGTACACTGTCCTTAGTGGGTAGTGTTCATCAGAGATAAGGGTATCATCAGGACTGCTCTTCTTCTCTATATTCATAAATGATGTTACTGACAGGGTGAGCAGCAATCTGTTGCTGATAATACTGTGGTGTAAGAGAAGGTGTCATTTTTGAGTGGAGGATAAAAGATGACTTGGTCGAAATTTATAGTTGATGTGATGAATGGCACATCAATCTAAATGTGGAAAAATGTATGTTAAGGCAGACAGGTAGGAGAAACATTCCCATAATGTTCAATACAGTATCAGTAGAGTGCTGCTTGATACAGTCACATCAATTAACTGTCTAAGGGTAATGTTGCAAAGCAATATGAAATGGAATGGACATGTAAGGATTGTACCGAGAAGGCAAATGGTCAACTCCAGTTTATTGTGACAGTTTTAGGAAAGTGTGGTACACCTGTAAAGGAGACAGCGTATAGAACTCTAGTTTGACCCATTCTTGAGTACTGCTTGACTATTTGGGATTCATATTAGGTTGCATTAAAGGAAGATGTCGTAATAATTCAGAGATGGGAGGTGGTTTGGGAGCTTAAATAGGAATTCCTGGGTCAAAGGTGATGTTCTTTATGAGGAACAATATTGAGAAAGTCTAGAGAACTGGCGTTTGAAGCTCAATGTAAAAAAATCCTACTTCTGCCAACGTATATTTTGTGTAAGGACCACAAACATAAGAGATATTTGGGATCATATGGAGGCATAGAGACAGCTGTTTTTCCCTTGCTCTATTTGCAAGTGGTACAGGAAGGGAAATGACTAGCAGTGGTATAATTTACCCTCCACCATGCACCATACAGTTGCTTGCAAAGTTTGTGTGTTGATTTAGATGCAGACAGAGAGTTGTATTTCCCTTGCTCTATTTGCTAGTGGAACAGAAAAGGAAAAGACGATTAGCAATAAAAGGTGCCCCCTGCCATACAGTATATGGTGGCTTGCAGAGTGTTTATCTGGATGTAGATGTAGAACCACCAATGACATATATGGAAAGAAACACACCTTTGCATATAGGACTATTGAATGAGCCACAGTGGCATGAAGGTGGAGCAGAGGGACACAAAACCAATCTCACCCAGCTAAAGAGTGACAGACAGACTTACTGTACAACAGCAGTGGCCATAAACAGAAGCACATTTTAATGAAGATAAAAGCCACTCCAGACTAAATATATATTACTAATGATTTAATTCACACCATTAGAGTATGCAGCACTTTACTACATGCAGCAATAAATGAGATCAATTTAACCAGTTAACTGTTTGACATCCCTTCCGAGGAATAAACCACAAACGATGACGACATATTAGTAAACATGAGAATTTTATAAGCACGCAAAATTGCTATGTTGAACATAAATAAGATTTGCAATTTCAGAAACATGAAATATCTGAAAGATCTTTTACAAGCTGACCAGTCAGCAGTGACATAATGGTATTACAAGACCAAGGAACCACATACATACAAAAGATGGGATAGCTACTAAAAACAAGGATAATTAACTAACACACACCATCAGGGAATAACAACTGGTGGTGTATGGTAAATATTTTGTAGAAAGAACATTTCCATTGCTCACAAGGGAACATCCCCATTGCACCCCCCTCAGATTTAGTTATAAGTTGGCACAGTGGATAGGCCTTGAAAAACTGAACACAGATCAATCGAGAAAACAGGAAGAAATTGTGTGGAACTATGAAAAAATAAGCAAAATATACAAACTGGGTCATCCATGTGTAATATAGGCAATATTAAGGGCAATATGTGGTGAGGAGCGCCGTGGTCCCGTGGTTAGCGTGAACAGCTGCGGACCGAGAGGTCTTAAGTTCAAATCTGCCCTTGACGGAAAATGTTGCTTTCTTTATTTTCGTAAAGTTATGATCTGTCTGTTCGTTCATTGACGTCTCTGTTCACTGTAATAAGTTTAGTGTCTGTGTTTTGCGACCGCACCGCAAAACCGTGCGATTAGTTGACGAAAGGACGTGCCTCTCCAATGGGAACCGAAAACATTTGATCGCAAGATCATAGGTCAACCGATTCCTCCACAGGAAAACACGTCTGATATATTCTATACGACACTGGTGACAGCATGTGCGTCACATTACAGGAATATGTTGTCGATCCACCTAACTAGTACACTTGGCGAATGGGTAAAAAGATTCTTCTACCTTGCCCGATTTAGGTTTTCTTGTGGATGTAATAATCACTCCAAAAAAAGTGATGAAAACATAAGAGTTTGTCACATAAACTGAAAATAAAAAGTTAAAATTTTCGGTCGAAGGAAGATTTGAACTAAAAACCTCTCGTTCTGCAGCTATTCACACTAACCACAGGACCACAGCGCTCCTCGTCTCACACTGCCCTTAATATTGCCTATATTACACATGGACGACCCAGTTTGTATATTTTGCTTATTTTTTCATAGTTCCACACACCTTCTTCCTGTTTTCTCGATCGATCTGTGTTCAGTTTTTCAAGGCCTATCCACTGTGCCAACTTATAACTAAATCTGAGGGGGGTGTGATGGGGAGGTTCCCTTGTCAGTACATGCTATGAACAAGTAATCTTTGCAGGAGACTTCATCTGCATAATCCATTACAATGACCAGATGCCCGACTTCAGTAAATCAATTGAACTGAAGTAAGTAGTCAAAGACATAAGACTATTTGATACTTGGGGACAAAAGCATGGTGCACTTCCCAGTTTCACTTATGTTGTTGAAAACTTTGCAAACCACCCAGTCTGAATTTATGAATCTGATATTTTAAAAGATCAAGTACTGCAGTCTGAGATCTTGCCAACTGCCTTTCCTCATCATTGTGTCTATACAAGGTATTTAAAAAAGTATGCTATATTTTGAGAGGCAGTTGTGGACAAATGAAGGCCCATTGCTCTGTTATTGTGAATTGGCAAAGCCAATGAATGTGAATGCAAAATAAATATTGTGGTAACAGATTGACCTGTACTGTAATGTAGCCTGATGTTCACATTCACACCATATTAAACCCATGTTGATACTTTAGAAGCTCTGGTGTTTCATAGCAAGAGAATAATGCATTCTCATAAGTTTACTGCATTCTGTAGGCAATTCACAACAGGAAAAAGCTTTCAGAAGAAGAGGTGTGTTTCACAGTAGTGAGGATGAACAACAACCCGCAGCTCTTAAGGTATGGATTTTGGAGCCCATTTTTACTCAACATTTTTTCCTTGTTTTGGTCCATACTACCACTTTCAAAATATGAAATAATTTTGAACACTCTGTATATACATCATCAACACAGAAAAAGAAGGGGACTTTGGAAATTGAATATGTTGCATCTATTGTTCTTGCATTCCAAGCTCACACTTCGATCCAGTGGCTTGCAGAAGCAACCAAAACGGCATTTACCATTTACAGTCACTTCCACCAGCCAACATGCCGGCTGTCAGCTTGGATAAATCTTCTGTTATGTGATAACTTTTGCAGTCCCTAGAAACAGTACCATGTTTTTATGTTATTTAATACTGCTACTTCTATTGTATGGCTCCCACTCACAAAGAGGTACATTGTGAATTACCAGTTTCTCTTTAAACATATGATATATATTATGTAGCATAGACCAGAAAGAGAGAGAGAGAGAGAGAGAGAGAGAGAGAGAGAGAGAGATAATTTTGTAAGCACAGCAGAGATTACTCAGTATGAGTTAATAATTGGTCTTTATTACTAGAAAATTTACAAAGAATATTCATAAAGCTTTTATACATTTTTCAGTCTGCTTTATTTCTTCTTCTTCACACTCAGACATACTTGCTTCAGGATATAATTTGAAGCTTTTCATTCTACCAGTGATTTATCTACATTTTAGTATGTCAATTATTATCACAAAGGGCCACATCAAACTGTCTGTGAGAATCTCAATTAGTAGTTCTTGACAGTTCTGTACTTATGGCAAGCTATATGGGTCACGACAATGCATTATATATCTTTTGGTTTTTCATTTACAACTCCATTAAAACACGCAACTTCACATATAGAATACATGTAAGTAAGGGGTACGATCTTAGGCAATCTCTCTAACAATATGCCTTGATAGTTCTTTTTATCAACCAGAGTGAATTATTAGGCTAA
The DNA here is from genome assembly GCF_021461395.2 of Schistocerca americana. Classification (NCBI taxonomy): domain Eukaryota; kingdom Metazoa; phylum Arthropoda; class Insecta; order Orthoptera; family Acrididae; genus Schistocerca; species Schistocerca americana. Next base: position 405,095,536 of record NC_060130.1, read on the forward strand.
CACTTCTTGAACATGATGCTACTTCTGAGTTGTGCATATGTTGTATACAAATGTGATTTAAGGATAATATGTGGTGTCCACTTTGAATCCCATGAAGGCAACTGTTTAAAAATCTATGCATCCTAACAACAGTTGCATATTTCATCTTTTGTAGACCAATAACCTCGCTGTTTGGTCTCGCCCCCAACCAACCAACCATCTTTTGTAAAGCTGGTTGTGAAGAACCAGTCACAATTTGAAAATAACTAAAGTAATTTAGCATTCATAAACATAACATCAGAGACAAAAACAGCCTACATCATCCACAACTTGACCTTACTCTTGTACAGAAAAGAGTACATTATGTAACCATAAAAACACTTTACCACCTCCCAAGATTTTATCATACAGTTAACACAGTTTAAATCATTTCTCATTGGCAACTCCTTGTACCCTGTAGTTAAATATTTGATTGGATAGTATCTACTGGTGGATAAGTTATGTTTTAATCTACATTGTTGTTGCTTCAAATAAAATTAGAAATCCAATTAAATAACATCAACTATGTAGCTAATTTACTCATAAATTTGTCTTATTTGTAAGCTTATTAACACTCACCACATCAAAGTAAGTTGCCACAAAATTTAATCAATGGAATGTGTAACTAAATTACTAACTAAAACGATAATACCAAATATCCGCAAGTCAACATTTTCTTAATTAAAATAATCACAGTGATTTCTGTTGGATGGGATAACAATCATCTTCTTCTGCACAAATCTTGCACAGCAATGAAGATGGTAATTTTGTGTATTAACTAAAATGTGTTTATGCATAAATAGTACAATATAATAGCAATATTAACAATAACTTTCTGTTGGTAATTCTTGCAAAGGTCAGGTTGTGCAGCTGTAACATGGAACATTCAATACTAAATTTTGCTTTTGTATTGGCGCCACATTTAGAGACAAGATTATTACAGTCAACATTGATCCCAACAAGATAATTCATTAACATTGAGATATCACCTGTGACACATAGCACCTTCTATTATAGAACTTTTTGCATGATGTACTTTTGTTTGAGCCTTTCATTAACTTCAGCCATATCATCAAACACCACTGTGAACCTTTTTTCTTATGCATCACAAAGTAGATAATTTGTGATTGTCATTACCTCTTATGTATTTGTTATGTTTTACTTTTATACTCGTTAAGTTTTATACATCAAAATGTCACATGGGTTAGTACAACCAGGTATCTGTATGGGTCAAAAGTATTCTTAAATTTGTCTGATTAAACTGAAAGGAATAAATCAAAGCAATAACTGTTAAGTACAAAGAAAATGTGTTTAGCATTGAGAATAATCTGCAGTGCCATTCTCTATATTCTACAGCAAGAATTTCATCAGTCAAAAAACACACATTCATATGAAAGTAGAGAAGAATTACTCACATGTGTAAACATGTCAACTATGACAGAGCAGACAACACTTTAAATGCATAATCCAAAACAATAAGCTCTCTATGCTTCAAACAAAATAATAAATAAATAAAAAGAACCTACTGCAGTTTTAAATACAGACAAAGGTTATTTGTCAGTTTTAACGGCAAAAAATCACACATCCATTTCCTGCTCCTCTTGTTTACCAATAGATGTGTACTGCACTTTCCTTGAGATGCTGTCTAAAATAGGTGTCACATGACTCTTAATCATAAACCAGTTCATATAAAGAACAACTCCACAAAATATAAGTATTAAACAAACTAGAAAGCTGACAAGTATGGGAATAACATGATGTTGTGAACTTGCTGCTTCTTCTGGGGGACACTGTATCTGACGAAGTGAAGAAACAATTTGTCCTGCATTACTCTCTGGCAGTCCTGAATGACACTGAAGAGATCCTTTATTCCTTACTGCCACATGCGTGTTTTGTAACCATCTGTAAAAATCTGTTATTCGACAATCACATGTGAAAGGGTTTCCACCAAGATCGACAAGCAGGCTTTGGTTTCGAGCGGGTAAAATATCCAATTTATCAAGCTGTTTGCTGTCAAGTACTGATATGTCATTTTTTTCCAGATCAATGAAACGTAGGTTAGGTAAACATTCAATATTAAAATCAAGATCTTTCAGTTTATTGTCACCAAGATGCAAGTCCATCAGTGCAGGGAGATCACAAAATACTTTTGGATCCTTAAATCTGTGGATTTCGTTTTGTTCAAGATGTAACTTAATGAGATGTGTCAAATTGCTTTTGACAAATATATCATGCAAATCTTCAGCAAGACCTTCTGGTGTGTTATCAGCAAATGCATCAGTAAGATGCAGTTCCATAAGATGTTCAAAATTAGAAAATATTCGAGGATGGTGATAATTTTCTTTCCCAGTGCCATCTGAAGAAATATTTAGTTCATTATGGTTCAGAATGAGTAGCTGGACATTACTGACTCGGTGATATGATTTCCCACGAATAACTTGTAGTCCATTATTTGACATGTCAACTACTTGCAGTTTTGTGTAGTTGTTTAATCTTCCAAACACATTCCATGGTAGTTCTCTTATTTTATTTCCATTGAAAACCAGTACCTGAAATAATGAAAAAACTGTATTAAAACAAGCACAACAAATGTATTTCTGTTTTCACTTTCAAAGCATTTCTAAAATAAAATATAAAGTGATAACTTTAAATTAATAAGTGTAAAATCAACAATCCAGTAATTTGAACCAATGTATGACTTCATAAATCATGGTAATAGAATCTATATGGATGGAAATTGATTAAGACACCAAAACAAAAATTACAGGTATTCATTTCACAGTATATGTATATGCCTACTATTAATTGTCTCTCATTTTGTTTTTGCAATAGCATGAGGCTAAAAAGATGACTATAATAAGCTTTGTAGCAAGGAAGCATTCATTGTTTTCTTTTAAAGACAACTGCAGGAATAGGTCCATGGCAAAGGACAGTTTGAATAATCATAAAACTAACTCAAGTGTATTAGTAACTATTAGTGTATTTGGAATTAGTGTAGGGGGCTTGTCAGATGTTGGAGATTTTATTATATTAAACACTTTTCTATCAGTTGTATTCTTCATTATTGTTACGCTGTCAACTAAACCTCCTGTCTAGGCAGAAAACAAGCCCAAAACAAATTACCTCTTGTTGGAAGGTCTATGCTGTTTTGAAATTTTAATTTTCTTGTAGACATGGAGGTAGATGCTCTTGAAGATTGAACTCATGACAGTTTGTTGTTGTTTTGCAAAAGGTGATTGTGCGAGAATGTGGAGGATGTGTGAGAGATGGCTCAGGACTGCATTTTAAACTGAGCAATGTAATAAAGGCTGCTTCTGAAAGGAACACTTACTGCATGCAATATAAACTCAAGTATTCTTCCACAGAACTGCACTGTCATCCATTAAATTTGAGAGTAGCATATTTAAATAACTACTAAAAATGTAAAATGTATCATATTTCTTGTCATTTATTGATATCTACGAAAGCAATGAAAATGTATAGGAAACTTTAGATGTTAATAAATGTGGTTCCATTTTGTTACAGGTACTCTAAATAGATTTTGTGATCTTGCACAAAGATGGTTTCTGTTCTGAAATACTTTATGGAATCAATGAGCACAGATGCTGTAACTGATTATTTGTCAGAGGCAGTTATTTAATATGTGTTTTCTTTGTATCCAGAAACAAAATATAATTAAGAACATTGTTTTATCTCACCATATAGACTCTGGAGAGGTTTGGCATTTACTCAGTTCTCTAGTTCCATGTCTTCTTATTATTACCAGTTCATTATTGTCTTCTCTATCATGCAAACCAAAAATCACAAACATATTTCTTCTGCTAAAATGTTTACAAGTAAACCATTACACCAGTGTGTTGATAACATAATGTCTTTTATTTTTAATGCTGTGTCTAGCCTTTTTAAAAACCAATGTACCGTATGAAATCTAAGTCACGGTTAGGTTAAAACATGAGAAAGCTTGTGGCAGTATTTTGTTGGAAGTTATAATGGATAACTGAAAGTTGGCTGTAGATTAAAATATTTGACAGGGTGTGATCATTTTATAAAATAAGGGGAAAGTGAAGTGGCTCAATGAGAAATATTGTGCACTGAAATGGTACAAATATGGAAAAATCTATTGCCTCTTATTCTTAAGAAATAATTTCAAGGTAAGTGACATGGATAGGAATGTCAGATAAACAGTCTGATAACCATTATATTGATTAGTTTTATCCATATTCCAACAGCTATGCACTCCATTCTTTGGAATCTAGGAAATGTTTGGTAAGAGAAGGAGAAATGTCAACTAATGAAACTTGTGTATTTTGACTGATATAATCATAGATGAAAGTAACAAAAATGTATCTAGCTTCTAGAGGCAGAGACCTTCATTTGATGCTGCCAAGCAATTTCATTCTGTTTTAAGTTACAATGATTGTCTGACTGATTTTTGATTGATTTCATTTGATAATATTGTGTACAGAGTGTGTACTTGTAATATAGGACAACTCATCTTAAACCCAACAACTGAAAATATTTAGCCCACAAAATACAGTGCAAAACATCAAAATTTCAATGATGATGATAAGGTTGCACACACCTTCTTTTTAATTGTATCCTTAAGGACTTTGGTATCATAGAAACTTTTTATTTTACATAATGTTTATTCTACTTTAATTATGAAGCAAATTCAGATACAAATTTTATAATATTTCACTAGGTTATCAACTGCCTTATGCCAAAAGAAAGACCTACATCACACATTACTAGTGAAAAATTCTTACAATTTTCAAATGTAACATTTGTATGTTTCTCAAAATAATTCATGATTAGGGACTAAACCTGAGAACTCGTACCAGTTTACAGTCCATACTCTGTGAATTAAGAATGTGTTACAATTCAGAGGCAAGAAGAAGGCACATTGTGCAATGAATGATTTTATTGAATATGTTACCTGCTGTTTTTTATAGATTTAATATCCATGAGACACAGAATATAACTTCTCAGAGTCTGTTGTCACTGGATTCAAGCATTTAGTGAAGACCATTAAAAAAGCTTTGATGCTTGTAGCCAGAATGCTTCAAGAATAAGAATTCCTCCATAGTTAGTCATCAGCAAATTAATTAGAGGATAGGTGAAAGTGCAGAAATGCAGATGACTCCCTGTTCTTGTTGTGAAAGTTTAATTAAAAGCAAATAAGATAATGATTAGAGAATATTCCAATGATATACACCTACATAAGCATCATGCAGGCCGTAGTGATAAGGTAAGAGGGTTTCAGACAAGTAAAGAATTCATCCTTTATGATAGTGTCTTTGAATGAAGGAGGAAGAAGGTAAGCAGAATTATCGTGAAGTTCTCTCAACCACACATGATGGTGTGATGCAAAGTGCATTTGTAGATGTAGAGCAGAATGGAACTGTAGATGTAAATGAAGAGCAGGTACTGAATTTTTAATTTTATTGTGGATTTCTTCTCAATAGAGAGTTCTGTAGATTAATCAATGGATTAATACAGTTTCTGTTTGGGATACTCTGACTCATTATCAGAAAGAGAACACAGGGAAATAATATAAGATCAACAATGTAATTTCCAATTTTTAAATGTAATAATGAGGATGAAGAATAAGTGAAGAAAATAATAAAGTTGATTGAGAGACTACATTTAAAAATAGTGCAACAGGAGATAAAACAGTTCAAAACTGAATTAACCACAAACTGAATTAATCCCACATTTGGTCCATAAGAGGTACATAGATAGATAATTCAATAAAGAAAAGCTTTGTATGTCACTAACATTAAGGTGATTAGGGCAGGGCACTAGTTAAGATTGATTAGGCCAGAGAAACAATGTGGCAACAATGTATCAACTCATAATTCACCACAGATAGTTTACAGAACCCAAGAAAAACATAAATCAGAATGCCTGCAGTGAGATTTGAATCCTGCTCCTCCTGAGACTCAGTTAAAAAATGATCAGTTTCAAATTAAATATTAAGTATCTTAGTACACAAACACACTTCAGAAGTAAAGTATGGTGAAGCAAAGATAAAGCATGAAAAAAATTATACTGCACTCTAGTACACAAAACGCATGCTCCCAAATTATGAGACCACAAATGTGATCAGAATGACAACTTATTACAAGAAGAACTTGTTACCAGAAGTCCACAAAGTGGGGCAAGATGGGTCACTTTTCCCTCCAGGAATCTGGAGCACAGAAATTTTATTCATTACAGAATTCACTTCTAAAAGCAATTTTCTGTGCTTCTGCTAAACCACTCATTTAGCTAATTGTAGCATTATTTGGCTGATAGTTGTGAGATCACCCTGTGGTTTCAGCAACTGTTGTATAAAATGAAAATTTTGGAGTATTGTTCTCCCTTCACAGGACAAACTTCTGTGGTGCCCTTGCTGGGTAGGCTGTTCTTATATTGTAAGAAGGTGTAATAAGCACATTACTTGTCACTATTTACACAGTCACTTAATAAACAACATTAGTAGCTCTTTGAAGCTATGAACAGTATAGTTTAACTGTAGAGGCACACAAATAGTTTACAAACTTAGCCACTTCAGAAATTCTTCCATCACTGGTCCAAAAGTTATGAGCATGCCCTCTTGGAGTTCAGATAAATCACTTTGTTTCCACATTATGACAATGACTAAACTGTTTTCCATGTTCCCCAACATGCTTTATATACCCTCTACTACTAGTGCTGCCACCTGCTGTCTGTGAGTGTTTATTGCGCATGGACATCAAACATAGGCAGCGGTCACATTAATGTGACTGGACCATTTATGTAAGGAGGTTACTTAATCAGAAATTTGTTGTAAGATGCAAGAAGACAAACAGGTACCCAAAATTTAGACAGAAGATGGGCCTCTGATCTCCAACATAAACAAATGTAATGGCATGAATTTGAATAAGCAAAAATACACAATATTGTTTGATTATACCTCCACAAACAAATCACTAGAGTATTTGACAACTGTTAAATATCTAAGGATATTCTCCTAGAGTCATGTACAATAGTATGACTACATACATATAGTAATTGGTAGGCAAATATCAGACATAATCAATCATTGGGAGAACTCCAAGGATGTGTTTTACCCACGAAGGAGGTGCATAAAGAATTCTCCTGTGACAAAGTCTTGAGTACTGTTCATTTTTGTGTAACCATCATTGCTCTGGATTAATAGCAAAGATTTTTAAAAAAGTATTGTAATAGGATTCATCATTAACTCATATTTCTTAACACGTAAAAGGTTACTGTTAACATAATGGGAGAAATCAATAAAATTTGACATTGTCAAACTGGGAGATGCAGGTTATTTTAAATACTTTCTTTTGATTGCACTTGGCAGACATAATTACAGTTAACCAGTTTTGACTCTTGACTACAGAGAAATATAAAAATATACTTGGTATCTTGTTATGTAACTAACATAGCAATGTGTCATAAAGTACTGATTGTGATCACTTAAAATAAACTGTGATTCCTCCTCATGTGTCATAGTTCAGTAAGTAATGCAACACTTTTTTTCTCAGCCAGTTTTGGTTGAAAAAATATGGAATTGGTTGTGCAGCATCATGGATATTCCTGCTTCAGCCATTATAGTTTCTTGAAGTTCTGATACGTGGCAGCATTATACATAGCCTTCAAAATAGCATCTGTAATACCTTCCATTGGAAAGCTATCATTGAGTTTCTTTTGGCAGAAAACCAGAGCACTGCAGACATTTGTAGGTGATTGCAGAATGTCTACAAGAGACCTGGTAGTGAACAAAAGCACAGTGAGTCATTGGGTGAGGTATCTCATCCTCATCACAACAAGGTCATGCAAACCTGTCTGATATCACGTGTGCTGACCGGCTGCACACAGCTGTGACTCCTGCAATGTTGGTACTTGCAGACAGTCTCATTTGAGGTGCTCAATGGATCATAATCAAACACCTCACTGCTCAACTGGACATCTTTGTTAGTAATGATGACACACTAGTCTACCAGTACTCACAGGTTTGTGCCCATAGGGTTCCCTGCTTTCTGACTTCCATCTCTTTGGCCCAGTGAAGGATGTACTGCTTCCTATGGGAAGCAGTACATGGCTGATGGACAGGTTGTTGATGCAGTATGTACCATGCAGGCAGACAGGCCTTCCCAGTAGGGTGACCTAAGGCTGTCACTTGGACGTAGATTATGTTGAAAAATAGATTTTTTTAGCCAAAAGAGTCGAAAATAATATGGTGTATTGGAATCTTGAATAAAATCAACCAGCTTTCAGAAATAAAATGTGTTGCATTACTTGCTGGTTGCACTTTGGACCTTAAACCTGGATCAATTATATTTGCAGAGGGTGGGTGAGTATGCTTGGCTTACAAGTGCAAGAAGTGCAATGTAAAAAGTTATTTATGTTTTATTTTTTGAATAAACACAATTTCAAGTATTCTAAGAAACTTAGAAAACCACAGACCACACATCTAATAAAGTAAAATGAACATATTATTTCATTACACATGGCATGTAGATAATTAACCCTGGTGTCACACGGAACATTTGTCATTTAACTCTACTTTTTCTTTCTATGGCCCTTCACTGGGAAAATGTTGTCTCTTCGAAAATAAAGTTTTCCTTATTATTTTTTAATTGTATATGTCCTGTAATTACTGTAATTAAATAAAATATTCATTTTATTTGATCAAATATGCTGTCCTCAGTAATCTAAGTTTTTTCTGCACTCTAAATAGTAGCTGATAAAATTTTTAAATTCAGAATAGTATTTATATTCTAGTTTTTTAAACATAAATAATTTTTTAAATTGTACTTCTTGCACATGTTAGCCAAGCAACCTCATATGTCGACTATGAATGTAACTGTTCCAGTTGAAATTTTCAGTGCAAGAGGGGCATGACAATTTATATTAAACGACCACAATGAATACTTGATAATGTGTTCATATGTTACTTCCATGAAACATACTGCACATATTTTTATTTTTGTATTTAGTTTGCACTTTTTGATATTTTCGTAACTATTGCTTTTTTATAGCAGTTTTACATATTTGCCTTTACCAGATATTTAGTTCTGTCATGGTTGTCTAATTTTATTGATGTAAGGGAATGCATGATGCATGTAACACAGGGCTGGCAGAAGTATGAGCTGAGCATGCAGTATATGTCCCTGAGTCATCTGGAGTAGTGCCACAGCTGAGTCTCGATGTCACTCTAGAGTGACACTATGAGTTTCTAATAAATATTCAGCTATGTTTATTATCTTGAACTTTCTGCCTGTCAGAATATAGGGAGGAACAAGAGTATTCTTGGACTTGTCTCTAATTTTGCACAGTTGCAACAAGTAGTAGTTGATATCATGTGCCAAGCTTGTCTGAAACATTTTGTAAAAACAAATGTATTTGTAAATTTTAAGGAAATAATGACACACTGTGTATATGTCCATGAATTATTTTAGAGGGAGAAGTATCACGGCTGTCAAATTTTATTAATGTAAGGGAATGCACGATACATGTAACACAGGTGGCAATTGAAGCAGGCCCAGGTGTGTCAATGTGCAAAGGGGAAAGTTGCACACCTACAGCCACAGTCACTGGAGTGCAATAAAATGTCTGTTGGTAACAGTGGTCAGAAAGCAGCAGAAATACAGAAATGTTGAAGAGGCCAGCCATGTGTAAGAATCATTCTGTGTCATCATTTACCACAGACACCAAGCTCTTCACTCCACATCATATTCAAGGTACGGACAGAAAACAACATTTTTGGTGACAGTAGGTGTCACAGTATACAGACTGGCATGTAAACTTTTTTCCCATCAACTGCCCCAAAAGTGTAGACTATGAGGTTTTGATTGTTGGATTAGATTATAACTTTGATGAACAAGTGAACGTGGCTGCTGCTTGATAAAAGTTTTTATGAACTGTTAGGAAAGCCTAAATTGTACAAGTCATAGATAACTCTCTCAGCTTCTAATGGTCATTATACTCCAGTTCTTGATGTATGTAGACTTCCTGCCAGTTTTGCAATCTTACAGAGGCAGTTTCATTCACTGTGTTGTGCTCAAAGGACAACCAAAACGTTTTTGGTATTGATAATTTTGATATTTTTCGGTTGAAAATTCAGGACAATCTAAATTCTGTGAATTATTATGTGCCCCAGAACAGTATTTCAATACTAAATGAAGAATTTAGTGAACTTTTTATGGCTGGCCTAAGCAAAGCAACAAATTTTGAGGCTAATATTACAATGATGGAAAATGCAAAGCTTCGGTTTTGTCGGATATGCCCCTTGCCTTGCAAAAATGATAAGGGCTGACTGGCTGTGCAAATATGACTGACTTTTTCACAATGACATTAGAAGGGACTAGGGTTTTGTTGTGTGTGTGTGTGTGTGTGTGTGTGTGTGTGTGTGTGTGTGGCAGAGAGAGAGAGAGAGAGAGAGAGAGAGGAGAGAGAGAGCCAGAGAGAGAGAGAGAGAGAGAGAGAGAGAGAGAGAGAGAGAGACAGCCAGAGAGAGAGAGAGAGAGAGAGAGAGAGAGAGAATATTAACACTAACAAACAAAAGGAACACACATTAGTCAGTATCATGAATTAATTTATTCTACTGATCTCTGTGTGTGCTTAGAAATGCATATCATTAGTAAAGGATTACAACTGCTGAAAACTGACATACACAAAGAAGCAGCACCACCCAGTCTTGTGTGACTGGAAGGATCACTATAATGTTAAGTTCACTCACTGAAGAGCCTGCAAACAAACTGTAAACATGAAAGCAAGAGCCAGTAGCAAAAGGTGCTATGTCAGTATGTGAGGAAGTTCAAGTGGTCCAGGAAATAGATAACATCATACAGCCACATTTCAGGTTAAATTGGACGTGCTGTTATGACACTGATGCATATATGGGACCAGTGGACAGACGAGGGCCATACACAGTGAGATGTGGTTTGGAGCATTGCATTGTGACCACAGCATGGAATTATCACTATTTAGCCCACATGGCCCAAACTGACAGTAAAATTCCACATAAAGTGTTGATTTGATGCTGGATTACAACTACGTATTGACTTGACTTTCCTGATGGTGTAATACCATTTACTGTGATATGGACTTGAGAGAACCCCTGACATTGTATCAGCCTTCTTGGTTCAGAAGTCATAAATACCTCAAGACTACAATGGTCCCTCAACTGAAACTGAGTCACAAAATTTAGTGTTTTAGGATGTATACTGCTTCAGTTTACCTTTCAATGTCAAACACCAAGTGTGATACTTTGAAATGTGTTCAGGTCCAACATTTGACCTCATACTAAATTATGTGTAATTTTTAACTGGTATATTTATGCAATACTTTATTACAAAGGTAATCATAAATTTAAAATTTCTTGAATAAACACAATGAATGGAAATATAACTCTATGAATCCGGAGTTCTGATTTTTTATGGTACTGTTACTGTACACATGCAGAGACAGTACATTTTGCTTTAGAAGTTGTATATTCTAAGAAATTAGCTTCTTGTACACCATAACTGTTAATTAAACAACATAAATTATATTATAAGTAAAGCTTTCAACATAAATTTTAAAGAAACCTCTGAGTAAGAAATTTTCAACTGGTAGAAAAATATATTGTTACAGTAGTTAACATTACTCAAAAACACAGATAATTGTCATCCAAAGAAAAAGAAAAGCAACTGAAGAAAGATGGACCAGTGAAGCTTAAATGGCATGTTGAGATCCATCTTTTTAATATTCTGAGCATATTTTTATATATGATGAATGTTACTGTTTCATGATAAGTACAAATTGCACAGAAAAATATATTCCAAAGTATACAGCACAGACACATAATTAATCTTTTATAACAGTGATATTAATGACATAAAAATAAACAGTCAGTTTAAAAAATCTCTTACCTCTATCTCAGGTGGCAGATTAGCAAGAACTGATGTATCCGTAAATCCTGTGTTTGTACAATTAACAACATAATACCATTTGTTGAGGTAGCAAGTTGTTCCACAGAAACATTTGTTGTGGAATGTGGGACCACAGTTTTCTATTGTTGACTTGCCTGGTTCATCACCACACTTCTCTACCTCGGCCACTACGGCAGCCGTAAATAGCACTGTGGCTGCCACAAAGAGGAGAAGCTTGCATTCCATAGCTGTTCTGGCAAACTTATCTGAAAAACAAAAGGAACACACATTAGTCAGTATCATGAATTAATTTATTCTACTGATCAGAAACGTACTGCACTAAAATATTAATGCATATGTTAACAGTAACCAGCAAAAAATCTGAATGTACTCTGGCTAATCAAATATAGAAAAAATGCATTTCAAAAACTTTAGCTAATTATGTGATGCACCATGTTTTAGAACCACTATGTGCTGGAATGTTTTACTTTGTGCAGCCGTGTTGAGGTACTGAATTATCACATAAAGCCACTGAAATTACTTATATATACAAGGGCAGCAAAAGAAATATTGCTGGTTTTATATGGGCGGATCAAATGCCCTGTAAAAACAACAAAATATGTTTTGCATTAAATACCCCAAATATCATATTATGAATATTATTGGTAACTGGTCTATTTATCTGATGATGATTAATTTAAAGGGACTCAGTTACATGGTTATTAGTTAATTGATCATCTCATTGTGTTCAAAGATGTAGATATGCACATATTTTCCTCTCTCTTCATTTAATAGTATTGAAACTGTCATACGTTTTGTACTCAGTACATGAAAAGGTAACTAGCTTACTACAATTTAACAGCCAATAATAAAACTATGATCATTGCTGAAATTTAAAATGGCATCCTAGTATATGTAGTCAATATTACTAGAGTGAGTCAATCCTGTAAGTTGGTAAGCGTGCTGCAAACAGCGTGCAGAATGGCCTGTAGGTGGCAGCATAGTGCAGATGCACACATACCGTCGCAGTATCAGTATAAAGATGTCTGCCCCACTTGCAACTTGCACCAGCACCGGGGAAGGACAGCGTTCTGTTATTCGGTTTTTGCGTAGTGAAGGTGCGAAACCTATAGAAATTCATTGACGAATGTAGGTTCAGTATGGTGATGCATGTTTGTCACAGCAGCAAGTCTATGAATGGAGTAGGAAGTTCGCAAATGGTGTAACTTCAGTGGAAGATGCTCCTCGTCCAGGTCAGGCACAACGAGTTGTGACTCCACAGAACATTGCAGCAGTTGAAGCCATAATAAAGGAAAGCCGCCGAGTGACACTGAATGACATTGCAGCATGTTTACATATTAGTCATGGGTCAGCACACCACATTGTACATGATTTGCTCCAGTTTCACAAAGTGCCTGCAAGATGGGTGCCACGGCAGCTGACTCCTGAAATGAGAGAATGACGTGTTGATGCTTGTGAAGAACTTCTATGGCGCTTTGAACGAGAAGGTGATGGCCTCCTCGCAAGAATCATTACTGGGGACGAAACCTGGGTTCACATCCACCAATCAGAAACAAAGAGAGCGAGCAAGGAATGGCGCCATTCCTCATCACCAAAACCAAAGAAGTTTCGAACAGAACCATCAGCAGCGAAGGTTATGCTGATTCTCTTTTGGGACAAAAAAGGCGTTATTTTGGAGCATTACATGCCTAGAGGGCCACTGTCACCAGTGCAGCATACACAGATATCCTAAAAAATCATCTGCGGCCTGCAATCAAATCAAAGTGACGTGGATTACTGTCAGCAGGTGTTCCTTTGCAATATGACAATGCAAGGCCCCACACTGCCTGTACAACCGTTGCAACAAACGCAGACTTGCATTTTGAGTGTCTTCCTCATCCACCATACTCACCAGACCTTGCCCCAAATGATTTCCATTTGTTTGGACCACTCAAACACGCAATGGGAATAAAGAAGTTCCGTTCTGATGAAGAGGTACGCCACGCGGTGCATGAGTGGTTGGGTGGCCTGCTAAAAGATTTTTTAAAAGGAATTTATGCACTTTGTAAGCGCTGGAGGACTTGCATTCAGCGTGGGGGAGATTATGTTGAAAAGTGATGCAGCTTTGTACCACTTCTGCACAATAAATGATATTAAAAAAAATTTTAAGGTTTTCATTTGACTCTCCCTCATATAGTATTCGACAATGGAGTGAGAGATTTCTTGTTGTCCACTGCTTGCCTTGCCCCCTCCACCTCCTAAGCTAACATATAATGGTGTCGTCTTTAAATCTTGTTGTAATATCTACTCCTTTGGAAGAACTGGCTTATAGCTATTTCATCATCCACTAGAATCTATGATAAGTGGTGTCCTAGATCCATTGGACATCGCCAGTCTCGGCTAGCTGTATAATCTTCTAGGATGTGGCTAACCATCAATGTTTCTCCGCAGACATACTACGAGGGCTCTTCTCATCATAGTAGAAATTCATGAATTATTTTAGTATGTCCAATTTTCAAATGGCATAAGACAATACCTTCCTTCCTTGAGTTTCATTGTGAAGTCTGCCAGACCTTGGTGATGTTTTTAATGATTCTTAGTTTATTGTCCTGTGTACTGTTTCTCCATTTGTCTTCCCATTTCTTCGGGATGTGGCGTCTAGTGCGTGTACTTGATTTAACACTTGGAGTATCTGGTTAGAGTGTTTCCATCTCTGTTGTCTTTTTGATTAATTTGTTAGCTAGCTCATTACCTGGAATGCCAACATGACTTGGCATCGACAGAAAGGCTGAATGTTTTGGATAACACTTATTTATTGTTTGGAATGCACTCAAGGAATCACTGAATATGATGTAATTCTGTCAGGGGAAAGTTATTGTGTATTGCAGTGTTCTGTGAACGGTTATTCACTCTACAATATAGACATAGTATTCATTTGGTAATGGTAGAGAACGTTTTTGTAGAAACCAGTTATGTATGCATGCATATCCGATTTGTTCATTATTTCTGGAACCATCAGAACACAGGAGATAAAAATGTCGATACTCCTGTATGACTGAATTAAATGGAGAACAATAAACGTTGGGCGCTATATTCGTCTTTGGCGTCGCCCTGTTGGTCCGTCCTTGCTACCAGTCAGGGAATATATCACTGAGGCGTTCGCGATTGGGAGTACTGCATGCATATAATCAGAGGAAACTTTTCTTGCTGGAGGTCTTCCAGTCATACTGCTTCTAGGTGTCCTGCTTGAAAATGGTTCATGAGTCACTGGGTCAGGGGATTGTGAAATAAAATGGGATGAGCGGGGTCGTTTCGCATTTTATTAATCGTGATTGCTTGCTTAAACAATTTTTGTTGGCATCATATTTTAAATGGTGGTATTCCTGATTCTACAAGAAGACTATTGGCTGGGCTCGTTCGGAGAGCTCCAGTTGCCGAATGGATTCCATTGTGGTGTACAGAGTGGAATACTTCTAGGACAGATGGTGCAGCTGAGACATAAACAATGCTTCCATAGTCCAAACGGGATAAACTGAGCGCTTTATAAAATTTTAATAAAACCGTCCGATTCGCATCCCAGGAACCGTCACCGGGAAACAGAGAGTATTGAGTTTCTTCATTCAGAAAGTCTTGAGTTTTCGTATATGTGGTTTGCATATAAGTTTATAATAAAAAAGAACTCCTAGAAAAGTCTGCTGGACCACTACGTCCAGTAATTGGTTTTCTAGGATGGGCAGACCGTATTCCACAAAAGTATGTGAGGCATGATTAGATATCCATGGTTCTGCATCCTTTTTTTGTGTTTTCTACCTTAAAACGGGATGAATGGAAACAGCCGGGTGAATAGAAACAAAACTTCATATACGCAATTACTTTGAATACTATAAGGTTGTACTTGACATTAATTTTAACTATTATTGTTTTTGGTTTGGCAGCACTTCAGAGTAACAAGGAAATTATGTTTTGTTGGGTTGGCAGAATTATAGGTTGATGTTTATCCTTGTGTCTGTGTCGATAGCTTTTAAGTTGTTTTCCTACCCACTTTGAACTTCTCTCGTAAGTAAACATGTATTCGACGTATGACAGTTAATGGAATTGTAAGTACTAGGTATAACATCTATATAAAACAGTAAGGGCTGGTTTTTGTTCCACTTTCAATGAAATCAGGTCTGTGAATTTTCAAATTTTTTAGGTTGTCTTTATAAACTTTGCGGGCTGAATAGATTTTGTTATTGTGGCGTGAATAGAAACGCCAGAATTCATGTTTCTATTCAACCCACAATAACAAAATCTAAAAAAATCTATTAATATCCCATATTAATACTATATCATTATCTAGTTATGTTACATGCAAAACTAACATATCTTCCTTTTTCAGAGTTGCTGTTCAAATATGCCACAGAAATACAAATCCATCATAGGAGGTGGTTACAAAAAACACAGACCTAATCATATAAACAATGCCCTCTCTGACATCAAACCGGGGGTTAGCTTGCGGAAAGCAGCTGGAAAACATGGGATTCATTGTAGCGTACTATACAGACATCCAAAAAGAGGGGCCAACATTAAACCTCAGGGTGGACAAACTGCCTTGTCTTTTGAAGAAGAGAAGCTGTTTGTAGACAGATTGAAAATATGCAGCGAATGGAGCTATCCTATTGACTTTACAACCTGAAGCCTTCTAGTAAAGGAGTCGCTTGACAGAAGGAGGAAGGAAGTGAAAAGGTTTATGAATAATCTCCGTGGTCGTGATTTTGTGGAATCATTTATGAGGCGACACGAAGGTCAATCAGCAGTGTGAATGTGCCAAAACATAAAATGCTCCAAAGCTGGTGTTACACTAGAAACTATCAACAGTTACTTCGACTAACTGTCAAAGGAATTGGAGAACGTGCCGCCATCTAATATAATAAATTATGATGAGACAAGCCTTACAGATGATCCAAGGAAACGAAAGGTAGTCACACGGAGGGGAACTAAATATCCCGAAAGAGTCATGAACTCCTCAAAGGCATCAATCTCAATGTTTGCAGCTGCTGCAGATGGCACTATACTACCCACTTATGTCGTGTATAGGGCTTTGCATTTATATCGAAGCTGTGCCGAAGGTGGGCCAAAATATGCAAGATACAATCAAACAAAATATGGCTGGTTCGATTCGTTCCACTTCGACGACTGGGTCCTTACAGTTGCTGCCCCATACCTAAATAAGCTGGAAGGTAAGAAATTTATCAGTGGAGACAATTTATCTTCGGATTTGTCCATAGAATCAGTTAAGCTGTGTCAGGACAATGACATAAGATTTATATTCGTAGTAGCAAATTCAACACATCTGACACAACCACTGGATGTGGCATTTTTTCGACCTCTTAAAACTACTTGGCGCCATATATTAGAAGAATGGAAGAAAGGCCCAGGAAGAAATGAGTCAACAGTTCCTAAGGATAAATTGCCTCTGCTTTTGAGAAAGTTTTGTGACTCCTTGAAGGGAAAAAAATGTTATTGCAGGTTTTAGGAATGTGGGATTGTGCATCTAGACCGCAATAAAGTGTTGTTAATGCTCCCAGGTAATGGTACCGGTATACCAGTAAATGAAAACCAGGATACCAACAATATTGAAGAATCCACTAATGCTGTTGACAACAGTTTTAAAAAACTCTTCCAGAGTCATAGACAAGACCAGACTCCTAAACAAAGGAGAAAAAGGACAAAAGTTAATGTCCAACCTGGCAGAAGTGTTATTGTTGATGACTTTGAGGACATGGATGGGGAGGATGAACCTTCACTTCTTCACGTTACAGTAATCCAAGGTTGGTTGGTTGGTTGTTTGGGGAAGGAGACCAGACAGCGTGGTCATCGGTCTCATCGGTTTAGGGAAGGATGTGGAAGGAAGTCGGCCGTGCCCTTTCAGAGGAACCATCCCGGCATTTGCCTGGAGTGAATTAGGGAAATCACGGAAAACCTAAATCAGGATGGCCGGACGCGGGATTGAACCGTCGTCCTCCCGAATGCGAGTCCAGTGTCTAACCACTACGCCACCTCGCTCGGTAATCCAAGCCCTTGCACATTTAAGCAAACCAAGACAACGAAAAACAAATACTAAGAAAAACAGAAAACGTCTCGATTCATCATCAGAGGATGAAGATGCATACTCAGTGCGGGACAGTGATGAAGACTTGATTTTGTCCTCTTCAGACTCTTCAGATAGGATGAAAATACTGGTATCTCCATAAGCCAAGGTGACTATATGCTGGTCAAAGTATATGATAAAACATCATCTTTTCGATGTTATGTTTGCAAAGTTAAGTACCTCATTGTCAATGGTTTTGTTGGGACATTTTTAAAATCAGTTCCTCAAACCAAAAAGTTCACAATTACTGAAGAAGAATCTTTTGTATCAAGAAACAATGTCGTCCTAAAATTGTCGTCGCCGGTTCTCAGTTCAAGTG
Source organism: Schistocerca americana (assembly GCF_021461395.2). Taxonomy (NCBI): domain Eukaryota; kingdom Metazoa; phylum Arthropoda; class Insecta; order Orthoptera; family Acrididae; genus Schistocerca; species Schistocerca americana. The sequence continues at coordinate 405,113,906 of NC_060130.1, forward strand.
CTCGTTTCAAAGACATGCTATGTTTTGAGGATGATCTATCTGATTTAACAATTTATTAACAATACAGTACCAGGCTCATGGTAAACAGCTGTGTTCTGTTTCTTCACCTAAAGTCTGAATAGATTAGCCACGTGACACATATTTTTGTATATTTTATTTACTTTTAAAATTAATAAACCATTATCTTTGGAAATAAATGTTTATTTGTTTATTTTATAATAGAAAAATATATTTCATAGCTTCTATCGACCTCTCTTTGCTTTTAAAAGAAACAATGATAGTTTTATAACACTGTTTCTATTCACCCCTATCTGTGGGGTGATTAGAAACACCATGTTTAATTTTTTTTAATTTATTGAAAGAAAATAATTTGATAATAATAGCATAAGCTGATAAGAGCAATACAGATCTGAGTTTTGCGCAGTATTTTTTTTGTTTAATCTTGACAAACAACAAGTAAACTTTTCAACCAAAGTTCAAATTGGTTGCCATTTACCCCGTTTTACGGTATATAGTTATCTGTGGGTGTCGTTCTGCTATACACGACGATACGGAACTATAATATAAACATAGATCATTGACATATAATGATGGTCTGTCTGTAAGTTCCAATATGTCTGCTATGCCATATATGGCAATTGGAAAAGGAGACTGATCAACCTAACCAGTAACTTGGGTAAACTACCAGAAAGGATGGTCAATGCACCTTTTTGTTGGTGTTTGGAATCCCCTTTCCCGATACCAGCGTGGATTCCGAAGATCTCGTACAACCACCTGTCGTCTCATATGATTGGAGTTTGCGTTTAGAGAGCCCTTTGTGCTCCACCGACATTTCATCGCAGTATTAGATACGTCCTCTCGACCAACAACATACATAATCAAATGCTTCAAAATCTTGTAGAAAAAGTAAAAATTCTATTCTAAAACTTTTCAACAAGATATATCAAGATGGCGAGTTTCCTCCCAATGGAGAAATAGTATCGCAATATGTATACCCAAACTAGGACAAGACCCACTCATCATGGAAGTATATTAGACGTAATGGCAACAAATGGGCCTGACAGCTTTGGGGATGACCACATCAAAACTGGTATAAATGACTATGAGTGGTTGCGGCAACAATGATTGTCAAAGTACAAAGGGCAACTAAAACAAGTAGAAAGTTTTGTATGTAGAGTAAACTAGATAAAAAAAGCAGTAGTGTTATATCTCAGTGAGGAAATAGAAACTTCTAGCACTGGACAGGAGCATGTAGGGGAACTATGCCTCAAGTTCAAAACAATAGTCCACGGTGCTCTGGATAGATATGTACTCAGTAGAACAGTTCATGATGGAAGGGATCTACCAAGGCATACATTAACTGTAAAGAAACTTCCAAAGAAACAGAGACTACTGCATAATATGCGTGAAACAAGGCATAGGACTATAGACAGAGAAGTGCTGAATGAAACGCGTTTGACTGTCAAGAGAGCAATACATGCAGCCTTCAGTGACTACCATAGCAGAATATTGTCAAATAATCTTTCGCAAAACCCAAAGAAATTATGCTCCTACGTAAAGGCTGTTAGTGGCACCAAAGTTAGCATCCAGTCATTTGTGGATGAGATAGGAACATAAATTAAGAGTAGCAAAGCAAAAGCAGAAACTTTAAATTCGGTTTTAAAATGATCTGTTACAAAGGAAAACTCAAGAATATTGCCCCAAAGTAATTCTCGTATCACTGAAAAGGTGAGTGAAATAGATATTAGTATCAGTGGTATTCAGAAACAGCTGAAATCGTTAAAACTGAACTAAGATCCAGGGCCCAATGGAATCCTTACCAGTTTTTATACTGAATTTACGGCTGAGTTAACTATAATGTACAGTAGCTTCCTCGAATAAAAAACTGGGCCCAGTAATTGGAAGGAACCACTGGTAATACCCATCTACAAGAACGGTAGCAGATGTGATTCACAAAACTACCTTCCAATATCCTTGAAATCGATTTGTTACAGAATCTCAGAATATATTCTGAGCTCAAACATAATGAATTATCTCTAACAGAATGACCTCCTCTATGCCAACTAACATGGCTTCAGAAAACATCGATCATGTGAAACATAACTCACAGTTTTTTCACATGACATACTGAAAGTCTTGGATCCAGGCAAACAGGTAACTGCAGTGATGATGATGATGATGTTTGGTTTGTGGGGCGCTCAACTGCGTGGTTAGCAGCGCCCGTACAATTATCCAATCTTTGCTCAGTCCAATTTCGCCACTTTCCGGGATGATGATGAAATGATGAGGACAACACAAACACCCAGTCATCTCGAGGCAGGTGAAAATCCCTGACCCCGCCAGGTAACTGCAGTATTTCTCTATTTCCGAAAAGCGTTAAACTCAATACCACATCTACGCTTATTATCAAAAGTACGCTCGTATGAAGTATATAGCGATGTTTGTGACTGGATTGAGTTTTTTTTATAGGGAGGACGCAACAAGTTATATTGGATGGAGAGTCATAGAAAGACGTAGAAATAACTTCGGATGAGCCCCAGGGAAGTGTGTTGAGACCCTCGCCGCTCATGAATCAGCTATCTATAATGTCGCACTGTCTGAAAGAAGCTGCAGAAATATTCGGTCAGATCTCGATAAGATTTAAAAGTGGTGGAATGATTGGCAGCTTGCTTTAAATGTTCAGGAATGTAGAACTGTGAACTTTACTGAACAAAAAACGTCGTACTCTATGACTGAAACGTCAGTGAGTCGCAGTTAAAAATGGTTCAAATGGCTCTGAGCACTATGGGACTCAACTGCTGAGGTCATTAGTCCCCTAGAACTTAGAACTAGTTAAACCTAACTAACCTAAGGACATCACAAACATCCATGCCCGAGGCAGGATTCGAACCTGCGAGCGTAGCGGTCTTGCGGTTCCAGACTGCAGCGCCTTTAACCGCACCGCCACCTCGGCAGTCGCAGTTAGAATTGCCCAACTCATACAGAGACCTGAGTGTAACAATTTGTAGGGATATGAAATGGAATGATCACACAGGATAAGATGTGGGTAAAACAGGTGGCAGGCTTCGATTTATTGGTAGAATACTAGGGAAATGCGATCAATCTACAAAGGAGGTTGCTTACAAATGACTCGTGCGACACATCATAGAATATTTCTCAAGTGTGTGGGACCTGTACCAAGTAGGAAAAACAGAGGATATTGGACGTATACAGAGAAGAGCAGCACATATGGTCATATGTTTGTTTGCCTAGTGGCAGAGTGTCACGGAGATGATGAAGAAACTGAACTGGCAGGCCCTTGAAGATAGACGTAAACTACCTCGAGAAAGCTTACTTACAATTTTTCAAGAGTCATTTTTAAATTATGACTCCAGGAATACACTACAACCCCTTACCTATGGCTTTCTTAGGGATCATGGGGACAAGATTAGATTAATTACTGCAACGGAGGCATTTAAACAATCATTGTTTCCGCACTCCATATAGGAATGGAACGGGAAGAAACCCTTAATAACTGGTACAATCAGATGTACCCTCTGCTATACGCTTCACAGTGGTTTGCAGGGTATAGATGTAGATGTAGATGCCGACGTTTCTCCATAATATATTGCTAAAAGTTCAACAATGTCAGAGGAACTGATGTTAATTCCCCTTCGCCGATGATCCCCTGGATTTTATTAGTATACTGAAGTTCACAAATCCGCAGTAATCTGGTCCATGCTTGTAAAGTGACGTCATAAAAGAAACGTATCGCTCCGAATACTCTTTCTTCTTTTCTTTAGCTAAGTGACTAGGACTTTCGTCCTAGATATTTTGCATAAAATTAATTTTATTTTTATATAGGGGTGTTGTCTGTGTCTCATGTACAGCCCTTCAGTATTCTCTCATGGCATCTGTAATCTCGTTGCACCACCATGGAACAGGTTTCCGTGCCAAAGAACCTGAAGTTAATGGTACTGTAGATTTTGCAGCTTGCATGATCGTTTCTGTTGCGTCTTGCACTACTTCGTCAATTCCCTTCTCTGTATTTATTGTGATCTGCGCCTTAGTGCAGCAAGTATTCCAGCTGTGACCAACGTGGAAAACAATTCGCAGTGACCAACGCGGAAAACAATCGTTGTGATGTAGGAGGGACACTCAATAAGTAATGCAACACGATCCTTCTGAGAGCAGGTTGGTTTTATTCAGGATTTCACTACACCATATTATTCCCAACTCTTCTGGACACAAAACCCTATTCTTTACATCGGAGCCAACGTCTCCGCTTCCCGCGGAGTGTATCCTTCATAGGGCCAAACAAACGGAAATCGAAAGGTGCGAGTTCTGGGCTCTAGAGCGGATGAGGAAGAACAGTCCAATGAAATTTTGTGAGCTCCTCTCGGTCGCACAGAGTTGTGTGAGGCCTTGTGTTGTCATGTAGAAGGATAAGTTCGTTTGCATTTTTCTGGCGACGAACACGCTGAAGTTGTTTCTTCAATTTCCTGAAGATAGCACAATAAACTTCAGAGGAGTCATAGTCGTGTGTGGCAGGCAGGCAGGTGGGGAGAACGCACAAGTCTGCACGACCTTGTTGCGATGATGGCAGACGCCTCCCCCAACGACTCGCCGTGCTTTTGTTCACTGCCACGTCTTTGTAGACATTCCGCGAGCGCCTATGAATATTTGCGATTCTCTGTGCTTGGAACGCACCTCAGTTATAGACACCATTTTGAAGGCCACGTATAGCGCCACCACCCACGATGTCCCACACCAAATTCCGCATTCTGCAGGTAATTTATCGGACGGAGGGAATGTAATTATTACAGATTGTCATAAGAATGGCTCTGAGCACTATGGGACTTAACATTTGAGGTCATCAGTCCCCTAGAACTTAGAACTACTTAAACCTAACTAACCTAAGGACACCACACACATCCATGCCCGAGGCAGGATTCGAACCTGCTACCGTAGCGGTCGCGCGGTTCCAGACTGACGCGCCTAGAACCGCAGGGCCACTCCGGCCGGCACAGATTGTCATAATTATGGTCAATTGCGTGCTGCTGCTGGCCGGTGTGGCCGAGCGGTTCTAGGCGCTTCAGTCTGGAACCGCACGACCGCTACTGTCGCAGGTTCGAATCCTGCCTCGGGCATGGATGAGTCTGATGTCCTTAGGCTAGTTAGGTTTAAGTAGTTCTAAGTTCTAGGAGACTGATGACCTCAGATGTTAAGTCCCATAGTGCTCAGAGCCATTTGAACCAATTGCGTGCTGATGGCTATTGCTTCGAGTGTAGTTTATAGGTATTTGGTCACTGAGGGTGTTTGCTTTCACTAGTCTGCAAGCACTTAGGCATGTTAATTTCGCGTTTGTTCCATTTTTGCCATATACTTTGTATATTCCAGGAGTAGAAAGACGGGGTTCAAGAAATCGTGATTCTTGTACTGCTATGCATATTGTGGAGTAGTTAATGAGTAATTGTTGAATTTCTTGCAGATGACGATAGCAGCCATTGCAGTTCAATTGCAAAATCATTGAAAAGTTGTCGATGTTATCAGTGGAGATGAAGCTGACATAAGCTCATCAGATAAAAAATTAATCACACGAGTGGGCACGCAAAGGTGAATCGTTAAGCCTTTACAGATGGTGGAGCGATCGTGTCACGTGCTTAGCCGTGCGCGACTGCCATTTACGTGAGCATAAGGAAGTGGCGACCAATCAAATATTTATGTTTCAAGCGGACGATGCACGTAAGCATGGGTATATGTAAAGACGTGCCAGAGTGGCAAGAAGGGGCAATCGTGTCTGGCGGTGTCCATGGCTATAAGATGTGTGAAGTTGCTGGGTTTGTTGATGGGCCGCGGCGGACTTTTCAACGTGTCAACAAGCGGTGGTGTAACACATGTGGCCACAAATCACGTCAGAATTGTGGGCAGAAGGAGATTCTGAGTGAGAGGGACTGGAGACGCGTTTCACGATTTATGAATCAAAATCGCTTCCAAACCCGACAGGAATCGCTGCAGGTAGTGAATGAAGGTCCATCCCAATCTGTTAGCGAGAGAACATTGCGACAGGAACTGCATGCAGAGATTATTTGAAGTCTGCCACCTTGCAAGAGGCCATTGCTCACGCAGGAGCGTAAAGACGAGTGTCTTCAATTCCCCCAAAAATCATTGAACATGGTCAGTAACTGACTGGAGGAACGTAGTGTGGTCTGACGAATGACGTTTTTGCTTATAGTCAAATGAAGCACGTCGTCGAGTGCACCGAAGGCCAAATGAAGCATTTCATCCTGAATGTGGCAAGGTCAGGGGCATGCCGTAGGTGCGTCTGTGATGCTTTAAGGTTGTTTTTCTTATCACGAATTGGGCCGCCTCACCGAGGTGATCACTAACATGAACTAGCATGTTTATTTAAACACTCTGAATGATTAGGTGTTGCCTTCCAGTCAGCATGATTATGATATTAATACCCCAGTTTCTCAAGACGACAACAGCAAAGTTCATCAGGCTGGAAGAATATGTGACTGGTTTTCTGAATACTCTCCCACCCTATTAAATCTCGACTGGCCTGCAAAATCACTTGACCTGAACACCACAGGCGGTTATCAAATCCAGGGGCAGAATACACGGTATTAAATGATGCTTGTAATTATTTCTCTAAGGGTAACTAATTTTTTTATCCGGTGAGCTTATGTTGATTTGCAGAATTTTCCAATGCCTCCAATGTGGTTGCCGTAGTGACAGTTGATTCTTCTGCTGTCAAGGGGAGCTTCGGTTCCGTCAGAACCGATGAAATAGTTCTCTGCTTTATACCTTCCTTGCCTTTTCCTTCTTTTTATCCTTTTACTGTTCTGCTTTGTGTAATTTTTCAGATTGCACATCCGGCAAAGGAGACCATCGGACATATCTTTGGGTCGACGTCTTAGTCTCTTTTAAGTACTGATTATTATTTGATCGTACATCTGTTATATTTTTGAGGAAGAAGCAGTAGAGTGGGTCTTCCTCTCTTGTGCTGTCTGAGGGATATAAGGTATCTCCTGCTGTATACGCTGGAAAGTTCCTGCTGGCTTTGTAGGCTTGGGAGTCAAGAGGGCTGGAGACCTCTTTTGCAGATAGTTTTTCGTTTTGGTTGCATGCTCCCGGTTTACGAGAAGTGTCTGATTTGGTTTTGGAAAAGTTGAGGTAAGTGGGGTAATAGATGTGATTTTTTCATAATTTGTCATTGTGTCTACTGGATGTATAAGTTTATAATTTTTCTTGCCTTAGTATATGACAAGCGGTCCATCAATTATATTCCTATATTTTCCTTTCTTTTTTTAAATGCTGGGCGATTCGTTGAATATGGAGGTCGGTGTTCCATACAATTGACACATAAAGGCGATTGTTCACGACGACGACCTCTGTAGAGTAACATTCCCTAATTTCAGCACTTTGGGGCTACCGTGCAGTGGTATGACATGTATCCAAAACTTAAGCATCGAAAACACCTTATGGACGATGAGGAGTAAGGTTTCACGTCTCACCTATACACCGTAGCTGTAACTTTTTCAGAGGACATTTTCTTCAAAAGCTATGATGAAAGCGCCTGTATCCATCCGATTATCTTCTGGACCTTTTTGTACACATACCAAGTGTACGCCTCGCCTTTCTACACTGAAGAGCCAAAGAAACTGGTACATCTGCCTAATATCGTTATCGTGTAGGGAGCCCCGCGAACACGCAGAAGTTCCGCAACAGGACGTGGCATGGACTCGACTAATGTCTAAAGTAGTGCTGGAGGGAATTGACATCTTGAATCCTGCTGGGCTGTCCATAAATCCGTAAGAGTATGAGGGGGTGGAGATCTCTTCTGAACAGCACGTTGCTAGGCATCTCAGACGTGATCAATAATGTTCATGTCTGGGGAGTTTGGTGGCCAGCGAAAGTGTTTAAACGCAGAAGAGTGTTCCTGGAGAACTTTGTAGCATTTCTGGACGTGTGGGGTGTCGCATTGTCCTGCTGGAATTGCCGAAGTCCGTCGGAATGCGAAATGGACATGAATGCGTGCAGGTAACCAGACAGGAAGCTTACGTATGTGTCACCTGTCAGAGTGGTAACTAGACGTATCAGGTGTCCCATATCACTCCAACTGCACACGCCCACACCATTACAGAGCTTCCACCAGCTTGAACAGTCCCTTTGCTGACATGCAGGGTCCATGGATTCATGAGGTTGTCTCCGTACGCGTACACGTCCATTCGCCCGATATAATTTGAAACGAGACTCGTCCGACCAGACAGCATGTTTCCTGTCATCAACAGTCCAATGTCGGTGTTGACTGGCCCAGGCGAGGCTTAAAGCTTTGTGTCGTGCAGTCATCATGGGTACACGAGTGGGCCTTCGGCTCCGAAATCCCATATCGATGATGTTTCGTTGAATAGTTCGCGCGCTGACACTTTTTGATGATGACCCAGCATTGAAATCTGCAGCAATTTGCAGAACCTCTGTCACTTTGAATGATTATTTTCAGGCGTCGTTGGTTCCGCTCTCGCAGGATCTTTTTCCGACCTCAGCGATGTCGAAGATTTGATTTTTACCCTATTCTTGATATTCATGGTACACTCGTGAAATGGTCGTACGGGAAAATCCCCACTTCATCGCTACCTCGGAGATGCTGTGTCCCATCGCTCGTGCACCGACTATAACACCACGTTCAAGCTCATTTAAATCTTGATAACCTGCCATTGTAGCATTGTAGCATTGTAACAGATGTAACAACTGTGCCAGACACTTGTCTTATATAGACGTTGCCGACCGCAGTGCCGTATTCTGCCTTTTTACATATCTCTGTATTTGAATAAGGATGCCTACACCAGTTTCTTTGGCGCTTCAGTGTAGATTAACTCGTAGCTCGTCGACTGTCTCGTGCGGAAGTTCTCTTTCAAAGATAAATCCTTGCACCACATACAAAATTGTATGTCTAGTAATAGTCACTGATATGTCACCCAGATTTTTACGTATCTGAAGTACTTGAGACTGTGCAGCAGAGGAGGCTTTAATCAATAGTGACCCACTTCGCATTATTTCCAGCGCGCCTACTTCTCCAAAGTTATCTTCTATTTATTCAACAAAAAAGTAATGGTTTCGTCACCGTATAAAAGTATCTCCATTTGGTCTACTACTTACCAGGTATTGAATGAATTGTTTCATTCCCAATGTTCTGGCTTGTCCCTCTTCCCATTGGGTAGCCACAGTAGGAAATCAGTCTGGACTGAAATACCTGTACCTATCTATAGAGATAGCCGGATCATTACGACCATTATGTTGGTTTAGTTTCTTGCGTTTCATGTGCAAAACGTCCGCCCCTATTTCATAAAGGGCTCCACCGTAGGTCGACACCCAGCCGCAGTAAAGGTCGTCTGGCACGATGGCCGTTGTCGGGAGTCCTGGTGCCCCATGACGACGGGCATGGCATGCGTGGGGAACAAGTAGCTCAGGCAGGATAAGTGTGATCCCTGTGTTTTCACGGGGTTCTACCCAAGTGGTACATAATGACCTCACTCCATTTGCTTTTAAATATACTTTAAATCTATGTAGTTATTGTGCGAAGATAAGAGGCGTTTTCGCTGTAGGCAACTGGCTCTATTTAAGGCATCCTTCCCCAGATCAATCCACACAACTGAAAAAAATGGGAAAAATGTATGAGACCTAAAAGGGGGCCAAAAGTTACTTAATCCGAAAAATTTCATGTAAAGTAAATAGATAAAGATATAAAAGAAAGAAAGTAGAACCTAGAGAAATAACCAAGTCAACATCACAGACTGGCACCATGATTTAGAGAGCAGAAGAAGTAACAATAATCAGAGATGGGAGATTGCAGCACGGAAAAGGAAGTAGGTGCTGCAATAGCTTGGGGTCCCGGCTTGCCACCCCCACGAGTGTTGAGCCCCCCTGAGGGGACTATTCATCTGAAATAAATAGAATTTTCTGGTATTTTCGGAAAAATATTCCCGCTGACATTTGGTTCTGCAATTCACTGAAGACGTTGTACGGTCCTTTCTTATGGATGGATAAGTATAATTTGTCGGGCACCGTCTTGAACCATACGTGTAATGTGTCTCCTTTACTGGTGTTTTTATAATGCAATTATGTGAGTCCTCTGATTATTGATTATTTGCTAAACGTTTTCCCGTTTTCCCAGTGAACTTCGGAATTCCGATTACATGCCTGGCATAAATGAGTTTTTTGTCTTTGAGTTTATTCACGATGCTCAGTAAGAATACCAATCCATTACTTTTTTTCAGTATGTACTCTGCACTGCTCGTTGCTATAGTGTGTTTCCTGTTCCATTTTTGTTTTGAGTCTAAAAAAAGTGTGTTCCCATACTATTGACGGTTGAAAACAGACATTCTGCGATTATGTTCTACTAATATTTGTTTATTGCAAATGGGTTTTCAGCTTATTGGACAACTTCAGGGGTTAGCCCAATAACCCGAAAACTAATTAGTAATAAACAAATATTAGAAAAACAAAAATATATTTTTTTTTATCTCCAAAGTTTGAGAAGACTCACAACGACAGACCAGACAAAGGGAATTCGCAGACAGCGTTTTGAGTGAGCCAGCAAGAGACTTACCAAGACTGCTTACGGAAGTGGAAACGACGTTATGAGCCGTGTATCAATTGTGGAGGAGAGTATTTTGAAGGAGGCCATGCTCAATAAGTAAAAGTTAAGCGTGGAAAAATTTTGTGGACAAAGTTCCGGAACTTTCTGAAAAGACCTCGTATACTACGCACTTACTGAGTAGAACCAGTAGCACTATGAACATGACAGTAAGAATTTTTTAATGCGCCTTATATACTTGATAGCTTTTATGTTAACACGAAGTTTGTCAAAAAGCTTCAAACTTGTGAGCTATGTGCACTTGGCATTGTGCAGTAATAGTGTCAGTTATGTGAAGATTTTCGTAACATATGGCGTTATGTTTGTGAACAACACAGTTTATTTTCAGTCTTTAGTGTTTTTCAGTTAAATTTGCTTTAAAGAAAAGGAGAGTTTCTCTAATATAAATTCATAGTGAATGAAGTATGCTAAATGCTGTGAAAGCACGTTGCCATGATTCTCTTGTTTTACTTCTATTAATTGTTCCAACTGTCCGCTTCCGCGTTCTAAAAGTGCTGAGTGATACTGGAGAGCATCCGCAGATTATTACAGCATAATTTAGGTGGACTGAATGTAGGCACAGTAGGTACTCGTAATTGTTTCCATACTGCTGCAATGTTTCAGAGATCTTAAGACATGAAAGTCTCTACCTAGCTTTCCACTGACATGACATTTTGCCTCCACGCACCTAGGGATTCTGTTTCTCAGCTAATTAGCACTGGTTCACTCCTAACTGAAACAACAAATTTATGTGCATCCTTATTTTGATGAGTATGACAATTCATTGTGACAATCATCTTGTTATTTATGATTAATGGATCATAATGTGTCCAAATGCTTATTTGTTTTGTGATGCAGTTAACAAATTGTTATAATTCCTCACTATCCTTGCCGTTTAATGTAACTGTTGTATCATCACCAAACAAGACAGTTTTGCGAGCATCCACATTTAAACTCAGATCATTAGCATATAGGAGGAACGGAAGGAGTCTCATAACCGAGTTTTAGAACACCCAATATTTGATTATATCTCACCTGATAATATTTTTGCAGCTGGTTTGGTGTTCTGATCAGTGTACCTTACTGATATCGGTCGTTTTCGATTACTAAAAAATGAAATGCTCGACTAGTTGGACAGATCATGCTGTGACCCAGACGGTATACTATTCTTATCCAAGAATGACATGAAAATTTTTATACATAATTAACACTTAAGACATTGCACTGATATGTAATCTCACTGACCTCACTCATTTCCGATTTCATGAAGTCAAGAATCACGATTTTTTTAAGATAAGGAAGAGAGTTGGAACAGAACACGTGTGTTTGCGGTCTTTTATTTGAAATCGATTGCTCTAATCCGCATCACGATCTGAGGCAGTATAGAAGTAGATAATCAAAATAGTCCAGTTTACCGACAATAGGTTGAGTGATGACGTATGACATGATATAAGCTTTGTTCGTTACACTATCTTCGTCTAAGACTGCAAATGTTGTCAGCATTAAAATATACTTTTACCACACCAATTAAAATACGCGACTGTACGTTTTCCGTCTTGATTTAAATAAAATGAACAAATATAAAGCTTATTATACAACTGAGTTTCGACTACCATTTGACAAAAGCTGTTCCTCAGCCAACACCCGATCTGTTCTGTTTCACACGATGGTATGTGACCCTCATTTATGACTTTTTGGACTATTGTGACTCTATGGATAACGAGATATTTCAGTTTCGAGTTAGCATTGCAATCAGAATTCGCTGTATCAAGCAACGGCGGAGGATGTCCAGTGTCGTGCGGCGGGGCGCCTGAGCGCTCGAGAACGGCGTCATCATGGAGGGGGTTCAGGGCACGGCCGCGGAAAGTTTTCTGGAGGGCTGGGGCAAAAATACGATACGGAGATCTAAACGTTAGACTCTGTTTACGCTAGCAGATACCCCTTGGCAATAAGCGGGTGGACATGTCACAGGCCTCGAAGGCCGGGCAAACAGCGTTCGGAAAGAGTCTCCACTGGAGGAACTGACGTATGACATTACATTATAGTAAGGGAAAAATTAACAAAGCGCTTATCTGATATCACAGCAGTCCAAAATGTCATACATGGAGGTGACAGACCAGTGTGTGAAAGAGAACACGTCAGACGTTGGCTGAGCCAGGATCTTCGTCAAATGGCAGTCGAAACTCACTTGCATAATAGATTTATTTTTGTTCACTTTACGTAAATCAAGTCTGAATACGTACAGTCTAGTATTTTAATTGGTATTGTGAAAGTATATTTTAATGCTGACAATATTTTAATTTCTAGACGACCATAGCTTATGTAGTGTCATACGTCATCACTCAACCTATTGTCGTTAACCTGGGCGATGGTGATTACCCAGCTCAGTACGGTCACTGTGTTGTTAAAAAATCGTCGTTAATGACTTGGCCACGACAGTTGGTTTGGCTTATATTGCCTTGGAGAGTAACGGGTGACTTATTGTCAGCAGATCAAGAACTATTCTGGTGCCTCTTTACCAAGTACCACGTGGCAGAGCAGCCGTATTATGATAATTTTATACACGAGTTGCTATTTCGGTCTTCTCAATCGGAACAAGTTTCGGTCGCGTAGGCTCCACGAATTCTGATGAGTGCTTCTTGTAGCTTTGGTTAATTGTTGTACATCAACTAAATTGGAGGACAAAGGGCCTCAACAACAGATCTCGATTTTACCAGACTAGTCTTTTCTTTATTTGATGGTGTACCAACCTCTCCCGGAGCGTTATCAGTTTTCACCTATTGGAGTGCAGTGTACGAACAAGAGCATAACGGGTAAGATCAGGTGATGTTAATAATGGGTCGAGTATGTTCTGACTCAAAATACACAGTGTAAGGAGATAGGTCTGTGTTGTAACTCAGTCATTCACCCTTGTTAGCCCTCCGCTTACCGTGTCAAGTAGGTTGTTCTATACTACGTTGCAGAAGGGAGCTTTTGGCTTTTATTTTCTCTCTGTGTAAACCGAAGCATAAATAGGTCACGAAAAATTAATCAGTGAAATGCTGACTATGGAAGTTCTTATGCAGATTAACATCAAAATTGTGAAACAAGTTAAATTGTGAGAAATTTTAAAATGTTCTACACTAATCGGCATAAAGCTATTCATGTCAAATTTCGCACCCTTTTCGAACACTGGAATAGGTTTAGAAGTTTTTGAAACTTAGGAAAAGTACATTTTTGTTGTTAATGGTGTTATTACATTTGAACAGCTCACAAACTGTTCCGCTTTACAAATATTTTTACTTGATTTCCAAACTCTGATAAAAATTTTGAATAACTTATTGTCCTTTTCACATCAGCAAGTGAGGCATGTGTCGACATTGTTTTCTTTGTTGTAATGCCATCTTTATGCGTGTCAAGATGAGAATGGGCTATTGGTTGTATCCACTCCTCAATCATGACCCACACATTTTACAACAAATCTGTTATACAAGATAGAATATGACCTATAATTTAATATTACTAGTAAATTAACTGTTATTAGAACGCTTGATGATGTTAAGACTTATGGTTGTGATGAGGTGAATATAATTAACTATAACTAAACTGACCACTGGAGGGTGATGCACTCTATGGGCTGCCATCTGTCAACATCGAATGTTGGAGTGGATCTTCAAAACTCCTCTCACTTGGATGTGTTCCACCATAGTTTTCAATAATAGATGATGGATAATGAAGGTAAAGTGATGATCCAATTCGCAGCAGTGTGGCTCCTTATTTCCCACTCCGGATATTATTTGCATTTTTTTTACTAATGTTGACAGTCGTAGCATCGACTGCAAATTATTTCTTTCAGCATATCGGTGAAATCGTGGTTAACGATCAGCAATGGATCCACTGAATTATTTTACGTGAAACAACTCTATTGGTAGAATTTTCTTTCACGATCACTGAACACTTCTCGCGTGGCTGTCATTACACGTCAAAGAAGGAAAATTAGAGGAAATAATTCGTGAAGTCCCTACTTTTTGTACAATGGTAGAAAGGAATGTCATGAACAACATACTAAACATCGTGACCGATAGGTAGTGAGCTTTATTACGGTTTTCTTGATATTTCTAAACCCATGGCTTCTAACTTGTTTCACAGTCCAAAAATAAACGTCATTAAATTTTCTACAAAAATTGTCCTATTTATTATTTTCTCCAGGACTGATAGCGTCCGCGTTGCAGGGGATGTAAAAATCGCAGCTTATTAAAAATAATGTTTTAGTGGTATAAAACTGATGTATATTGTTAAATAACCTGGATTAAGAACAAATATTTAATGTTTGTGCCACGTCTAAGTGCAGCAGAACCGTATTAAGCGATACACTGAGTTCTGGGAGTGTGACAGGGTGGAAAGGCGAGGGTGGAGTTCAGAAGTATAAGGGAAGGCAGGTCGCTGGATTGTGGTCATGAGCTTTCCTCCTTCATAGGTCTGCAAAATGAACAGCGACCAGGTAATTTCTCATTCTCTCTACCGTACTATGTCACGAAAAAAAAACTACAAGCCGTTTCACAAAGTTA
This sequence comes from Schistocerca americana, assembly GCF_021461395.2. Taxonomy (NCBI): domain Eukaryota; kingdom Metazoa; phylum Arthropoda; class Insecta; order Orthoptera; family Acrididae; genus Schistocerca; species Schistocerca americana. Next base: position 405,129,071 of record NC_060130.1, read on the forward strand.
TACTGAGCCTTCTGCAGCTCGCTGTGCAAATCACTGGTGACGCCTTGTACTGACACTCCCGGGTGTGCTTTAACACTACATGGAATACAGATATGAATTACTAATAATACTAACGCAAGGAACAAATATGGACAGAATCTACGTAAATCTCTTCACACTACACTGATGTGACAAAAGTGATGAGATACTTTCCAATATCGTGACGGACCTCCTTTTGCCCCGCGTAGTACAGTAATTCGACGTGGCATGGTCTCAACAAGTCATCGGAAGTCCCCTCAGAAATATTAAGATATTCTGCCTCTATAGCTATCCATAATCGCGGAAGAGTTGCCGGTGCAGGATTTTGTACACGAACCGATCTCTCGATTATGTCCCATAAATGGTCGATGGAATTCATGTCGGGCGATGTGGGTGGCCAAATCATTCGCTCTAATTGTCCAGAATGTTCTTCAAACCAATCACGAACAACTGTGGCCCCGTGACATGGCGTATTGTCTTCCATAAAAATTCCAGCGTTGTTTGGGAACATGAAGTCCATGAATGGCTGCAAATGGTCACCAAGTAGCTGCGCATACCCATTTTCAGTCAATGATCGGTTCAGTTGGACCAGAGGACCCAGATCATTCCATGTAAACACAGCCAAAAACACTACGGAGCCACCACCAGCTTGCACAATGCCTTGTTGACAACTTGAGTCCATGACTTCGTGGGGCCTGCTTCACACTCGAAACCTACCATCAACGTTTACCATCTGGAAGCGGGACTCACCTGACCAGGCCATGGTTTTCCTGTCGTCTAGGATCCATGGACACGAGTCCAGGAAAGGCGCTGCAGATGATGTCGTGCTATTAGCAAAGGCACTCACGTTGGTCGTCTGCTGCCAGCTGTCATAACCAATTAACGCCAGATTTCGCCGCACGGTCCTAACGGATACGTTCGTCGTCCGTCCCACGTTGATTTCTACGATTGTTTCACTCAGTGTTGCTTTTCTGTTAGCCCAACAACTCTACACAAACGCCGGCACTCTCGGTCGTTAAGTGAAGGCCGTCGGCCATTGCTTTGCTGGAGTGTAAACTAGCTCGCGTTTGTAGTACAATACTACGCGTGCACGCCTGGTAAAGCTAAATAAGCAAGAGCGAATCGGCAGCCACATCAAATACTTGATTTACTGGCTACGAACATTGAGACAAGTCAAACTCAAAAACCTCTATAAAATGGACTGGGTTGCCGTGGTGAGAGGTAATGTCTGAAATTTGGTATTCTCGGCACACTCTTGGCACTGGATCTCGGAATATTGAATTCACTAACGATTTACGAATTGTAGTGTCCGATGCGTCTAGCTCCAACTACCATTCCGCATTCAGAGTCTGTTAATTCCGGTCGAGCGGCCATAATCACGTCGGAAACCTTTTCAAGTTAATCACCTGAGTACAAATGACAGCTCCAACAATGCACTGCCCTTATATGCCCTGTGTACGCGACACTATTGCTATCTGTATATGTGCATATCGCTATCCCATGACTCTTGTCACCTCAGTGTATTCTGCAATGTCAGAAGGAAACTAATTGTTAGTCATCTTCTAGGGCAGGTGTAGGGTCCTGGTAAACGCGACTTACTCCAGCACGAGCTCTGTTCGCTTTTCAGTTTACAGCCAAACTTTATTGTCCCCAGCATTTCCCGTCCAGTTCTCTTACTTAAGTAGAAAAATAACTTCACTGAAATGGTTTTTTTCAGTTCAGTTATTTTCACTTTATTGCGCACTTATTTACAGCTGTTAAGTGACTACATGAGTTTTTCTCCCCAGTCAACTTTTTGGTCTTCGTTGAGTGCACTGTTGGTTGCTTTCAGAATTCGACTGTCGGCAAGGGGTACTTACAACGTGACAAAGGGAAACTCTCAAAAAAAAAAGCGATATATTCCATTATATTACAGATGGTAGCTTCTTCCAGTCAAGGATACACCATTATTTTTTCCCTTTCTCTGTATATTTCCATGCCTGGTGTACGGAACACACAGCTACAGCGCGTGCTGTGCAAAGAATTGACAGACAGCAGGTAATTGGAGTCTCCCTGACAAATTAAAAACAGTATTCTGGACTGAGAACAGGATTCTGTTGGAATACTCTAGTCACTAAGCCTTCGTGACAAGTTTCTGGGTACTACTCAAAGTTTCTGCATCTAATCGCAAGCGCAGATTTCACAGAAATTCTGCTGGAAGTTGAAGCCTGGAAGAAATTATAGGGCAGAAAATGGAGTAGCTACATACAAGGTCGCTCCTTGTATTTTTCCGACCCGTGCGGAATTTTCTAGCCCAGATCTCCCCCCTCCCCCTTTCCGCTCCTTGCATTTTCAGACAGTCAAACTTTTTCACAGTGTCATTCATCCATGATGTCTTATTTTCACTTACCGCACTTACTCATACTGAAAAAGTCCTGTTGTTGTTCTATCGATAGTGATGTTGATTACAGTACACCAACCGGGGTCAGTGATGTCTTTCCAAGCATCATGTGAGTGGATGCGATATTCATTATCACACATAGTTCTGGACGCCTGTCCTTCATAGCACTTGTTTGAGAGAATCTTGGCAGGATGCAGCACCTTCCAGAAGCGCCTTTCGAAGACTTTTTCAGATAATTTCCTAGGACTGAGAAGAATCGAGACAGAGCTAGTGTGAATGTAGACGTACCCTAATTTTTTTGCGCGCTATACAGATATAAAAGATAACTGCACTGTTTGTGTAAAATGTGTATATATTGCACTGTAAAGCTACTGTGGCTAATGTTGTGGCATGGTCAGAGAAGATGAGTGTGTTTCCTATCGTGAGAGATGTGTAGATTCGGCACACCGATAACCACGAAGATATGAGAGAGATTTTTACTTGAAAAATTATGCGCGCTATAGATACTGCGATTCATTCCAGAACCACAGCCATCAAGAGGAGACATTACCTGTACATCGATCTGTGTCAGACTGTAGCAGCAATTGTAATATTTAATTGTAGTTACGGGTACATATGTTCCTGGTTCCCAATATTCTTGTGAATCTTGTATGTATTTCATGATATGTAGACAACTTTTGTGGGGTTTAACTATCATTGCAATGTAGCGATCTGTATAAAATAATTTTGCCACTGAAAGTCTCGTCTGCAGAAAACCATGGCGGATGGTGCTCCCACACCGACAGCAGCAGCAGTTTGACGGATAAATTCAGTGATGGACGCGCTGTCCCGTTAGGATTGCTAGGAACAATGCAACCTGCGCTATTCTGGGAAGCATTGCAATATCTCTCTTGGCGCTGGACCCACATTGTAGGTATGCATCACTGCGCCAGCAATGGTGCCTTGGTGAACACGTATTTCGACAGGAATTTCTTAGGTGTCAAGTATGAGAGAGATGCCACCGCCTCATCCTTGCGGGACCTGAACTGACACATACGCATCGTCACTTCGCGGGGGCAGCCGATGTATCCTGACTCTTGGGGCCGTGTGCAGAGTCGGTATCGGGTGTTGAGTGGTGGGATGTGTTTTTTATTAGCGATCTTTTGTTTAAACTATATTCCATCGATTTAGACGACCAATAGGATGCTGCGAATTAAGAAAAAGCTACCCCATACATGCGAAGAATACCGATTTAATTAATTTACATAATTTTTTTATATCAACATGGTGTTAGTGGTACAGTAGTTTATGGGAGGGTGCGTGGGAGTAGGTGACATGGAGCAGAACAGCAGGTTATGTGCAGAACACTACATTAATTTGCATAATTTTTATGTAAAATGCAGTACAATAGTTTGAGGGGGTGGGTGACAAAGAAAAATGCGCCAGAAATAGCGCTCAAATGCATGTGAAATTCGAAAAGTGTACCAGAAAATGGTGGGAGGACATAACTGATTACTTAATTTGGTATCAAAGGCGGCACAACAGTTTAAGGAAATGGGGGCGACATGGAAAACCACTTAACAGAACAATAGATTAAGTGCAGACAAAGGGCCAAACATTAGATTAAGACACCCAGAGTACAGTGCCGAACATTAGGTGATGCAATATGTTTGCCCCTTGTAAATACTTCTGACAAGACCTACATGTTTCCAAACAGCAGAGAATGATGAGCAAGAGAAATTCAACCCCTGCAAATTGGTTTTTTTTTACAAACGAGCAATCTACCCTTGAATTTCATGTTATGAGATCCTTCCTCTCCACAAATTTCCATATATTGCATACACTGCCTTGAATCCCCTAAATTGTTTAAATAAACAATATTCCACACAATGTCTAAATTGTTTAAACAATATCCCACACACTACAATCGAAATCCCTCCAAATGATCGATCAATTTAGTTTTTCCCCCGCCAATTTCCGGGAGGGAGGGTGGGTGATGAGGGGGTTTACCAGTGGGTGAGAGGTTAATTAATCAATCAATTTATTAAGTAGTCAATCAAATTGATAAGAGTGAGAGGAGCTATTTCAATATCTCAGACATAAAAGTGTACCTGTAGCAGCAAGGGAGGAGGGGGCGCAGGGGTGAGGGGGTGGGGGAACAATAGGTTAAGGGCCTGTCAATCAAAAGGAGGGATTCTTTTAGCAGAACAATAGGTTAAGGACCTGACAATCAAAGGAGAACAACAGGTTTACCCCTGAGTGTATGCCTGTCCCTGATGTAGGCAACCTGCACTAAAAAAATGTGCTGATGCCCCAATCTAAAGGAACGATCCTTTTAGCTGAACAATAGGTTCAGTACCTGTCAATCAAAGGAGAACAATAGGTTTGCCCCTGAGTGCATGCCTGCCCCTGATGTAGGCAAACCACACTAACAGAATGAGCTGATGTCCCAATCAAAAGTAAGGATCATTTTAGCAGAACAATAGGTTCAGTACCTGTCAATAAAAGAAGAACAATAGGTTTGCCCCTGAGTGCATACCTGCCCCTGATGTAGGCAACCCACACTAACAAAATGTGCTGATGCCCCTGTAGCCCCCCTACTTCTGCGTAGTTGCCATCTGCCCAACACCTGCTTTGTTACACCTGTCAGTGTGCTGTTACAGGTGGCAAGACAGTGTGCCCTTTCATTGACTGGCACGTTAAAAATGAATTTTAATCACACTATAATGATAATTCTGTTTCACAGGATGCTCAAAGATTCTGTATACAGAAGATGCAGTATGGACAGTATACATTTGAATAGGTGTAAATATGGACGAGAAAGCCAAAAAAGTACATCAGAAGGCACACTAACCATTTACAATTGCTGCCTTTACCTGACCATATAATCGAATCAAAAATATACTGGAGGAATCATAACAGGCAGGTGAGAAGTTGGTCGGTTACCTCAGGGACGAAGCTGGTTGTAGGAGCAGATAGATTTGTCGTTGCACAGTGACGGTGTTTGATAGGGCTAATGTTTTCCCATTTGTGTTCCAGTACTGACAACTCATGGACGTGTGTGCCCATGCATCAGCTGTTATGGTATGAATTTTAAACGGAAGTAATATGGATTCACGGGTGTGCACTATAGAGATGGTCATCGTCAAATGTGGTACACATTTGTAGCAACGAATCTGAAATTAAATTAAAACTGTTGTAATACAGCGCAATGAGTGGAAGAAAAATTATATTTAAAATATATAGCAAAGGTTTGTAATCGTATCTCCTATTATACAATACATTTAAATATAAGTACAGTTACTGTCATTAATTAGTTAATCATCCACTGACACAGGCAGAGTTGCTGAGGGTGGCAGCAATCTGACTCGACACGAAGTGTTCCCAATGGTGCCGATTTTTAACTGTCAGTACTTCGGGACCAGCGGCTAACTTTTTGTGCCCTTCCTATAGCTTGTCTATTGGGGGCTCATAACATTTTAATTTGTACAGGTTACCAATTAATAATAAGATCTATAATGTCAGTATTGACTCTTGAGCAAAAAAGTTTGATGACTACTGTTACATCCATAATGGGGAACCGGAACATGTTGCTTCTGATGTAAGACGACGTCATACGTGTCATTACGTTCCACAGATCAAGAAGAACCTGTACTTCAGTTTCCAACATCCCTTTACCTTAACAGACAAAAATTACTAAACCTGCTAACACATCGTACATGGGAATTACGTCCTCCCAGAATCATCCACAACTATAAAAGACTTATCCCATCCCTCCTTACCTCTCTCCAGTCCCGGCACACGTTCTTAATCTGCCAAGAAATTTAAATCAGCGCACACAGCACTGCCGTGTCAAAATTCATTCTGTTAACGATTAATATAAAATAAACACATGTGCAGTATGTCGTATGGTTCATTCTGAAGATGGCTCGTTGATTCAGAGCCGAAATACCACAAGAGGAGAAGATGTGGTTTGGTTGTATTCCCATGACGTCATGGATCAATAAATAACAGTTGTATACAAATTACATTTAAAGAAATACGTTTTCGAAGAAGCTCAATAAAGGTGTACCGCCTTCCATGAGCATCATTACATGCTCAGTGACTGTTTAACTGACTCCATCATGGAAAGATTGTATTACATGTGGCGAAACCAATCAGTAAGTCGCGCAAGCACATCGGGTCTGGTAGCAACAGGAGCAATATGAGCGGCAATAAGTTTAACAGTATATAAGGAAATAGGATTGCGGTTAGGCTATGATGAACAGTGTGGTGAACGTATTATCGCAGCCAAAAAAGACACGAATCCAACACTCGCCACAGTTTGGAAAACATAATGTTTTCCCGCAATAGTGACAGATAAATATTCTTTAGTGAACAACCAGTTTCGCTCTAAGGACCACCATCAGGCTCATATAACATTTAAATCATTGTAGGCAATATAAAATGAATGGCGTCAAATAACAAAATCCGTGAATGCGTCGCTCTTGTCAAATAATAATATAAATTATATTGTCAATCATAAAAATGTGCAAAACAGTGCACTGCTTCATATGATACAACTAGTCAGCACTGACGTTGCGGAGACAGTCTACATACTGCAATATAGACGATTTGATGGGCTTTATTATTTGATGCAATTGATCGTCAGGATGAACAAACGTCACAAGTTTTGTATAGCTTCCAACAAGAAGTTATAATAGTGAATAGATTATTGAAGAGGAGCCTGGTGGAAGTAAAAGAAAGAAACTTGAGGGTTCAGTATGAACCAGTATGAATATAATTCAACAAGTAACTGCGAACATAATAAATAGACTTTCTTTTAAATCTGTTGGTTTTCGGGACGTGCCTATACCGCCGTCTGAACAATGGAATGTAATTTCTGACGATACGAACGTAAGGACAACGCAACACCCGGTCCTCGAGCGGAGAAGATCTCCGACCCGGCCGGGAATCGAAACCGTGCTCCTTCAGGTAGCAATCAGCCCCCCTGACCGCGCAGCTGCCGAGGCGGACGTAAACACACTTGGTTTGGCGTTCTGTCAAAATGTCCGAAATTATCTCTTGCAGCTCATCGCACTGATGGTTTGGAACACCAATACACTCACGCAATGAAGTACTGACTCATATTGGACACTCTACTTTGAAACTGATGTCAATTCCATTTGTAGTCTATAGTTGCGCTGCCCTTAACACGATTCTCGGCGAAACGGCAAATGAGATTGCGCGGCAGGTAGCTCACTCTTAATTGCCTCCCAATTATGCTACCAGCATAACAATAACGTATAATGTATTACCTATCACCCAGGCGCCACGTACAGCTGCATATACAATTATTTTCTGCGACCCTTCAATGAGAGGGCTTTCTGAACAAATGGGATATCGTGTGATTTGTAATGTCTTTAGCAAAGGCCAGTCTATTAAAACAGTAGCCTCGGGGGCTTGAATACGACCGCCGCCCCACGACGAGAAACACTAAAAGCAGCGCCGCCATATGACGTAAAGTATGAATACGTGCGCCACCCCATGACGAGAAAAACATTTACCAGCGCCGGCGCGAGCTTGTTATATATAAGTACAATTATTCTTACAAGAGACGTTTCATAAATAACGTACAGGTCGCTATTACTGTGGGTTGTTTGATCCAACAAGAATGAAAATTATGTCAGATGTAGTTGGGAGCTTAAAGAAGAAGCACGAATGTTTTAAGACCAAAGTTCGTAGTCAAGATCGGAACTTTACGCGGCAACAACTCGACAGAAGTCCACAGTGGATTGAGTGTAGTTTGTGGTGATTTTACAGTAGATCGCAGAGCAGTTTCACTCTGAGTTAACTGTTTTCTTGGTGGTCATATGAGCATAGGCGATAGTGCTTGACCCGGAGGGCCAAATACGTCAACAGATGAACGAAGTTTGAAACTTGTGGCAGACGCTCTTGAAGAAGATCGCAATGTGACTTGTGAGGATCTCTTTGAAGCCACTGGAATTCCCACATCAGTATTTAGTATTCTGACAAATTATTCGAAGAAGAGAAATTTCTGCGAAATGGGCCCCACACTGTTTGATTCCTGAACAGAAGCAGAAACACATGGACACCGCAACCTTGCTCAAACAACGATTCGACCCTGAAGGTCAAGGATTTTTGCGTCGAATTGTTGCTACTGATGAAACGTGGATTAGAGACTTTGAACCGGAGTTGAAATCACAGTCCAATGAGTGGGGAGCTTCAGATCCTCCACATCCAAAAAAATTTCGACGCGTTCAATCTAAGCTGAATCAAATGATGAGTTCTGCTTGGATCACCAAGGAATCATCATGACAGATTGAGTCCCAAGTGGAACAAGCGTCACATCAGTGTATTATCGTAACTTCATGAAAAACCTGCGCAGAAAAATACACAAAACCCGACTTCAGTTGCTCGAGGCTGGGCCACTCAATCTCCGCGACAATGCTTGCCTGCATATCGGCAATATTGTCTCCCTATAATTGCGCAAATACGGATGGGAAGTGTTGCAGCACCCTTCCTACAACCCGAACATGAGTCCACCAGACTTCGACTTGTTCCCGAAGTTGAAAAAACCTATGCATGGACGTCGTTATCTTCCTCTAGATGAACTTTCTACCACCGTTATCCTAGCCATTCGACAGATGAACAAAAGTCGTGTCCTGGATGGAATAATAGAGCTCCCGAGGCTTTGGGATTCAGTTGTAGAGAAGCAGGGACCTATATTGAAAGACTGTACAGAGATATTTAAAAATATATGTGTACATAAAAAATTAGTAGGCATTATTTATAAAATGTTCCTCGTATTAATAAATTAATCATATGCTTCCACAAACAGTGCAACAACACTTCGGCAGGCAACTACAGTGTCACAATTTTGAGTCGCTGAGTGTGGCAGCAGTCTGAAAAAGAGAACAGTTGACACGAAGTGTCTTGATTGGTGAGACTTTTGACGATCAGTACTTGGGGCCAGCGGCCAATATATGGCAATCCTACCATAGCTAGTCTAAAGTCCTAGTATAGCTAGTCTAATTTATGTAGGTTATCAATTATTAACAATAGGCTCGGTACATATGCGGTCCGAGATACCTCGTCAAAATGTCAGTATCGGTCCTTGAGCAAAGAAGTTTGACGATCACTGGTTTAAAGTATTGAAGGAATTTCCAAGAGAAAAGAGGAACCAAAATCTGGAAACATCTTTTGGCTGCCGTCGCTTTGAGATGAGTTAATTATTTACTCAAGATGGTGTCAACCATTAAAAACTACTCAAGTTTTAAACGGGTGTCTCTTTGCTCATAGAAGGTTTAGAGATACAGTGAAAACCGCTGTTCCTGTGGTTGGAGTGAATCTGTGTATGAAACTCTGTGAGAAAAAGGACATGATCAGTTCCTATGTCTGAGGAGGCAGGCTCCGGCCCCTTGTCCTCCTACTTAATTGGTAACGATATTATTTTTTGAAGTCTCAAGTCTACCACAGTGTGGCACTAGTCAGCAAATAAAAGGTTCGGCTGTCGTCAAATTCGTCCCCATTCTGTTTGAGCTTCGAGACGGGCCAACAACTGCAGCGTCGACACCATTTTCCCAAATCTTGCTATAGGCGTTTACCGCCATACAGTGGTAGCAGCTTATCTGTTCATTAATTTGAACAGGACATACCTATGTTATCCGAATTCACTCGCCGTTTCGTTCGTTCGGCGAACAATTAACATATTGTGTTCTGACTGCAAAGCAACGTCGTGTGGTAAGATTCACCAAAATCACCCCTTTTGTCTGCCTGATCTGCTTCTTATTGTTCAGCATTCTCTCTCAGATTTGATCGTATTCATGTGTATCCAGAGCATGTTCTTTATGTAGTTTGTTATTGTGTAACTTCAGTGACGGTTATCATGGGATTAATATTGTGTTTTGTTCAGTCCGGATGTCAGAATGTATCTGTTTGTATTATTCCTTAATTTCTTTCTTATTAGTGTCGTGATGTTCTTTCACCTTTCGTAGTTTCCAAACAAATCAGGGCCAGATGAGAATCAAGAAAATTTTTACCGTCCAAAGAACATGGCAGATATTATCCACAACTGCAACATGGCTCTAATACATTATTCTAGTCTTTAGCGGAATATGTGCTGCGATGGACCTACTGTAAAAAGTCAAAATTCAAACATTCGTATCTCATATATTCATACTCATCGTCACAGTCCCCATAAAGCATTGTTGTTGTTGTTGTGGTCTTCAGTCCTGAGACTGGTTTGATGCAGCTCTCCATGCTACTCTATCGTGTGCAAGCTTCTTCATCTCCCAGTACCTACTGCAACCTACATCCTTCTGAATCTGCTTAGTGTATTCATCTCTTGGTCTCCCTCTACGATTTTTACCCTCCACGCTGCCCTCCAATACTAAATTGGTGATCCCTTGATGCCTCAGAACATGTCCTACCAACCGAACCCTTCTTCTGGTCAAGTTGTGCCACAAACTTCTCTTCTCCCCAATCCTATTCAATACTTCCTCATTAGTTACGTGATCTACCCATCTAATCTTCAGCATTCTTCTGTAGCACCACATTTCGAAAGCTTCTATTCTCTTTTTGTCCAAACTGGTTATCGTCCATGTTTCACTTCCATACATGGCTACACTCCATACGAATACTTTCAGAAATGACTTCCTGACACTTAAATCAATACTGGATGTTAACAAATTTCTCTTCTTCAGAAACGCTTTCCTTGCCATTGCCAGCCTACATTTTATATCCTCTCTACTTCGACCATCATCAGTTATTTTGCTCCCCAAATAGCAAAACTCCTTTACTACTTTAAGTGCCTCATTTCCTAATCTAATTCCCTCAGCGTCACCCGACTTAATTCGACTACATTCCATTATCCTTGTTTTGCTTTTGTTGATGTTCATGTTATATCCTCCTTTCAAGACACTGTCCATTCCATTCAACTGCTCTTCCAAGTCCTTTGCTGTCTCTGACAGAATTACAATGTCATCGGCGAACCTCAAAGTTTTTATTTCTTCTCCATGAATTTTAATACCTACTCCGAATTTTTCTTTTGTTTCCTTTACTGCTTGCTCAATATACAGATTGAACAACATCGGGGAGAGGCTACAACCCTGTCTTACTCCCTTCCCAACCACTGCTTCCCTTTCATGTCCCTCGACTCTTATAACTGCCATCTGGTTTCTGTACAAATTGTAAATAGCCTTTCGCTCCCTGTATTTTACCCCTGCCACCCTTAGAATTTGAAAGAGAGTATTCCAGTCAACGTTGTCAAAAGCTTTCTCTAAGTCTACAAATGCTAGAAACGTAGGTTTGCCTTTCCTTAATCTTTCTTCTAAGATAAGTCGTAAGGTCAGTATTGCCTCACGTGTTCCAATGTTTCTACGGAATCCAAACTGATCTTCCCCGAGGTTGGCCTCTACCAGTTTTTCCATTCGTCTGTAAAGAATTCGTGTTAGTATTTTGCAGCTGTGACTTATTAAGCTGATAGTTCGGTAATTTTCACATCTGTCAACACCTGCTTTCTTTGGGATTGGAATTATTATATTCTTCTTGAAGTCTGAGGGTATTTCGCCTGTTTCATACATCTTGCTCACCAGATGGTAGAGTTTTGTCAGGACTGGCTCTCCCACGGCCGTCAGTAGTTCCAATGGAATATTGTCTACTCCGGGGGCCTTGTTTCGACTCAGGTCTTTCAGTGCTCTGTCAAACTCTTCACGCAGTATCATATCTCCCATTTCATCTTCATCTACATCCTCTTCCATTTCCATAATATTGTCCTCAAGTACATTGCCCTTGTATAGGCCCTCTATATACTCCTTCCACCTTTCTGCTTTCCCTTCTTTGCTTAGAACTGGGTTTCCATCTGAGCTCTTGATATTCATACAAGTCGATCTCTTATCTCCAAAGGTCTCTTTAATTTTCCTGTAGGCGGTATCTATCTTACCCCTAGTGAGATAGGCCTCTACATCCTTACATTTGTCCTCTAGCCATCCCTGCTTAGCCATTTTGCACTTCCTGTCGATCTCATTTTTGAGACGTTTGTATTCCTTTTTGCCTGTTTCACTTACTGCATTTTTATATTTTCTCCTTTCATCAATTAAATTCAATATTTCTTCTGTTACCCAAGGATTTCTACTAGCCCTCGTCTTTTTACCTACTTGATACTCTGCTGCCTTCACTACTTCATCCCTCAAAGCTACCCATTCTTCTTCTACTGTATATATTTCCCCCATTCCTGTCAATTGCTCCCTTATGCTCTCCCTGAATCTCTGTACAACCTCCGGTTCTTTTAGTTTATCCAGGTCCCATCTCCTTAAATTCCCACCTTTTTGCAGCTTCTTCAGTTTTAATCTACAGGTCATAACCAATAGATTGTGGTCAGAGTCCACATCTGCCCCTGGAAATGTCTTACAATTTAAAACCTGGTTCCTAAATCTCTGTCTTACCATTATATAATCTATCTGATACCTTTTAGTATCTCCAGGGTTCTTCCATGTATACAACCTTCTTTCATGATTCTTAAACCAAGTGTTAGTTATGATTATGTTGTGCTCTGTGCAAAATTCTACCAGGCGGCTTCCTCTTTCATTTCTGTCCCCCAATCCATATTCACCTACTATGTTTCCTTCTCTCCCTTTTCCTACACTCGAATTCCAGTCACCCATGACTATTAAATTTTCGTCTCCCTTCACAATCTGAATAATTTCTTTTATTTCATCATACATTTCTTCAATTTCTTCGTCATCTGCAGAGCTAGTTGGCATATAAACTTGTACTACTGTAGTAGGTGTGGGCTTCGTATCTATCTTGGCTACAATAATGCGTTCACTATGCTGTTTGTAGTAGCTTACCCGCATTCCTATTTTCCTATTCATTATTAAACCTACTCCTGCATTACCCCTATTTGATTTTGTGTTTATAACCCTGTAGTCACCTGACCAGAAGTCTTGTTCCTCCTGCCACCGAACTTCACTAATTCCCACTATATCTAACTCCAACCTATCCATTTCCCTTTTTAAATTTTCTAACCTACCTGCCCGATTAAGGGATCTGACATTCCACGCTCCGATCCGTAGAACGCCGGTTTTCTTTCTCCTGATAACGACATCCTCTTGAGTAGTCCCCGCCCGGAGATCCGAATGGGGGACTATTTTACCTCCGGAATATTTTACCCAAGAGGACGCCATCATCATGTAATCATACAGTAAAGCTGCATGCCCTCGGGAAAAATTACGGCTGTAGTTTCCCCTTGCTTTCAGCCGTTCGCAGTACCAGCACAGCAAGGCCGTTTTGGTTATTGTTACAAGGCCAGATCAGTCAATCATCCAGACTGTTGCCCTTGCAACTACTGAAAAGGCTGCTGCCCCTCTTCAGGAACCACACGTTTGTCTGGCCTCTCAACAGATACCCCTCCGTTGTGGTTGCACCTACGGTACGGCTATCTGTATCGCTGAGGCACGCAAGCCTCCCCACCAACGGCAAGGTCCATGGTTCATGGGGGGGCATAAAGCATTTGTGGGCTGAAATCGACAGGATTCTGAAGAAGCGCTGTATAAGTAACCAGCCGCAAGTAGTCGACATATTTATTCAAGAACGGGAGAATGTTGCTCAGGACATGGCAAACCTTCCCTTACTGTTTCCTGTGATTCACTGCCAGTCACGGTTGCCAACCGTCGTGTGTTGTAAGAGATTTTTCGTTTTGAGGGTTAAGAAAATGATCCTTTATGGACCTTGTAAGGGGTGCTAAAATCCCGTAATTAATATTTTTACTAACTCATCTTCTGTTTGTAGCTCATTTGTCTAAATTACATCAATATTAGGCCTGTATGTCGTTGATAAATGGGATATTGAAGTAAGAATTGGTTTTTTAATAAGTCACCGCACGATACTTTATATTACTTACTTGTTATTGGACATTGAATTTATGTTTTAATTTACCATACTTAAACAGCAGCCTAATTCAGTTGCAAAGTAACTTAAATAATACAGTCTACATATTACCAAAGAGTAATTTGAAGTTTTAAAAGTTTCGACAACAATGAACGACGCTTTATATAAACGAGCCGATACTAACTGTAACGACGAACGCGTAGACTGTAGGCGTCAATCGTCAGCAGTTGACACTCCACATTAGTTGTGTATTATACGAATATGATTAACATCTAAGTAATAATGTCTAATTCACTTCCCAAGCGAGCTAAACAACTGTGCGTTCATTTAGAAAGTTGGGGAAATTATTTCAATATTTTACTCTAAACTAATTAACATAGATTTTCTAGTTACTGCACTGTACATACCTTCGCTTAATAAAAGCTGTTCGAGGTAAAAATTGAGAGTTATCATCAGCGTCCCGTATTGCGATGCTGACGTTGGCAACAGTCGTGTACTCGAACAATACACATAGTTACGTGTATAGTGCTCCGCTTGTCTAGGTTGAGCGTCAACTGTCAGCCCCTGACTGAGAGGGGCGGTGCAGTGATAAGACACTGGAATCGCCTGTGGGACGACTTAGTTCGGATAATATTCGATTTTTGTGATTTCCCCAAACCGATGAAGGACTAATACCGACATGTTTTCGTTAAAAAGGGTACGACAGTCTTTCTTTTCCATCGCTTCACAACTCAAGCTTGGCCTTCATTCCAAATAACCAAGTAGTCGTTGTTACGATAAGTCCTAATCTTACTTCCTCCTGTTAATTACTGTTGTTTATTGGGGTTTGAAGTGTCTATTAAGCTTCGCTGTTCCGACGATACAACAATAACATTCCAAGCCTTCTCTCTTTTCAAACAGGTTTCTTGAGCCCGGCAAAAAAACTTTGTTTTAGGTATCATAATGACAAGCTGTTGGGTTTGGAGGAATGTAATGAGGTTAAAAACTTTCTGGATTTCAGTTCCATCTATTACGAAAACAAGATAATAGGCAGACCTGGAACCCAATAATTTTGTCTATAAACGCGGTTACCATATGAGCTTTAAAACTGTTTACTGTGGATACTTCCTTCTGAGTCTTTTTAGTGTGCATTTTAAGTTTACGATTTACACAAGATAAATGCACATTTTTTAAAGTTACCAGCGTGTACATATTTTCCTCTAATACTTTAAAGTAAATCTTATGAAGTTACTTTTCTTGATACTTTCACTTGTCAGGTCTGTTAAAAAATAGAACAGTTTATAAAATTGTAATTTATTTTATTCAGGTTTAGTCTTAATGCTGTTATTTAAGCCCGTTCTATAACCAAAGACGCCTATGTTGAGAAGATACTCATGAATAGTTTAATTTATGGTGACATCAGAAGTATACAGTACTAAAATCACTGTTGTTAGCAACTTTATGTCCAGCTCTACAAATGTATCGGGAATGCTACCCCTCTGGTCTCTGAATTTTATACATGTCACAACGAAATGGTCTAGATCGCCTTTATAATATATGGCCCCACAGACCAGCACTTAATTGTTTTCGTTTAATACAGATGCTCTAGGTAAGTCCAATGTACTAATCGCATTCTGATATACGAGGTACCTGCCTTTCTAAACATCTGAAAATCGTTGAACCATAGATACTTTAGGTTATTTGGTTGAGCAGCCCCGTAAATTTCCCTGTCCCTACACGTGATTCTGGTCAGCGCCTTAAAGAAGAATGAATTATTTAACACTTGATTTTATCTTGAAACTCTTCCATTGGTCTGTTTTTGCATTAAAATAGCAATATGGCGTTGTGGGTCGCCTTGGTGCAAAATACTTTTGTTTTGTATTAATTTATTCCCGAACTAGTTTCAGCGACAATATCGCCATCATCAGTGGGTTATTTAATTCTAAAATATGGAGAAAATAGCATACTTATAAACATTATAAAACATTATTACATGTGTACTGTTTGGTTCCAAATATTGTTTTCTGTGAATAGTTTCCCAATACCTTATTACAGCATCTTTTTACGTTTATTTCCGCTGTCTCTGGCATATTTTCTGTGTTTTCGTTACCGTTTCTTCGGCATACAGCATGCCATCTGCAACTGTATGAATGGCTGTTAGTAAACAAATATTAAGAAGTTCACATGTCAGCAGAACATAACGATGGGGAAAAAATGCAATGGAGAGATATGACATTAGGTAATATTTAATGATGAGTGTTAGGATCGTTTTCACTTTCTGTGTATAATAACGACCTGTCTTCCATACGCTCTTACTGCAACTACTGTCTATGTACGGACGATCTTCAGCTGTATCTGATAAATCTAACGAGAGCTACAAATTTCATTCACAGTAATATCCGAGCTCTTAACTATTCGGTCAATAACACCGGACTTCATCTGAACCTTTCTCAATTGCGACAAATCTTCAATGCGCCTTAACAGTTTATTACTTCAGCTTTCTGCGAAGCCCTACTCTACATGGCTGTAAATACAGAAATTCCAATCAGTTTCTGCATTACAGATACTGATGTACACTACATGAACCTTTCAATTGGAGTTAAAGTACTGGATGAGCGTGTGTCCCTTCATACTTCACAAACAACATTTTTTCCAGAGACATCGAAAGGAAAATGGGCGAGGACATAGTTTCGCCTTTCGATTACAACAAGTTCCTAATAGTGACAACTCCCAGGGACTTGACCTTGTTCATATGTAAGATACATAATGACACGCTGCTGTCTGATGACATATAGTCGAAGGTGCCATTGCTAGGAGCTTTGGATTTAACGACTACTTGCTAAGTAATAACGTCCCCAAATATCTGCCCTCAAACACAGCATTCCTGCATTAACAACACTCTCGGGTTTACTGTCAACCCCTCCACCCCCATCTCTCCCCCTCTCCCCCGTCCAAACACATCAAAAATGGCTCTGAGCACTATGGGACTTAACAGCTGAGGTCATCAGTCTCCTAGAACTTAGAACTGCTTAAACCTAACAAACCTAAGGACATCACACACATGCATGCCCGAGGCAGGATTCGAACCTGCGACCGTAACGGTCGCGCCGTTCCAGACTAAAGCGCCTAGAATCGCTCGGCCACAACGGCCGGCTCCAAACACATCACCCGCGCTTACTACGTCAGATCTTTCTCTGTTGCAAACACTCTACCATGGAACTGCCCTTTAACACCAGAGAACCTACACGTTTCCCCTGTTTCAAGTGTAAACTGATTGCTTATCTTTCTGAATAATCGTAGTGGGACCTTTACTTCTCATCGATCCCATGTACACCTACTTTCGTGATTTTAAAAATATAAAACCGTGGGTTTTTCGCAGCCAGAGTCCATTTGAATAAGAGTCTACTGAATGTGTGAAGGTTACGTGCAATTATAGCCAAAACGTCAGCCGTTTCGTAGCGGTGACCCATGCGGAAGGTTCTTATTGAAATAATGTTAACATAGTTTCCAAATGTCTTAAAACATATTTTGGCCCGCTGACTACCTTTCCAGTTTCTCTTTAGCGTTTTTCCTTCTCTTTTTCTTTTGTCATTTTCATTTTTATTGTAATTTCTTATTTTAGTTACCGTAAGTAAGCGAACTGATATAACATAAATCAGTTAACCCAACATATTTTCTTTGTCGGTAGAAATTTGGATGTTTTAATTGTAATAAAATAAGATGTCTGGCCAGATGAAAGCCAGGGCCCAATGCTGTCAACATTAACAATCGCCACAAACCGTAAGGTGGCTTGCGGGATATACATGCAAATTAAGAATAAATAGATAAATAAATTGATGATCTTTTCTTTATTGGGGACCGTAGTCAGCTAAAAGTTTCTAAATAGAACATTTTCACTATTTGACTGTAATTATGGTTATTATGCCCATTATTGGAATTTTTGTTTTGGAGCCATTTTCAACTGCAATAGCGACTCTCAGAATATGTCAAACATGTCAGACAAATCTGCAAATACACAACATGCTTACTTTAGGACATGTTCGTGTTTACTTAGGCACTTTCATCTATTAACGTTACTACAGGGCATGACTGAATAATACCAAACAGAAAGAGTTTAACGATGACATGTACGCTATCTAATCCGGACACCAGCATGTAATGCGGAGTTGACCACCGGATGTCACGAGAGGGGGACCTGCCAGTATACAAGGAGAGGTGAGTTTTGTGTCGTCAACAGAGATGCATTAACAGTAGAATGGGTGGGTAAGGAGATCAATGTGACTTCGAACGTAGACTAGTCATTGGCTGTCACATGAGTTACAGATCCATCAGGGATATTTCAATCATCCTAAAGCTGCCCAATTCGACTGCTGGTGATGTGACTGTGGACTGGAAACGCGAGGGAACAACGACAGTCAAACTGAGATCAGTACTGACGGACAGGAACCGTCGAGCACTACAGAGGTTGGGTGTACAAAATCGCCTCAAATCAGCAGAAGAAATCATTCTTGAGTTTCAAAGTGCTACCAGCAGTCGAGTTGGCACAATGACGATGCGTAGGAAGTTAAAGAATGGGGTCGTGAAACTCCTCATAAGCCACACGTTTCAGTAGACAATGCTAAGCGACGCTTGGGGTGGTGTAAAGAGCGAAGCGGCTGGACAGCGAATGGCTGGAAACCAGTGATCTGGAGTGATGAATCACGTTATACCCTGTGCCAGTCCTACTAAAGGGCTTTTGTTTAGTGGATGTCTGGAGAACGCTGCCTTTCAACAAGTGTAGTGACAACAGTGAAATATGGAGGAGCTGGTGTTACAGCATGGCGGTGTTTTTTGTGGGTAGGGTGTCGTCCCTTTATTGCGCTTAACCAAGCGCCAAACGTGGAAGGATATGAACATATTTTACAGCATTACGTACTGCATAAAGTAGAGGAAGAGTTGAATGGCAACAATTTATTGTATCACCATGAAAATGCACCCTGTCGTACAAAAAATGGTTCAAATGACTCTGAGCACTATGGGACTTAACATCTATGGTCATCAGTCCCCTAGAACTTAGAACTACTTAAACCTAACTAACCTAAGGACAGCACACAACACCCAGTCATCACGAGGCAGAGAAAATCCCTGACCCCGCCGGGAATCGAACCCGGGAACCCGGGAGCGCCTGTCGTACACTGAGGTGACAAAAGTCATGGGATAGCGACATGCACATGTACGGATGACTGTAGTATCGCTTACACAAGGTATACAAGAGCAGTACATTGGTGGACCAATCATTTGTACTAACGTGATTCACGTGAAAAGTTTTCCGACGTGATTATGGCCGCAAGACGGAAACTAACAGACTTTGAACGTGGAATGGTACTTGGAGCTAGACGCATGGAACATCCCATTTCTAAAATCGTTAGGGAGTTCAACATTTCGAGAGCCACAGTGCCAACAGTGTGCCGAGAATACCAGATTTCAGGTATTATCTCTCATCACGGAGAACGCAGTGGCCGACGACCTTCATTTAACGGACGAGGGCAGTGGTGTTTGCGTAGAGTTGTCAGTGCTAACAGAGAAACAACACTGCGTGAAATAACGGCAGAAATAAATGTGAGACGTACGACGAACGTATCCGTTAGGACAGGGCGGCAAAATCTGGCGTTAATGGGCTATGAGGGCAGACGACCGACGCTAGTGCCTTTGCTAACAGCACGACATCGCCTGCAGCGTCTTTCCTGGGCTCGCGATCGTATCGGCTGGATCCTTGACGACTGGAAAACAGTGGCCTGGTCAGATGAGTCCCGATTTCAGTTAGTAAGAGCTGATGACAGGTTTCGAGCGTGGCCCAGAACCCACGAAGTCATGGACCCAAGTTGTTAACAAGGCACTGTGCAAGCTGGTGGTAGCTCCATAATCATGTGGGCTGCGTTTACATGGAATGGATTGGGTCCTTGTTTGTGTTCGGCTACTTGGGGACCATTTGCAGCCATTCATGGGCTACGTGTTCACAACCCAAGATGGAATTTTTGATGAATGACAATGTACCATGTCACCAGGCCCAATAGTTCGCGATTGGTCTGTAGAACACTCTGGATAATTCGACCGAATGATTTGGCCACCTAGATCACCAGACATGAATCCCATCGAACATTCAGGTGACATAATCGAAAGGTCAGTTCGAGTATAAAATCCTGCATCCGTAACAGTTTCGCGATTATGGACGGCTATAGAGGCAGTATGGCTCAGTATTTCTGCAGGGGACTTCCAACGACCTCTTGAGTTCAAACCACGTCGAACTGCAGCACTACGCTGGGCGAAAGTAGGTCCGACATATTATTAGGACTTCATCATCTCAGTGTAAAGCCGTACATGTGAGACAATGTTTTGTGGACAGTAACTTCCCTGAAATGAACTGGTCTGCCGAGAAACCCAACCTGAGCCCAATGGAACATCTGTGGGATGAGTCAGAGCGTCTACATCGCTCTAGAGCCCAGCGTTCAATATCACTGCCTCCTCTGCTTTCGGCCCTTGAGGAAGAGTAGGCTGCCATTCCTCTGCTCACATTCTGATACCTCACCGAAAGCATCCTCAGCAGAGCACAAGCTGTCATAAAGGCGAAGGGTGCAGATACCCCATAGTGTATTGGGTATTAAACTGGGGACCTAGAAACGACGAAGAGGCTTCGTCCCACTGCAGCCCTGTGGTTCACTACCCCACAACAGGCCACAGCAGTCCACCAACCCCACCGCCGGCCCACACCGAACCCAGGGTAATTATGCAGTTCGGCGCCCAGTGGACCCTCCGTGAACGTCTCATACCAGACGCGTGTAACCCTAAATGTTTGCGTGGTAGAGTAATTATGATGTACTCATACGTGGAGACAGTGTTTGCGCGGCAATCGCCCACATAATGTAAGTGAGGTGGAATAAGGGGAACCAGTCCGCATTCGCCGAGGCTGATGGAAAACCGCCTTAAAAACCATCCACAGGCTGGCCAGCACACCGGATCTCGACACTAATCCTCCGGGCGGATTCGTGCCGGAGACCAGCACACCTTCCCGCTCGGGAAGCAGCGCGTTAGACCGCGCGGCTAGCCGGGCAGGCTGCAGATACCACATATTAACGTCCGCTAATGTGTGGCTGGGTAATTTCGATCGTATAGCGCATGCGCAGATTTCAGCGTGATATGCTTGAGATGTCATGAGAGATTATGTATTGCATTGAAAATGGCTCCATCGCCGAAAATGCAGTTACGGACAATTGGACATAACAAAAATAATTACAATCAAACGGTAAAAAATATTGTCTTTTAAATAAATGAATAACCCAATGTCGTTCTTCGTGATACGAATACTCCGTGCACGGAAGCAGAATTAGTGTGTGCACAAAACTGACATGTACTTGAAGCTAGGTAGGAGACAGCGTTGTGAAGAGGGACAGTGATGACGCGACGGAGACGGGAGGCAGTCAGCATGCCGCGCACGGCCGACGCCGAAGGAGTGCTCAGGGACACGCCAGCTACGCTCCTTCACTGCCTGCCGCAGAGCCAACGCCAGGCACAGCGTCGCGCACTTCACAATTAAGCCAACACTGCTTCACAGTCAACAATGCCACACGGCATTTGCACGGTACAGCACTTAAGCTCTGGCCAGAGGAACTTCGGTACAATATTTACCCATAGCGATATGGGAAATCGTGCAGCTTTAACCAATACTTGCAACGAAGTAAACCGTTAGTACATGAACTACAAATACGAGCGCGGCGTACGAAATGGAGCGCTCCACCTGTTGTCAGCTTTCTGTTGAACCGAGACGGAAGACTGACAAAGTAAAACCGGACAAACACGAATAGGACTCGCGCTCTGAGATAAATTGAACTCGACTAAAACCGCAAACAGCCGCTAATTGATGATTTGTTCACACGGCCTGTTTCGCTGCGTTGAAGAAGCATCTTCAGATGATACTACATAGAAAGGACAGTATCCTTGTAACCTCCGTCTTTCATTTAGTTTAATTTGCTGTCTTTAATTTTTTAATTATATAGACTACAAAGATTCTCTGCTTTATATGTATTATCACATGAGGAAGTTGCTTTAACGCAGCGAAACCGCTCGTGTGAATAAATCAAGTAACAGCTGTTTGCTGTTTTATTCGAGTTTACCATGAATTTTAGCGGCTGTGTTATAAAGTTATATGCGCGCTCCTAGGGTTCCGCATAATATTAATTATGCCTAGAGATAGTTTACCTACAGGTTTCGATGCGTGAGTTTGCCAGTATCAAAATATGTGACATAAATGACCGTATTTTTTGATTGTATTGATTTAGAAGCTTTTGTTGTTTACACCGCCAAGAAACCGCAGGCCTTCTTAACAGAGGGTCAGACAGACAGACAACAAAGTAATCCTATAAGGGTTTAGTTTTTACCGACTGAGATACGGGAGCTCTAAAACGTATGTTAGTGTTTGCTGAGAATTAGAACGGAAAAGGAGGGACCACTGTAAATTATAGAGAAGTTCCAGTTCGGAATCGGCATGGTTGGGGTGTAAAACCAAAGGAACCATCCTAACGTTCAACGTAAGCAATTTATAGAAACTACAGAAAGTCACTATCGGAAAGCACGGCCAGGACTTAAACCTCCGCTTCTTCCAGAAGAGAATCCCGTGCGATAAGCAATACCGAAACTCGCTCAGTAAGTAGATGTTACTTTCCGGGAGATTGTGGAATTTGTCCGAGACCAATGAGAACTTCGCCATATATTGCCTGTGTGTGAGCGTTGTACCCATTTTTTGGAAGGCATTTTAGTTCCATTTGTAATACAATATCAGCAGATAATAGTATACATTACTTCGCCCAAAGATTAAAATAATATTAGGAACTATCAAATACATAAAGTTTAAGCTTTGTGGTCGATGAGATGACATTTCTTTGCAACCCAATACAGAGACATGAGTCGAAAGACAAATGGCACAGTCGGTCCATTGTCTTAACGTGTTTCAATCAACAATGCGTATCTCTAAGAACATATTCAAATTCAAGGCTTTAATTGATTAAGATACCTTCATTGTTATTTCAGTGTAAACGAAATGCTCCCATCACAATGAAGGCCCCGCAATAGTCAACTCAAATCCTGAGGAAACAGCTGTACTTCAAACTATGCATTGGTGAATTAAATAATACGTTTTTACGCAAAAGCATCACGTTAAAAATGCTAGCTTTTTCTGAGGTATTACCCGCTGCGCATTCTTTGTCACTGGAGCAGGGGTCCTTAACTCTTTAGGGTTAAAATGAAATTTTATGAGGGGTAAAAAGTAAGCCATTCGATTCTGTTTCAGTCAGGAAACTAAATTATTTTCAAAAGATCATTACTATTATCATAATTTTGTAAGACTTTAATACTGATAATATGAGTTATCAATAATTACTTTTTCTCAATTAGTAGCATTAGTGCGGTGGAGGTTACAGGTTCCACACATACACAATCCACTACACACATATGTTGTGCTTTGTCCCTTATATCGCTGATTATAAAAGTGAGACATATACGTGACAAATGCTAAATATCTCAAGAAAATGTCTTCTCCAAGTTGTAGATAGTACCTGCAGTAGTCCAGAAATTGCTTCATTACTCGCTTCGGGACAGATAAATAAATTAATTGCCAGCACGACACAGCAATAATTACATAAGGCTGCATACAGTATTATTATTATTATCATCATTATTTATGGAGATGGGACCTGGATAAACTGACTAAACCAGAGGATGTACTGAGGTTCAGGGAGAGCATAAGGGAACAATTGACAGGAATGGGGGAAAGAAATGCAGTAGAAGAAGAATGTGTAGCTTTGAGAGATGAAGTAGTGAAGGCAGCAGAGGATCTAGTAGGTAAAAAGACGAGGGCTAGTAGAAATCCTTGGGTAACAGAAGAAATATTGAATTTAATCGATGAAAGGAGAAAATATAAAAATGCAGTAAATGAAGCAGACAAAAAGGAATACAAACGTCTCAAAAATGAGATCGACAGGAAGTGCAAAATGGCTAAGCATGGATGGCTAGAGGACAAATGTAAGGATGTAGAGGCTTATCTCACTAGGAGTAAGATAGATACTGCCTACAGGAAAATTAAAGAGACCTTTGGAGAAAAGAGAACCACTTGTATGAATATCAAGAGCTCAGATGGAAACCCAGTTCTAAGCAAAGAAAGGAAAGCAGAAAGGTGGAAGGAGTATATAGAGGGTCTATACAAGGGCGATGTACTTCAAGACAATATTATGGAAATGGAAGAGGATGTAGATGAAGATGAAATGGGAGATACGATACTGCGTGAAGAGTCTGACAGAGCACTGAAAGACCTGAGTCGAAACAAGGCCCCGGGAGTAGACAACATTCCATTAGAACTACTGACGGCCTTGGGAGAGCCAGTCCTGACAAAAGTCTACCATCTGGTGAGCAAGATGTATGAGACAGGCGAAATACCGTCAGACTTCAAGAAGAATATAATAATTCCAATCCCAAAGAAAGCAGTTGCTGACAGATGTGAAAATTACCGAACTATCAGTTTAATAAGTCGCGGATGCAAAATACTAACGTGAATTATTTACAGGCGAATGGAAAAACTGGTAGAAGCCGACCTCGGGGAAGATCAATTTGGATTCCGTAGAAATATTGGAACACGTGAGGCAATACTGACTCTACGACTTATCTTAGACGCCAGATTAAGGAAAGGCAAACCTACATTTCAAGCATTTGTAGACTTAGAGAAAACTTTTGACAATGTTGACTGGAATACTCTCTTTCAAATTCTGAAGGTGGCAGGGGTAAAATACGGGGAGCGAAAGCCTATTTACAATTTGTACAGAAACCAGATGGCAGTTATAAGAGTCGAGGGACATGAAAGGGAAGCAGTGGTTGGGAAGGGAGTAAGACAGGGTTGTAGCCTATCCCCGATGTTGTTCAATCTGTATATTGAGCAAGCAGTGAAGAAAACAAAATAAAAATTTGGAGTTGGTATTAAAATCCATGGAGAAGAAATAAAAACTTTGACGTTCGCCGATGACATTGTAATTCTGTCAGAGACAGCAAAGGACTTGGAAGAGCAGTTGAACGGAATGGATAGTGTCTTGAAAGAAGGATATACGATGAACATCAACAAAAGCAAAACGAGGATAATGGAATGTAGTCGAATTAAGTCGGGTGACGCTGAGGGAATTAGATTAGGAAATGAGACACTTCAAGTAGTAAAG
The DNA here is from genome assembly GCF_021461395.2 of Schistocerca americana. Taxonomy (NCBI): domain Eukaryota; kingdom Metazoa; phylum Arthropoda; class Insecta; order Orthoptera; family Acrididae; genus Schistocerca; species Schistocerca americana. Next base: position 405,154,544 of record NC_060130.1, read on the forward strand.
GAGTTTTGCTATTTGGGGAGAAAAATAACTGATGATGGTCGAAGTAGAGAGGATATAAAATGTAGACTGGCAATGGCAAGGAAAGCGTTTCTGAAGAAGAGAAGTTTGTTAACATCGAGTATAGATTTAAGTGTCAGGAAGTTGTTTCTGAAAGTATTTGTATAGAGCGTAGCCATGTATGGAAGTGAAACATGGACGATAACTAGTTTGGACAAGGAGAGAATAGAAGCTTTCGAAATGTGGTGCTACAGAAGAATGCTGAAGATTAGATGGGTAGATCACATAACTAATGAGGAGGAATTGAATAGGATTGGGGAGAAGAGAAGTTTGTGGCACAACTTGACTAGAAGAAGGTATCGATTGGTAGGACATGTCCTGAGGCATTTAGGAATCACCAATTTAGTATTGGAGGGCAGCGTGTAGGGTAAAAAACGTAGAGGGAGACAAAGAGATGAATACACTAAACAGATTCAGAAGGATGTAGGTTGCAGTAGATACTGGGAGATGAAGAAGCTTGCACAGGATAGAGTAGCATGGAGAGCTGCATCAAACCAGTCTCTGGACTGAAGACCACAACAACAACAACATTATTATTATTACTATTAGTGGCTATGGTCAGACGCAAAGCATTAAAGACTGAAGTCTTCCAATTTCTGCCATTTTGGAAGTACGGAGTGCACCAATCAAGTGATTTACTAACAGTAGGTATAGCGCCCACATTTTAACCTGGTTGAGCCGGCCGCGGTGGTCTAGCGGTTCTAGGCACTCAGTCCGGAACCGCGCGACTGCCTCGGTCGCAGGTTCGAATCCTGCCTCGGGCATGGATGTGTGTGATGTTCTTAGGTTAGTTAGGTTTAAGTAGTTCTAAGTTCTAGGGGACTGATGACCACAGATGTTAAGTCCTATAGTGCTCAGAGCCATTTGAACCATTTTTTTTAACCTGGTTGATTTTAAATGGGGTTGCATTGTGCAGCTCTAGTGAGTGTCCCAATGGAGGGGAGTAATGCAGGGGAAGTACGTTTTGTCACAAGTGTCTACACTCACTGTGGATAGTTACCTTTCTTATCTGAGAAGGAGTCGTGGGTAGCACTTGCAATGCGTTACGAATTCCTTCGTCATTCATTCTAATACTTTCATCATTTTAAAAATAAAAGTGTTCCAAGAAAAGTATTTCAGTCTACAGTTAGTGATAATGTGGGGAAGAGGGGTGGGGGAGGGGGACAGACGGCAGGGCAGGAGAATGGCGGGGGCACCAGCTAATGTCTAATTGCACTCAGGGGTAATAGTCTAAAAAAAGGCTGGGAATCACTGAACTAGGGTCCGTTATTGCCAAACTTTTCAATGTACGGTTAGGACAGGTTCCCAGTGAAAAGACACGTTTCTTGTCGGCGTCGTATTAGGCCAATTAATTAATCAGGGGAGAAACACTTTCTGTGCAGCAAAGATTTACATATTATGGGTGAAAAGTGACGGCGATGTTTTAATGTTGAAATTTAAGTCCAGTAGAATACAAATCAAAGGATATGGCTTTGAGTTCTCCGACTGTCTAGAGTTAGCAACTGCCATTGGGGACATTAACAGTCAATAGTGACCAAATTGTCATTCTTATCGAAGGTATACCGCACCATGGAGACTGCCATCTGTCTGCAGAGGTGCTTCAAAGTGTACGCAGTAACACAGCAGTCACTTAATAGCGTACGTGATCGAGACTTGTGATTCTTGAATTTTTCTCCGGAAGAGTGAATTATCGATTAATTTGCGCAACTGCGGCTTACCATCATTACTTATTGTACCAATATTTCGGCCGGTAACTGCTTTGAATATGGCTGGATGATGTCTGACCAGAACACTGACATAAGAGATGAAGATCATCTGATTGTATTCTCGAAACCAATCCAATAATGAAGACTTCACATACAAGCGGTCTGATTACATCTCTGCGTTGTTGACCACCTCCATGTACAGTGGTTGGACAAAAATATGGAAATACCGCGAGAAATGGATGCTTGAACAGGCTGTGCTGCAGTATAAGGGGCGATCAAAAAGTTTCCGTTCGAAGGCCATACTAAGCCCTTGCCTACATTTCGGTGCTTACACACTCACATCGAAGTCATAATGGGTAGTACACTCCTGGAAATGGAAAAAAGAACACATTGACACCGGTGTGTCAGACCCACCATACTTGCTCCGGACATTGCGAGAGGGCTGTACAAGCAATGATCACACGCACGGCACAACGGACACACCAGGAACCGCGGTGTTGGCCGTCGAATGGCGCTAGCTGCGCAGCATTTGTGCACCGCCGCCGTCAGTGTCAGCCAGTTTGCCGTGGCATACGGAGCTCCATCGCAGTCTTTAACACTGGTAGCATGCCGCGACAGCGTGGACGTGAACCGTATGTGCAGTTGACGGACTTTGAGCGAGGGCGTATAGTGGGCATGCGGGAGGCCGGGTGGACGTACCGCCGAATTGCTCAACACGTGGGGCGTGAGGTCTCCACAGTACATCGATGTTGTCGCCAGCGGTCGGCGGAAGGTGCACGTGCCCGTCGACCTGGGACCGGACCGCAGCGACGCACGGATGCACACCAAGACCGTAGGATCCTACGCAGTGCCGTAGGGGACCGCACCGCCGCTTCCCAGCAAATTAGGGACACTGTTGCTCCTGGGGTATCGGCGAGGACCATTCGCAACCGTCTCCATGAAGCTGGGCTACGGTCCCGCACACCGTTAGGCCGTCTTCCGCTCACGCCCCAACATCGTGCAGCCCGCTCCAGTGGTGTCGCGACAGGCGTGAATGGAGGGACGAATGGAGACGTGTCGTCTTCAGCGATGAGAGTCGCTTCTGCCTTGGTGCCAATGATGGTCGTATGCGTGTTTGGCGCCGTGCAGGTGAGCGCCACAATCAGGACTGCATACGACCGAGGTACACAGGGCCAACACCCGGCATCATGGTGTGGGGAGCGATCTCCTACACTGGCCGTACACCACTGGTGATCGTCGAGGGGACACTGAATAGTGCACGGTACATCCAAACCGTCATCGAACCCATCGTTCTACCATTCCTAGACCGGCAAGGGAACTTGCTGTTCCAACAGGACAATGCACGTCCGCATGTATCCCGTGCCACCCAACGTGCTCTAGAAGGTGTAAGTCAACTACCCTGGCCAGCAAGATCTCCGGATCTGTCCCCCATTGAGTATGTTTGGGACTGGATGAAGCGTCGTCTCACGAGGTCTGCACGTCCAGCACGAACGCTGGTCCAACTGAGGCGCCAGGTGGAAATGGCATGGCAAGCCGTTCCACAGGACTACATCCAGCATCTCTACGATCGTCTCCATGGGAGAATAGCAGCCTGCATTGCTGCGAAAGGTGGATATACACTGTACTAGTGCCGACATAGTGCATGCTCTGTTGCCTGTGTCTATGTGCCTGTGGTTCTGTCAGTGTGATCATGTGATGTATCTGACCCCAGGAATGTGTCAATAAAGTTTCCCCTTCCTGGGACAATGAATTCACGGTGTTCTTATTTCAATTTCCAGGAGTGTATATATGCTACAGCGACGCCCTCAAATGGAAAATTTTTAATCGATCCTTCTACACTGAAGAGCGAAAAAAGCTGGTACACCTGCCTACCTGCCTAATATCGTGCAGCCCTTCCCGCTCCCCCGTTTTGTGACGGGTCCCAAACCCAAGGTCCTCGGCGGTACTTTTGGGGCAGTCACCACAGATTGTATAAAGCGTGGGTAGTGACCAGGATGTAGCTATATCTGTTGGGAGAAAAATAATTAATGACAAGAATTGCACCAGTGAGAATGAAGAGATAACTTATCTTTATTTCTGACGTAATGTGCACCAGCAACACAAGTCCAAGTAATATCCAAGAGTAATCGGTGTACTGAACCTAGTCGAACACAATAGCAAATATCACACTGCAATGGCTCCGCTATAAACTCCACGAAAGGCTAGCAATACACAGTCGACAATAGACTGTCCGTATCGGGGCCAGCGCCTTATATGCAAAAGGCAGAGGGCGCTGCGGACTCGAGCTCAGCCATGGCGCGACCTCTTCCGTCGGCGGTAACGCCCTGAGACGCCGACGGCCGCGACAGGAACAGTGGCCAGCGATGTCACGGTCAGGGCGCGCGTGCGCGAGTTGGTTGGTTGGGTCCGTGGATACAACACCCCTATCACTCAGAGGTGCCGCAACGAGATGGGGCATGGACTCAACTAATGTCTGAAGTGGTGCTGGAGGGAACCGACACCATGAATCCTGCAGGGCTGTCCATAAATCTGTAAGAGTACGAGGGGGTGGAGATCTCTTCTGAATAGCACGTTGCAAGGCATCCCAGATATGCTCAATAATGTTCATGTCTGGGGAGTTTGGTGGCCAGCGGAAGTGTTTACGTGTCACCTGTCAGAGTAGTATCTAGAAGTATCAGGGTTCCTTATCACTCCGCCACCTTGTACAGTCCCCTGCTGATATGCAGGGTCCATAGATTGAAGAGCTTGTCCATCCGCTCGATACAATTTGAAACGAGACTCGTCCGACCAGGCAACATGTTTCCAGTCATCAGCAATCCACTGTCGGTGTTGACGGGCCCAGGCGAGGCGCAAAGCTTTGTGTCGTGCAGTCATCAAGGGTATACGAATGGGCCTTCGGCTCCGAAAGCCCACATAGATGATATTTCGTTGAATGGTTCGCACGCTGACACCCGTTGATGGTCCAAAATTGAAATCTGCAGCAATTTGAGGACGGATTGCGCTTTAGTCACGTTGAGCGATTCTCTCGAGTCGTCGTTGGGCCCGTTCTTGCAGGATCTCAGGCCGCAATGATGTCGGAGATTTGATGTTTTACCGAACTCCTGATATTCACGGTACACTCGTAAAATGGTCGCACTGGAAAATCCCCATTTCATCGCTACCTCGGAGATGCTGTGTCCATCGCTCATGCACCGACTATAACATCACCTTCAAACTCATTTAAATCTTGGTAACCTGTCATTGTAGAAGCAGTAACCGATCTAACAACTGCGCCAGACACTTGTTGTTTCATACAGAGTGTTACAAAAAGGTACGGCCAAACTTTCAGGAAACATTCCTCATACACAAAGAAAGAAAATATGTTATGTGGACGTGTGTCCGGAAACGCTTACTTTCCATGTTAGAGCTCATTTTATTACTTCTCTTCAAATCACATTAATCATGGAATGGAAACACACAGCAACAGAACGTACCAGCGTGACTTCAAACACTTTGTTACAGGAAATGTTCAAAATGTCCTCCGTTAGCGAGGATACATGCATCCACCCTCCGTCGCATGGAATCCCTGATGCGCTGATGCAGCCCTGGCGAATGGAGTATTGTATCACAGACGTCCACAATACGAGCACGAAGAGTCTCTACATTTGGTACCGGGGTTGCGTAGACAAGAGCTTTCAAATGCCCCCATAAATGAAAGTCAAGAGGGTTGAGGTCAGGAGAGCGTGGAGGCCATGGAATTGGTCCGTCTCTACCAAGCCATCGGTCACCGAATCTGTTGTTGAGAAGCGTACGAACACTTCGACTGAAATGTGCAGGAGCTCCATCGAGCATGAACCACATGTTGTGTCGTACTTGTAAAGGCACATGTTCTAGCAGCACAGGTAGAGTATCCCGTATGAAATCATGATAACGTGCTCCATTGAGCGTAGGTGGAAGAACATGGGGCCCAATCAAGACATCACCAACAATGCCTGCCCAAACGTTCACAGAAAATCTGTGTTGATGGCGTGATTGCACAATTGCGTGCGGATTCTCGTCATCCCACACATGTTGATTGTGAAAATTTACAATTTGATCACGTTGGAATGAAGCCTCATCCGTAAAGAGAACATTTGCACTAAAATGAGGATTGACACATTGTTGGATGAACCACTCGCAGAAGTGTACCCGTGGAGGCCAATCAGCTGCTGATAGTGCCTGCACACGCTGTACATGGTACGGAAATAACTGGTTCTCCCGTAGCACTCTCCATACAGTGACGTGGTCAACGTTACCTTGTACAGCAGTAACTTCTCTGTCGCTGACATTAGGGTTATCGTCAACTGCACGAAGAATTGCCTCGTCTATTGCAGGTGTCCTCGTCGTTGTAGGTCTTCCCCAGTCGCGAGTCATAGGCTGGAATGTTCCGTGCTCCCTGAGACGCCGATGAATTGCTTCGAACGTCTTCCTGTCGGGACACCTTCGTTCTGGACATCTGTTTCGATACAAACGTACCGCGCCACGGCTATTGCCCCGTGCTAATCCATACATCAAATGGGCATCTGCCAACTCCGTATTTGTAAACATTGCACTGACTGCAAAACCACGTTCGTGATGAACACTAACCTGTTGATGCTATGTACTGATGTGGTTAATGCTAGTACTGTAGAGCAATGAGTCGCATGTCACCACAAGCACCGAAGTCAACATTACCTTCCTTCAATTGGGCCAACTGGAGGTGAATCGAGGAAGTACAGCACATACTGACGAAACTAAAATGAGCTCTAACATGGAAATTAAGCGTTTCCGGACACATGTCCACACAACATCTTTTCTTTATTTGTGTGTGAGGAATGTTTCCTGAAAGTTTGGCCGTACCTTTTTGTAACACCCTGTATAGGCGTTACCGGCAGCAGTGCCATATTCTGCCTGTTTACGCATCTCTGTATTTAAACACGCATGCCTATACCAGTTTCTTTGGCGCTTCAGTGTAATTGACCATGAACGGCAACTGTGCAATGTCCTCTATACGTTGCAAGTGCCAGTCGTAGAAGAATAGTGTTCTGTAGAGTTGTGAGTGCTTTATGTGGGAGCTAAGAGAACTCGAACGCGGGCAACTAGTTGCTGCATGTATTGTGGGTACTTCCGAAACCAACGTAGATTAAATGTTTGATGTTTTAAGAGGAATCGCATCAAAGATTTATACCGCATACAGAGAAAGCGGAAAAACATGATTCGCTAAGTCACAACGCGGGCGAAAGTGTGTATTGAGTGCTCGTGACAGACGGTCACTGAAAAGGTTTTTGATGGAAAATGGGAGTATCACAGTTGCAAAAATCGTTGCAGAACTGAATGCCGCACTCCGAACACTGTCAGCACAAAAACAGTATGAAAGGAGCACAATAAGCAAGGGAATGCAGGGCGAGCTGGTATTCCACAACCGTTCATCAGTTATGCAAATGCCCCTAATAAGAAAACGTAGTGCCGAAGCCTTAAAACCTGAACTATGGAGCAATCGAAAAAAGTCACTTGCTGCACACTGTTGCACACTTGTTGCACATCTGCGGAAAAAAATTAATATGTGGGTCAACATTTGTAAAACTAATTCCTCTCTCTCAAACCCCACCCTATGGGGAGAGAGGGAGAGTTTTAGTTTCAGCGGATCAAAATTTACGAAGTAAATAAGAATTTTTTATTTATCCGTAACCATTTTCCACCCAAAAATGAGAATATGGATTTTCTTGAATTACAGTGCCAACTACCAAGAATCAAAACAAATGTTTAAGACAAAATGTACGTAGTTTTTTATGTAGAATCTCATTCTGCAATAAAAATTGGGGGTTCCCATTTGAAAGTTTAAAGTTGCCTCCCGCCCCATCCCCAGGGGGCTGTTTTTCGAGTTATTCTGGCCTTTAAACTTAAAATTTACACCCTATATATAGTACATGATAAATTGCCAACAGGCACAACCGTTTCCCCTGACACTGTAACGACACTGGTGACCTGGAGCAAAGCATCGTGCAAGAGGTGTGTAAGAAACGTATAAAATGCCCTTTGAGTTCATGTCGCGATGAAAGGAAGCTTGTATTTCAGCTTAAAGAAATACTTATCATATTCTCGTAACTTGGCCATGCCTATCTGAAACTTTAACCGTTGACTTAAACAACCATTAATCTAGGATAGCATGAATTTCATGTTTTTCGACGCAGTATGCTTTGTGTTGTATTTTAGTTTCAGCAATGTATTACAATACGAAATGTCTTAGTATAACACGTAGCACTGCAGGTACTGTTCAATCGACATGAAAAGAAGGATAGCGTTCTGAAAACGTTTTGCTGCGTGTATGGTGGACAGTGGACAGAGTACTCTGCCTAGTAATATATTTCACTTTCAAATGAACATATCAGTCCATGGAATCAATACCAGGAATAATAACAACCTTAATAAAAATTAAACTCACTCACTTTGTTGTCCATTACTCAGGCACTCATTTCTTTTCAACCCAGATGAAATTTTCTTCGGCTTCCATCCGAGTGGCTGCATTGACATTCCCCAACATTTCGATGAGTGTCACTCTCATCTTCTACCGAAAAACCAAGATACGCGGGCGTCACACATACTGATCATCGAGAACATTATGGCCACCGGCCTACTATCGATATAAACTCATCCAGGTGATAGTAGCGTCACCTAGCGAGGAATGACTGCTAGTGAGTCACACGCACGGTGCATGTAGCATCAGTGAGCATGCTGTCCGTGTGTAGAAGGGGGAAGGAGCGCGATTTATCTGAGTTTGACCGAGGGCGGATTTTGATGGTCCGAAGGCTCGGCACGAGCATTTCGCAAACTGTTCGACTTGTGTGTTCGAAGAGTGCTGTGGCGAGGGTCTTCAACACGTGGCGAAACCAAGGTGAAACCACGTCCAGACGTCGTGGGGTTGGGCGGCCACCCTAGGCTTGACAGACTGGTAAAACAGGATAGGCGTCAAACTGTGGCGACCGATCACTCTTAAAGATGGGCCTCCCCAGCCGACGACCCATGCATGTGCCAATGTTAACACCATGACATCGGAAACTACGGCCGCAATGGGCACGTGACCATCGGCCCTGGACGTTGGCGCAGTTGCAGAGCATTGCATGGTCTGATGAATCTCGATACCTTCTTCACGCTGCCGATGGGAGGGCACGAATCTGTCGTCTTCCAGGGGAACAGCTCCTTGACACCTGTACTGTGGGACGGAGACAAGCTGGTGGCGGCTCCATTATGCTCTGAGGAATGTTCACATGGGCATCTGTGGGTCCAATGCAGCTCGTACAAGGCACCATGACGGCCAAGGTGTATCATGCATTTGTTACAGAACCCGTACACTACCCCTTCATGACGATCACGTTTCCCAACGGCAGTGGCATCTTTCAGCAAGATAATGCTCCCTGTCACAAGGCCAGAAGTGTGATGGAGTGGTTCGTGGAACATTGTGGTGAGTTAGAATTGATGTGCTGGCCCCCAACTCGCCAGATCTGAACCCGACTTCACACATCTGGGATATGACTGAACGTGGCGTCAGAGGTCGTTGCCCCCCTTTCCGGAATTTACGAGAATTAGGTGACTTTTGTGTGCAGATGTCGTTTCAACTCCTCCAGCGACCTACCAAAGCCATATTGTTTCCATGCTGCCACGCGTCGCTCTGTTATCCGTGCCAAAGGCGGACATACAGGCTATTAGGTAGGCGTTCACAATGTTCTGGCTGATCAGTGTATCTATAGTGCTAAGAGACTATCCCAGAACACATAACCGAGTACCAACTGCTGATTGCACAGATAACGGCTTCTAGAGGCAATAAAAATTTGATTTTCAGTACGTTGCGTGGTTATTGACGAATTTAAAAATTAAAATGCTGTCTTAATATACTCATTAAGAAGTATACTCTTATGTTAAAAGTTCAATAAAATAAGACAAGTGTTACAGTTAGAAACTGTGTGCTTGCCTTGAGACAAATACCCGGACTTTATTCATCCGGTATTTGAAAATGAGAGCATTTCGCGACATTAAGCATAATTCACACATGATTTCAAACTTTTAAAAAACTTTTTGTTGTTGACACCACCCACAAAATGATAAAATGAAAAAAAGTTTATCGCTTAATACATTTTCACTTTTGATGCAGTAAAACTCTAGCATAATACATGAAGTTTTAATTTATTACTTCTTTACTACCAACTCGAACGCAATACGGTTGCGGACAGTATCTACATACATGACTGAATATACCTGAAACTTTATATCATTGTACGACGAATAGTTCAAAAGTGACTTATTCCTCCTAAAATATTTGATTGAGAAACACGTAATTTTGTATATTTATAGAAATTCCCAGCGATCCCGGCAATGCTTCGCAATTTCTAAGTATGTATGGGAATCGCACATACACCCAAATAACTTGCCCCGCTCTCTCTGCCCATCTTCTCATCCCCCCTCTCTCTGTACATCTCCTCCTCTCCCGTCTCAGCCGGCCGGGGTGGCCGAACGGTTCTAGGCGCTTCGGATCCTGCATTCGGGCATGTATGTGTGTGCTGTCCTTAGGTTAGTTAGGTTTAAATAGTTCTAAGTTCTAGGGGACTGATGACGTCAGAAGTTAAGTCCCGTAGTGCTCAGAGCCATTTGAACCATTTGAACCCCCGTCTCTCTGTGCATAACCTCTTCAGCATATCTATCCATCTCCCCCCCACCGCTGTGTCTTTTTCTGGCTGAATGTTCGGTAGAGTATCGTGTAATTACAAAAAAATGTAGCCCACGTCTATGCGAATGTTCATTAGAGTATCGTGTAAAAATTGATGATAAACTGGTCAACAACTTTTCGAGATTTGTGGTAACAACTTTGCCCCCTTTATATTACATATATATGTATATATTAGGTATATTTTGAAAATATATAGCCTATCTGATTATGTTGATTCGACTGTTAGAATATCATGTAAGCATTTGAAGTAAATTGGTCAAGAACTTTTCGAGATTTGTGGTAGCTACGCTTCCCCTTTACATATTACATATAGATGTATATATTTCATATACAAAAAATACAGGGTGAGTCATGTAAGACGCAACACCCCTTTGATTTCGTGAATGGTTACACAAGTGGAAACGCGGTTTTCGACAAATGTTAGAGCGTCGAAGGTCACGTATTTTTGGTTAATATTTTTAGCGCTGGTATCAACGGAGATGTTGAAGCAAGTACGTTTTTTTAAATGGAACCGTGTACTCTTTATAACTGCATTCAATAGCTCTTGAGAAGACAACTACAGTGATGTAGCGTTTGTTAATGTTGACGTTGAATCCTGTCGTAAATAAATTCGAGAAACGTCCTAGAATTTGAGACCGCGGTGGCCAGAATCGGCATTAGTTGTACACACACCACCAATCAGATCTCTCGTGCTACGCTGTGTCAGAACATCAACACATTTGCCTGTTTACTTGTTGCACTGCAGGCCACTCATTTCTGCTTCAACATTCGTTGCATGCAGAATGTACACCAATGAGGAGAAGCTGGATATACTAATTTCATATGGAGAATGTAAAAAAATTGCCGTAAAAAGAGTACAGCGGTGTAGGGCTGTCTATCCGGATCGCTAATATCCGACGCGCCAGGCAAGTGTACGAATTATTAAGACGCTAGTGTGGACAGGCTGCTTGAACGTCAGAGAGAAGGCAAGAAAGAGGAGTGCAACTCACAGAGAACACGAAATAGCTGTTCTGGTTACGACGCTAATGAATCCGCACAGCGGTACGAGATGTGCAGCCAAGGAATATGGAATCAGCCAGATGAGTGTCAGTCGCATCCTGCATGGGCAGAATTTCCATCCATATCATCTGTCACCACATCAGGCATTCGACGACCGTCATTTCGAACGTCGTACAGAATTTGTCGGTTTGCCCCTCAGTAACTAAGAGGCGACCCTGCGATTTTCCAACGTGTGCTGTTTACCGATGAAGCAACGGTTACTAACCACGCTAATGCAAATTTGCATAACATGCACTACTGGGCAGCCTAAAATCCACACTGGCTTCGTCAGGTGCAACATCTACGGCCATGGAGAGTAAACGTATGGTCCAGTATCATAGGAAATTACATTGTGTGACCTTACTTCATCTTAGACGTTCTAAATGGACATCGTTGCGCACACTTTCTGACGAACATTCTGCCGGTTCTTCTAGAAGAGGTACCACTGGATATTCGACAGTGTATGTGGCTGCAACACGACTGTTGTCCAGCTCACTCGCCCCGATTTGCAACGCAAATACTGAATGAGAACTTTCCTGGACACTGGATAGGATGAAACTCTGTTGTCACATGACCTGCGAGATCCCTCGATTTGACTCCTCATTTCTTTCTTTGGGCAGCATTCAAAGATGCAGTCTATGACGAAATCCCAATTATGCCAGACGATATGTGTCATCGAATCGCCAGTGCATGCTCTACCATAGCATCCACCGTAGTTACATCTGTTCATCGACTTTCGAACGGCGGTTGCAAATGTGCCCTTCAGTCAATTGTCAACAGTTAGAATACATGCTTCAATAAAGGGTAAAGTTTTTTTTTTGGAAGACAAAAGTTATGTTATGTGATTTGGGTGGTCATCAAATCATTGTTAGTAAATTGCTTATTTCATTTACGTATGTTCGAAATTTCATTACAATGTGAAACAAGTCGACAGCATGTATAAGCACGTAACTGGTAACGTTGTCATTATGTACTTACGTACAGCATGAGACCACATTTCGTTTAGAAGAACATTTATTTTGCGATATACAAGTGGTCACCAAAGCATTTTCAATAAAATGTTTAGCTCAACGAATGTATCCCATATGATATAATTACGGCAGTGTACGTAGAGACAGTTGTCCGATAGTATGTATTTTACCTCTAAGAAGCACACAGCCAAAAGGGATAGATAGGTCAAATCTTCCTTCTAACATTAACACATTTTGCAGCGTATAAGACCTCTTTATTTTTGAAGAATGAACAGTTGATTTCTTTCAGCTCACATAAATCTGGGAGGATATACAAATGTGAAATAATTTTCCTGAGCTCTTTCCAATGCGCTAGATTCTAGCCTATGTCGTATTTTCATGTACGACATCGCAGGTGAGCCTGCATGTACGTCGCAAGTTGGTTTAAGGGGAAATAAATCTTTATTCTCGTAGCGCAGGCCTACCTTACGGTATACAACTACACAGCCTCGTCAAAGACGCCCGTTTGGCAGTTTTTGCACCGCAAATGCCATTTCCGGCCGCCGTACTCCCACATTCTAGAACATTTCTCGAATTCTTTTAACGATAGGTTTAAATATCAACATTAATAAACACTATGTCACCATAATTGTCTTCTCAAGAGCAACTATAAAAAGTATGCGGTTCCATCTTTAAAAAAAGTACTTACTTCAATATTTCATTTGATACCAGCGCTAAAAACATTAACCAAACAAAAACATACCTTATCCTCGACGCTCTAACATTTGCCGAAAATCGCGATTCGATATGTGGAACCGTTTACGAAATAAAAGGGTGTTACGTCTTACGTGACTCTCCCTATATATGTCAGTAAACTTCCACTTAAATTCAATAAGTAAATTTGGTACTTTTTGCAGTCGATAATAATGTTGTAATAAAACCCATTAAAGAGAAAGCAATAGAAGGATCAGTAAATGATATTTTTCAAAGAATTTTTAAGTAGTTCTCGGAAAATGAACTCTTCCTAAATTTTGAGACAGCACGCTACATTCAGATCTGTACAACAAACAGAGTGATACCAACAATTGGTGTAGCACATGAGCAGGAGTCAGCAAGTAGAGTAAATGCTCCAAATTGTTGGGTGTATGGAGCAAGTTTGAGCTGGAAGAAGCATATTGATGAACTTCTAAAACAATGATTTAGTTCATCAACTTTTGCTCTTCATATAATTGCTAATCTTGGAAACAAACGTATCAATTTTCTGACGTACTTTGCATATTTCCACTCAATAATGTCGTACGGAGTCATTTTCTGGGGTAACTCATCACCTAGAAAGAAAGTACTGATTACCCAAAAGTGAGCTGTAAGAATAATATGTGGTGTTCACCCACGAACGTCGTGGAGGTACCTCTCCAAGGAGCTAGGCATTTTAACATCCCCGCAAAAATATATATTTTTGATGGTGAAATTCGTCTTAAATAATCGATCACAATCTGAGAAGAACAGTGATATGCGTACGTACAACGCTAGAGGGGAAAAATGACCTTTATCACCCATTGTTAAAGCCAACAGTGGCTCAGAGAGGAGTCCACCATGCAGCAAAAAAATTTTTGATAATTTGTCTAGTAACATAAAATGTCTAAAAGGTAGCGAAGCAAGTCTTAAATCTAATTTAAAATCGTTTTTCCTGGGCGACTCTTTCCACTCCATTGAAGAATTGCTACTTAAAAACTGGTAACCAGTTAAAAACATAATAACCTTGATTTTAAGTTTAGTTAGATGAGTAGGAATAAAATGATAGTGTTGTCATTAATGTTAGCATTACTCATGTATACATATCCTGTAAACTAGCTCGTTCCCCATCATTTCGATAAAAGAATCGTTCAAATGTAACTAACTAACTAGCCACCATCTACTCTAACGAATAAAAATAAATAAATAAATAAAAAGCAACAAAATTGGTCGAGACGTTCTCAAGTGATGATCTTTCTTATTTGATTTTAATTTCCAACTTTTGCGGTGGATCTTCCAAAAATTTTCTTTCATACAAACCTCTTCCTGACAATTACGAACACAACGAAGGCAAAATCAACCAAATCTGTCGAGCTGTTCTTAATTGATGATATTTCATATATGCGGCAAATGATTTTTATTTACATAGATAATGATAAGTAACAGTGTTGTGAACGATGCTGAATGATCGTGCCGGCGCTGAGGATGAAGCTATCGACTTTGCCTCGGCCAGTTGCTGACCGAGTACAATCCTCCAATGACTGGAAGACAACGGACAGGAGCCTAGTAGGAAGATAGAAGAGCAGCTCTCGCCCACTGCCGACCGTGGTGGCCACGCGGTTCTAGGCGCTGCAGTCCGGAATCGCGCGACTGCTACGGTCGCAGGTTCGAATCCTGCATGGGACACATCAAAGCCTGGCCGCGGTGGCGGAGCGGTTCTAGGCGCTGCAGTCCGGAACCGCGCGACTGCTACGGTCGCAGGTTCGAATCCTGCATGGGACACATCAAAGCCTGGCTGCGGTGGCGGAGCGGTTCTAGGCGCTTCAGTCTGGAACCACGCGGATATTGCTGTCGCAGCTTCGAATCCTGCCTCGGGCATTGATGTGTGTGATATCCTTAGGTTAGTTAGGTTTAAGTAGTTCTAAGTTCTAGGGGACTTATGACCTCAAATGTTAAGTCCCATAGAGCTCAGAGCCATTTTTTTCTCGCCCACTAGATCATCGTCCAGGGCTGATTTAGACGGGGATCGTCGTTCAGTGAACTCTTAGAATTAAACCGACAGTTGTTGTAATTGCATTTGCTACGTACTGTGAAGTTTACCTACGATTATCTGCACTTACCCATTGAGGGCCTTTCGTTTCTGGTATATTACAAACAGTGTTGCAGACTTAATAATTCAACCATTCACAAAGATAAGTAAACCGTTTAACTCATTTGTGTGACTTTGTTACGAATTTGTTGGAGTGTTGTAGAACTTTCGTTCTCCTAACCTGTTACCTGATATTGGGGCTTAGCTGTGTAATAGTGGCAGGGAGAAACTGTCTTAGCGGTGTACTGTAGCAGAAGCAGTTCGAACTCACAGACTCGGCCCCCACAGCAGTAGCGCCGAGGTCTTTACAAAACTAGCGACGAGGGCTTACAAAAGTTCCCCATCCCCACGGCACTTTTGTAGACCCTCGTCGCCAGTTCTGTAAAGGCCTCGGCGCTACTGCTGTGGAGGCCGAGTCTGTAAGTTCGTAAAACGGTTTGTAGCGCAGAACACAGCTAAGACAGTTTCTCCCTTCGACTATTACACAGCTATGCCCTACGGTCAGGCAACAGGATAGGAGAATGAAAGTGTACAACACTCCAACAAATTAGTAACAAAATCACAAATAAGTTAAAAGGTTTACTTTTCTTTATGACTGGTTGAATTATTAAGTCTGCAACACTGCTTGTAATATAACACAAACAAAAGGCCCTAAATACTAGGTACAAATAATCGTAGATAAACTTCACGGTACATAGCAAATACAATTACAACTGTCTGTTCAATTCTAAGAGTTCCCTAAACGACGTTCCCTGTGTAAGTCAGCCCTGGACGATGATCTTCTATCCTCCGAGTAGGCTTCTGTCCGTTGTCGTCCAGTCATTGGAGGATTGTACTCGGCCGGAAATTGGCCGAGGAGAAGTCGATATCTTCATCCTCAGCGCCGCCCGTGGCGTTGGTGGAACTCGCGCAAGTGGCGAGTCTCTATGGTACTGGCAGCAGCTCGCATCTTTGCTTTTGTGGTGCTTTTGTCCTTGCTGTCTTGTTCGGGCGACACAGAAGTTTTACGTAGTCGTTCTTTACAGGCCGGATGGGAGGAAAAGACAGTCTGGCAGTGACTGTAGGAAAAGACGGGCGCTTAAGGAAGAAGACGGTAAAAGCAAAATCATGCAGTTCTACGATATTTAAAGCCAAAGAGAGAACGATGTAGCAGCGTGGAGGGTGGAAAGATGAATGCTGAGCCTCAGACCGAAGGAACTAATGGAACTACTGACGCTTCTTCTTCATCTTCAGGATATCACCACTAAGCTGACGAGAACAGCCCTGTGACCACCGATGATACCAACAATGCTGACGGTGGGCAGTCCACAAGATGTTCAACAGGCCTCCACTCGACTGAAGACCTGGTTTACGGAGGAAGTTGCGAGAATGGCAGAACGGAAATTAGGCGACCCCTCTCGGAAAATACCGGAGGGGCATCAGAGCCTAAACTTGAAGACACGCTTGATTGGTACCGCGAAGATAGCCTGAAATTATTAACGATTGAGTTCGAATGACATTGGTCATGTGAAATCATCCCGAGAACATAAAAAACACCGAAGAATGTCCCGAAAACGCGGAAAACCAACGCTTGAACCCTGTGCATTGCAGCTGTTCTTTGAAGAATCAAGGAAAACTGGTGTCCTCAGAGAGCGAGGATGTTATCTTGTGCTTTTGTTGCAAACTTTTCTCGTCATCTACGTGAAACGTGCAAAGAACGGTACAAGCGACTGGCGGCACCTTGCTTCTTATCTCGAAAGTCATGGGAGGTCTATCGAGGACTTGAATTCGCAGAAAACGTGGATCGTGTTCTGAAGGATTGAAAAATTCACAACTGTGACGGTCATCTTCAAAGGCTACTGAATGTTGAAATATAGCGATAATAAATTTCCTGGATCAGCAATGCTTGCCTTTGATACGAAGTATAGAACAATTTTACAGCATGACAACGAAAAGTTTTCGAAATTCGTCGAATAATTCGGAAAGTTCAACGCTATGATGATGTAGCAGCTGCACAGAACAAAGCAAGGGGAGAACACAGGTCATCATTATTTTGGAAAAGATACACAGAACGATATAATTCATCTTACTGGTCATCATCTATAACCATTATTTTATTAATAGCGAAATCTGCAGAGTATTCCAATACCATTCTGGATTGCCCTGAAGAGAAGACAGATGTGGTACGCTTCTTCCAAGAGACACGATCCGAAGTGGTATACGATGTCTGAATTCGCGAGCATTTCCTGGGATATTTTCCACTGCCCGATTCTTCAGACTTCACTTAGACGCAGGTCGTACTCAAGTTCTTGGAAGATAAAAAAATTCCGTTGCCTAATATGAGAGGTCAATGGCACGACAATGGTGCAAACGTAAAGGGAAGGCATTCTGGTCTCCAGAAAATAATTTTAGAGTTGAACAAGAGAGCATTCTATGTACCATGTGGCAGTCACTCACTGAATCTTGTTGTAAACGATTCCGCTATTTCCGCTATGTCTTTCCAATATGCTGTTACCATATTTTCGACAGTGAAGAACTTGTACTATTTCTTCTGTCCTCTGTTTGGCGTTGAGATGTCTTGAAGTATCTGCCTAAACTGACGCTGAAGCCACTGAGCGATACTAGGTGGGTAACGTGTAGTGATCGACTTACTTCCCTGAGGTTTGAAACTGAGGTAGTTTATGACGCGCTTGTTCACATGTCTGAAGAATTCGATGGCATGACGGCTCACGAAGCTATGGTACTTGCGAATAGAATAAAAATTATACCTTTCTTATTTATCTGGGTATCTGGTACGACGTACTGTTTCACATGTGTGATGTCAGTAAGACTCACCAAAGCAATGACATAAATGTTTCTAAGGGTGTGGAAGTGCTTGAAAGTACGAAAGCATATTTTGAGAACTGCAGAACAAAGAAAAAAAAATAATTGTGCTTTTCTTAATGGATTCCAAAGAGTTGGCCATAGAATTAGAGCTAGAGAATCTAACATTAACGCAGGTAAGTGTTTCCCGGCGACAAAGCAAGAAGCCAAGACACTTTACCTACGAAAAAACGGATGAGACAATAGAGGATCTAATGAAACGTTACAAGATTGAATTCCACTATTATATGTTAGATATAGTCATCACATCTCTCGGCGAGAGATTCACTCAGGTAAAGTCTCACTGCGGCCATTTTGATTTTCTGTACATCGGCAAACTGAAGAATACGCCTCCTGATAACACGGAAGAAAAGTGTAGAAATCTTGTAGCGGTTTTGCAAGACCATGAGTCAAGCGACGTTGATGCTCTGGAGTTGGAGGGAAGAACTTAAAAGTGCTTTCAACGTTGGTGAAACCCAGAATAGGCTCAACAGAGACTCTGAAGTTTATAGAATGACGTAATATTGGCCACAATGTTAACTTTGCTCTAAGATTCCCCTAACAGTCATGGTGACAGTTGCAAGCAGAGAGAGAAGTTTCTCGAAGCTAAAATTGGTAAAAACATATCTCAGATATTTCTGTTTATATCAGAGAAACAGGTCTTAGTATGATTATCTAGCCTAGAAATTCCGTTTCTTCCTCGTTTCCCTACATAGCATCTTCTGTAATCACACTGCAACGGTTCTCAAGTGCTCTCGATATCATATGCTTATTTTACGTGTAAGTTCTTACAGAAACAGTACATCCAATTTCTAAATCCGACATTAAAGGCCGGGAGAGCGATTTGCTGACCCTATATCAACCCAACAATGCTGTAGAGAATAAGGAAGAAGCAGCATACCACTGTTGTACACGGATGGAAGCCCACAAAGCTTAGCTTTTCTGGTTCTCTTACTGCCTATAAATATGTGAGAGATGGCAAGTAGCGCGGCCTCGCCTCTGGAAGCTGAGGAGCTCTTGCGTACTAACCTCACAACCCTTTGTCATCCCAATCCAGCACTGTCATAAGAGATATTTACTACGTCTCAAACCACTGCAGGTCCACGGATGTCCATGTAACGAGCAAGCCGTGAAAAGTGCACTTGTGTTTAAACATTTCCTAAATCCAGTCGGGTATCAGTTGCTAACATCTGACGACTGTCGACGTTTAATACGTTATCCCTTTTTTCTCTAGCTCCCTGTTGCGGTTAGTCTAAGTCGACCAGCGAGGCGTAATAATAGCATGTAGCACACGTTCGGAACCGGAGAGGAGTTCCGCTGCATTGTTGTGGAACGAAGAATAGAGCGGGCGCAGCTGCAGCGGTTTACACAGTGTCCAAGGCCGCGGAGTGTAGGGCGCAGGCGCTTACCTGGGGCCCAGTGGCAGATGGCCACATTTCGCCAGGTGCGCCACGTTTCGAAAGATGGAGAGCAGAGATCGCCCACTCCCTAGCGTATCCCTGAGACGACTAGCGCAGCAGCTTGGGTGTACACGAAGTGTGTCCTGAAACTTCACTGGTCGAATGGCTGGTTTCTTTAATCACTGTGTAGTGCTGTATGACTCACAGGCAAAAGCAGTCTTCTCAGATTGACACCACCTTAAAGGATTACGTGTCAATGCTGATCACTATTTATTCATATAACTGCACATTTCAAAATGCTGCAAATGAAGCAGGCCAAAAGGAATACAGAGTATTGGCGGTAGTTAAGGCTGAAGCAACCGGTTTTCGTTTATCGTTTTTTTTTTCCACCCCAGTTGAACATGACTTTTAAATCCGCACAAAATAACCGGTTTCTGAAATAACCGATTTTCAGAATTTTATTCCTGTTGTTTTCTGTGATAAACGTAGAAATCGAACAAAGACTGAAAATTTTTGGCTCAAAATACTAAATTAAATACGCAAGTAAAAGAAAAATTAGTCCGTACACCGTTCGCTGCTTTTCCCGAAAAGTGATTACTGGTTGGAAAAAAAATAAAAGATAAGAAACACTAAACTCCTACTGATTCTAATTTTTTGAAACTCTCTTCAAAACTGATGTTGTAATTGGGGATCATACCACTCTTAGTGCCGTACAAGCAGTCAGTGCTAAAGGTGATAGCTGAGGTTGAAGAACTATTTGTCGCGTTAATTTTTCCGATTTCAAGGGCTACTAGCAAATAAAGGCATATTACGTAGAGACAGACAACACATCAGCTACTTTCTGTTTTTATTGTATACTATGAATGAATTGTTGTTAAGTTTTTAATTTATTACTGTTACCATAATTTCCTTCCCCTTTTATTATTTCATGGAAATGGTATACAAATATTTCAGATTTTAAAGCAAATGAAGCATTATACTTCATTGTTACGTCACTTCGTAAAGATATTTCCGGACTAGGCTTGCTGCCATTTGCAACACAAGGGATGTCTGGCGATGATAGCGAGAAACTACAGTACAGACAGGTAGGGCAAGTCTTGCACACTGCACTAACATCTATACCTTAAGTCAAGACACACGTAAGGCCGTTACTAGGTCTTTGCTGCCGTAGGAGAGAATTGAAAAATGACGCTCCTTCCTTTTTACTACCATCGATCTCACCGATATGCTCTCGGGCGCCCACCCCCCTTCCTCTCCAACACCACCAACATCCAACGGCACAACAATGCTAATCTCCTATTATACTTTTAATGATTGAACTACGGTGACCAGACTCCCTCATTTTCTGGGGGCAGTGCTCAATTTTCATGCTTTGTCCTCAGTTCCTTTAAAACTGATTAAGGTCAACAAATGTCCTCAGGCCCTTATTTTTGGTTCTCAGGTTTTGAAATTTCCCAAAATAATTGTAATAGGAAGAATGTGCTGAACGTTTTAGACTAGAAATCAACTAGTGCAACAAAATTGGCATTAATTACTTTCTTCTTTACTTGTAAGAAAGTAGACCAATAAAATCATGGAACCATTTTCTTTTGCGAATGAATATTTCCTTGAATTTAGAAATTATGCTATGCTGACGGGAGACATGTCGAAGCATCAAACTAGGTCATCTGGATAATCGAGGTGTTACTTCGTTTTGGTTTTAATTAAAATATTGTTAGAACGAGGGATAAATCTCATCTTTTTCAGCATCCACTTTCGTCAGACTAAGTAAAGACATATCAAGTGACTGTTCCGTATCCTTTTCAAAACAATTCAGGGGTTTAATTTTTCCAATTTTTCATTTTTTCTCCTCATTTGCTCAATTTTTTTCTGTGTTAAATCTGAAATTAATTGTTTCCGCCCTTGCTGCTCGTAAATTTTTGTGGCCCTAGGCCGCCGTCAAGTCTTGCCTAATGGTAGAAACGGCCATGAACGCACGGCAACAGGTGTGATGATATGACACGGCAACAGGTCTCTAATGACCTCGTTGTCGACGGGACGCTAAACACAAATCTCCTCCTAGTCCTCCTCCTCCTCCTGTTCATAATTAACTGTAAATTTTTCAACATGTCATGCCGTTTTGCTTCTGTGAAGGAGATATTGGCAAGTGCTAAACGAGAATTAAGCTTCTGAAAACGATAGATTAATCTTTTGAAACCAGCAAAGCGAAATAAATTTCCTAACTGTGCAACTGACGACTGAATTTTATTTCGAAAGAATGTCAAAGAGCTCAAATGGCAAGCCAGTACGAATTAAAGAAGGGAAGGCAGAAATGTAGAGCTAATATATAGAAAGTCTATACCCGGGTATCGAAATTAAAGGCAGTATTACAAGAGGGTGTGCTGAAAAGTAGTGCCTCCGAATTTTCTGTATGAAATCATTACGCTTTTTCAAACAAAACAAACTTTATTAACACCCTACGTCTGTTTTCTTCGTTTCTGTTTACTTATTTCTCAAGTTAGTCACCCTGGCAACGAACACATTTCTCCCAACCAGAGACCAGTTTGTTGATACCGTCACCGTCAAATGTCTGACTTTGTAGACGGAGCCACGATCTCACCTCTGTTTCCACCGCTTCAAAGTGAAGTTCTCCAAGTAAGAAAGGGAAGCAGTAATTGAAAAAGGAGTGAATCAGAACTGTAGCTTATCGCCAATGTTATTCAATTTGCGCACTGAACAAGCAGTAAGCGAAACGAAGTAGAAATCTGAAAAATGAGAAGAAATAAAAACTTTATGGTTTGCTGATGATATTGTAATTCTATCAAAGACTGCAAAGGACTTGGAAGGTCAGTTGACCGGAATGGACAGTGTCTCGAAAAGATGTTACGAGAAAGACACCGATAAAAGTAACAGAAGGATAATGGAATGTAGTTGAACCAAATCACACGATACTAATGGAATTAGATTAGAAAGTAAGACACTAAAGGTAGTACATGAGCTTTACTATTTCCACGGAAAAGTAACTGATAATGGTCGAAGAAGGGATGCTTCAAAATGTAGAAAGAACATTTCTGAAAAAGATAGATTTGTTAACGTTGAATACAAATTTAAGTGTTAGGAAGTATTTTCTGAAGGTGTTTGTATGGAACGTAGATTTGTACGGAAGTAAGATGTCGACTAAAAGTAGTTCAGAATAAAAGCTTCTGCAATGTGGTGCTTCAGGAGAATGTTGAAGATTAGATGGGTAGATGGAGGAAATAATATAGAGATACCGAAGTAACTTAAGCAGGTTCAAATAGAATGAGATTTTCACTCTGCAGCGGAGTGTGCGCTGATATGAAACTTCCTGGCAGATTAAAACTGTGTGCCAGACCGAGACTCGCACTCGGGACCTTTGGCCCTTTCGCGGGCAAGTGCTCTACCATCTTTTTTTTTTCTTTTTCTTTTTCTTTTTTTTTTAGATCTCATGTCGTTCTATATTGTTCGTTGAATTTGTTCGGGGCGGACGTCCGATGACACCCGTTCAGGTTCTTTTGTTGATCCGGTCACTCCGTTTTTTTTTTATTACAGAGGGTATCTAACCCTCTGACCGAGCACGCTGAGCTACAGTGCCGGCCGTTGCATTTGTTCGAGGCAGACGTCCCATGACACTCGTTCAAGTTCATCGATGATCGATTAACTCAGTTTTTTATTACAGAGTGCAGCTAACCCTCTGACCGAACACGCTGAGCTACCGTGCCGGCTGTTTTGTTTGTTTTCGTTCGTTGTATGTGCTCTGGGGAGACGTCGAAAGACACCCGTTTCAGTTCGTTGTTGATCCATTAACTCAGTTTTTTTTATTACAGAGGGCAGCTAGCCCTCTGACCGAACACGCTGAGCTACTGTGCCGGCTCTGCGAACCAGGAGAACTTCTGTAAAGTTTGGAAGGTAGGAGACGAGGTACTGGCAGAATTAAAGCTGTGAGGACGTGGCGTGAGTCGTGCTTGGGTAGCTCAGATGGTAGAGCACTTGCCCACGAGAGGCAAAGGTCCTGAGTTCGAGTCTCGGTCTGGCACACAGTTTTAATCTGCCAGGAAGTTTCAGGTTCAAATAGATTTCAAGTGCAGTAGTTACGCAGATATAGAGAGACTTTAACAAGATAGGCCACCTGAGGCCGAACCCACACAATAACCCTGAAAGAGTGGTTCGGTGTGGGGCGACGGAGGCGTGAAGTGGACTGCGGTAGTCGTCCTGGGGTTGTGTACCACTGCACCCGTGGCGGGGACGGAGCCTCTCCCTTTCCGTCGTTTCTTGGCCCCCGGTTAACATACAATACAAATATGGTGAACGATTACGTGGAGAAATTGTTTGCGCAGCAATCGCCGACATAGTGTAACTGAGATGGAATAAGGGGGACCAGCCCGCATTCGCCGAGGTAGATGGAAAACCGCTTTAAAAACCATCCACAGACTGGCCGGCACACCGGACCTCGACACTAATCCGCCGGGCGGATTCATGCCGGGGACCGGCACACCTTCCCGCCTGGAAAGCAGTGCGTTAGACCGCACTGCTAACCGGGCTGGCGGAGTGATTAACATACTTATATTCGTGGACAGTTGAGTCTATTCCGAGACGGATACTCTAAGGCTACGACCCACTCCTTCCCCTCCTGTGTCCAACTGAGCTAGGTTTCAGTCTATAATTGTTCCCCTTATGGTGGCGACTAGAACTGTACTTCAAAAGACACCGTTTTTTGTGTAACTTTCGCTTTGAGTGGGTAAGACGTTGCTCTCCTGTTTATGAACTGACTTCTTCACACTGTCATCAAAATTGCTGACAGATTTAATTACGAATAAATTAATTTTTAAACACTGTTATTTTATCGAAATTACTTTATGGGTACAAAAGAGCCGTAATTGAGGGCAAGGAGACCTTGAACGTCACGCAAACAGTAGCACACATGTTAGTGCTAGAATGTGTGAGAAAAAATTGTTTTTCTGTATCTGGATAATATACACTCCACAAGCCACTGTACAGTGCATGGCGGAGAGTAATTCGTGCTGATATCATCGATTTTCTGTCTTGTTCCCTACTGAGCGACAGGTTAATGACTGACTCTCTGTACACCCCCTAATCTCTCTTATCGTACTCTCGTGATCTCCACTGGAGATACACGATGGTGGCGGTATCATGGTCGCACATTCTTCTTCGAATATCAATTCCTTAAATTTACCTAACAGGGTTTCACGTCGTCTTTCTGACAAGGATCCACATTTAAGTTCCCCGAGAATTTATGTAACACTTTCCTATGGGCTATGCCGATCTGACACAGTTCTAGCAGCGCGTCTTTCAATTATTTCAATGTGTGTTGTGATGTTTATTTGATAAAAAACTCCAAACACTGAAAAAGTACATCTAAATTTACATTTTTGCACCGCAAGCCACCATGAGCTGCATTGTGGAGGGTACTTTGTACCACAACTAATCATTAACTTCTCAGTTCCACTCGCAAATGGAGCGAGGAAAAGACGACGGTCCAAATGCCCGCATACGATCCCTAATTTCTGTCGTCTTTGCAATGCATAAGTGAAACGCAAGTTGGGCCGGCCGCGGTGGTCTCGCGGTTCTAGGCGCGCAGTCCGGAACCGTGCGACTGCTACGGTCGCAGGTTCGAGTCCTGCCTCGGGCATGGATGTGTGTGATGTCCTTAGGTTAGTTAGGTTTAAGTAGTTCTAAGTCCTAGGGGACTGATGACCACAGCAGTTGAGTCCCATAGTGCTCAGAGCCATTTGAACCATTTGAAACGCAAGTTGGAGGCAACAGAATCGTTCCGCAGTCAACCGCAAATGCCGGTTCTCTAAATTTTCTCAGTAGTGCTTCGTGAAAAAGAACATCGTCTTCCCTCTAGGGTCTCCTATTCGAGTTCACGAAGCATTTTTATAATACTAGCGTACTGATCGCAACAGCCGGTAACACATCTAGCAGCATGCCTGTGAATTGCTTCGATGTCTTCCTTTAATCCGACCTATTGGGGATCCCAAACATTCGAGCAGTACTCAAGAATGGGTTGCACAAGTGTTCTCGTTTATGGATAAGCTAGCTGCACTGTTCTATAATTCTCCCAGTAAGCTAGAGTCTACCATTCGCTTCCCTATTAACGATTTTACGTGCTAGCTCCATTTCGTATCACTTTGCAACGTTATGTCTAGTACTCTAGAGTCAATCACACTATCGTCTTATATGCGATTTCCTTTACAGATGTGTTGCAGGTTTCCCCTCTACTCTTAGAACAAATCTAAGTCTTCCATTTGCATTCTCCCTAATACTGTATACGATTTACGCGATAATCCCCTTTTTATATGGCTTATTAGTACTTATATAACCCCGAAACACTTAAAAATGTTATGTGCACAAGATAATCACCACTGATCTTGTAATCCCATGCTGTATCGTTGTCCCTTTTTTTCAGCCATTATCTTATATTTATTGACATTTAAGGAAAGCCACCAATAACTACAGCAAATATAAATGTTTTCTAAGTCTATCAGCAGTTCTTCTGCCGTCGGCACACGGAACGAGTTAGTTAACGTTGATGTGGCGCTCTACGAGTTTTGTGACGTCACTTCCTGCTATTTCTCATTGAAGAACCATTTCATGAAATATAAAACAAATTCTGCGATATTTCGGCAAGGTGCCAGTGCCACGCAAAGCAGAACCAATAGCAATCAAGAACGCCCCTAAGTCACAAGCTGAAAGCAAGACGCCATACTGTATTTGTTGTATTCAGATGAAGCCCATATTTGGTGGATTTTATGTTAAACGTTACACCGTATGAATATATGCTGTTTCTAATGTCTCGAGAACGAATCGTTATTGGTATGATCTGTTGTGATAAAATGACGAGAAACGCCATACTGGTTGTATTTAGTCATTTTCACGTTATAACCTGCGTGTTATGAGAGTAAGCCATTTTAAGGCAACGGTCCTTTGAAGATTCATGAAAAAGTGTCGTTCTTGTTAGGCTTTGTTATAATTAAATGTCAGTACCACTTCTGCGGTTAAAGCCTTTAGAAGACTGTAAACACAATATACGAGGCCAATAAAAACTGAGTTTCAGCATACAGTAGTTGGTTGAGGCGCCCTGATCTGGCATAGAGACTGAATTAGAGGAGGATTCACATTCCAGTGTATTCAATTTATTTTTTCCACCATGTTCCCATTTTCTAAACGGAAATGGGAGTTTCCTACGAAATTATAGAAATACAGTAGTTTCTGTAATATTTGATGTCAGGTAAATATAAGTGCCCTCTCTGTCAGGATAGAGTTTTTTCATTTGGTAAACTTTTATAAGCTGATGTCCTTGCTGAGTGGACATGTATCTCTCATTTTTGTCTTATTACACGCTCACGGGTATCGAAGATTTTATTTGTGTATACCAAAGACAGAACAACAAGACATGCACATGGTCAAAAAATGGAATGCGCGTTTTAGTAGAGTTAAAGTAGGAATTCTACTCGTGTCCATTTTCGTCAACAAATTGTATGGTTTGCGGGCCAAATAAAGCCAACAACTGCCGCGGGAGAGCGCTGAGACCGCAAAATCACGTTAAGCAGCTCGTGACGTGTGCCGTCAGCGCTGTGTCTCGTGACGTGGGATATCCCGTCTGCGTGCACGCCACTGTTAGTGGCCTCATCCCGTGTGCTGACAGCCTCACTATCATCCAAAGACGATAATTTCCTGCACACAACTGAACAGTCAGCTAGCAACTCTATCTGGTAACAAATGTATTTATACAGGGGGTGGACAAAATATGGAAAAAAACAATACGTTACCAGTCTATACGGCGTAAGAAACCCGACGTCATTGAAAACAGTTTCCAGTCGTCTGGGGATGGATAAATATAGGTGTTGTATGGTTTTTAAGGGAATGTTATGGCATCCTTCCCGCAAAATAGTGGCAAGTTCAGATAACGAAGATGGAGGTGGAAAGCAATCACACACTCTTCTCTCCAAAGTAGGCCACAAAGTCACATATTGAGATCTGGTGGCTGTGGGACCAGGGGAGATGCGGCAAGTCGTCCTCCTGTTCACAAAACCAGTCCTGGATGATGTGAACTATGTGAACAGGGGGCCATGTCGTCTTGGAACAAATCATCATTACTGGGAAACAGACACGGTACAATGGTATGGACCGGATCAGCCAAAATGGTCACATAATCCTTGGCAGTAATCCGACACTGCAGGTTATCCATGGGGCCCGTGGGACGCCAAGATATGGCTGTCCAAATCATCACCCACCGTATTTCATCTTGGGACGTAAGCCCAGCCAGAAGTTGTAATTCCAGCTCGCCCTGCAATTCACTGCTTATGGTGCTCCCTGCGTGTTGTGATGCTGACGGAAGTCGCGAGTTACACATACAGTTCTGCAGTGACTTTTGCAGCTGTCGTCCTCTTATTTCTCGTCGCAGTCCTCTTCAGTGACCGTCCATCACGATCACTCAACACACATTTTCGTCCACGTTGTGACTTAGCGGATGATGTTTTTCCTCTTTCCCTGTATGCGGTATAAATCTTCGATACGATGCCTCTTGAAACATCAAACACATCGGCTCCCTTGATTACGGAAACACCCACCAAACGAACACCAACAATTTGCCCACGTTGGAATTCACTTGCACTCACAAGTATAGAGAACACTTTTCTGATCACGAATGACATCAGAAACGTATTGAGGACACTGATTAGGCCCGTTCGTGGTAAAATACAGTAGCACAACCTGTTCGAGCATGCATTTCTCGCGGTGTTTCCATATTTTTGTCTAACCGCCTGCATATTGAAACAAACATCTTATTACGCTTCCTTGGCGCACACCCGATATTACTTTCGATTCTGTGGAATATTCGTCGTCCAGTATAACGTACTTATTTCTATTAGTCAAATATTTCTGCAGCCACTCGCATCTTTGCGGGTTGGGTTGTTTGTGGGGAGGAGACCAAACAGCGAGGTCATCGGTCTCATCGGATTACGGAAGGATGGGAAGGGAAGTCGCGCGTGCCCTTTCAAAGGAACCATCCCGGCATTTGCCTGAAGCTATTTAGGGAAATCACGGAAAATATAAATCAGGATGGCCGGAGGCGAGATTGAACCGTCGCCCTCCGGAATGCGAGTCCAGTGTGCTAACCACTGCGTCTGCATCTTTGCGAAGACACTCCGTATGATCTGTCTTGGTTAGCAGTCGATGATGTGGCATAGTAACGAATGCTTTACGGAAATCAAGAAAGACGCATTCTGTCTCTTCATCGGTATCTATTGTTTACAAGTTGTCGTTCATGAACAAGGCAAGCTGCGTTTCACACAAATGGTTTTTCCTCAGTCTGTCCTGGTTCTATGTGACAAGCTTATTTTCCTCCAAGAACGTCAAAGTGTTTGAGCTTTGTGGAAGCTCCGGGATCCTGCAACAGATGGACGTCAGCGACATTGTCCTGTATTTCTGTGCACCCGATCATTTATCCTTTTTGTGAATAGGGGTAACCTGTACTCTTTTTCTGTCTCACAGAACTACTCGCTGCTCAAGCGATTCTCGGGAAATATGAGCTACGGAACGAGCAAATTCCACCCGTTTTTAATGTAAAATCTAATGCAATTATGTTTCACGATACTTTTAGTAATTTTCAGAGAAAAAGAAGTTACGCCGTTCCGTAAAAATGCAGTGTTTCAGTTTTTGAGAAACTAGTGCCGCAAATGCGCGAAATATTAGATAGTCTCAGCCCGCAATAACAGGTAAGGCTCGTGTTACACTGTCAAAATTCCTTGACAAATCTTTTATAAAATCTGGGACCACGCTTTAACTTTTATAAATGATATGATAAAAGTACACAAGTACACCGCCAAAGATGATATAAAACATCTTTGATACAAGATATTTGACAACGATCTTTTGCAGCGTAATACGGGCCTAACTGCGAGGCGGGCTCTATTTGATGCGCGCTTAGCGAAGACTGGTTTCTGTCCGATGGCTTGTAGCGGCAGCTCCCTCGCCACTCCCCTTCGTCGCCCCTCCATTGGATCCAGGTCGTCCCAGCCGGCTAAGGCGACAAAGGCGAAAGCCATGGAGCTCGCTAACGGCTGATGACGTAAACCTACGACGTCCACACCCACAACAGTTACTGCTGACTGCCTCTTTCACCTTTGAGGCTAGGCATTACGCACAGAAGGCGTTAGCGGTCACACACGAGGTGTGTGAGAAAAGTAACGAGACTGATTTTTATTTACCAGAGTTTTTATTTTTTTCAAACAACAATATTGTCCCCTTCAAAGTAGTTCCCTTCGGCAGCCATACACCGGCGGAATCGTTGTTCCCAGTCTTGGTAGCAGCACTGAAAGGCTTCAACTGGTAGGGCCTGTAATACGTCGGTCACATTCTTTTGAATGTTCTCCAAAATCCCAAAATGACGTTCTATTAAGAGTTTTTCAGTTTCGGGAAAAAAGTCACAGTTCTGAATAGGGGGCTGTGGAACAACAGGACTGCTTTCTGTGGTAAAAAATTCCACGATGGAAGTGGCCGTGTGACATACGGCGGTGTCGTGATGCAGCACCCACTTGTCTGCAACATCCGGTCTCACTCGATTCACCCTTTTCCAGAGCCATTCAGGGACATCTTTGTAAAACACTTGGTTAACAGTTTGTCCTGGAGGAACAAATTCTTTATGCACGATACCGCTGTCAAAAGAGCAAATCAGAATTGTTTCGGTCTTTGATTTGCTCACTCGAGATTTTTTTCTGTCGAGGAGATGTCTTAGTGTGCCACTCCTCACTACGCCGCTTTGTCTCAGGATTGTACTAAAAACCCGGGATTCATCACCTGTGATCACACGACTGAACTATTCGTAGTCATTGGCAGTCCTCTCAAGAAGACCATCGCACACTTTTCTTCAATTGTCTTTTTGCTTACTTGTGAATTTTCTCGGCACCATTTTGGGACAGACCTTTCGCATGTGCAAAACTTCGGTCACAATTTGATGTCGGTGAAAGTGTTTAACATGTCACCCATCACTCTTACTGTTAAACGCCGGTCTGATCTCACAAGAGCACGCATACGTTCGACGTATTCGTCAGTTTTTTAAGCTGGAGGTCTCCCTGAGCGAAGTTAATATCCAACGTGTTCTCGGAGATCTAAAAACGATTTGTGCCGGCGATAACTTGTGCTCTTTAAGAGGAATGTTCTCCATAGGCCTGTTTCAACTTTTCAGAGATCACACTTGCAGATTCCTCAAGTTTAACGTAACATGATGGCATAACGTTGCTCTAAATTCCATTTTCGTAACACACAACAAAAACACAATTTCACTGATTGTGCTCTCAAAAATCACACGATGGCTGTACGGAGCTGAACCTCTGTCTGAGCATCTGGAAGGGGTGAACACAGCGGTCTATACAAGACAGCGTTGACACGTCGCTCTCAGTCTTGTCAGTCTCATTACCTTTCTCACTCACCTTGTACCAGCTCATTCTGTAACAGGATTATGTACTGCCGTAACAGTGTTACAGTGGTCCTTGTTCTTCTATGAGTAATAATTAGCCCCAGAGGCCATATTTATCGATGCGCCCTTTCATGTCCTCAGACACGAAGCCTCTCCATCTTCAAAAGTTTGTGCTATATCTCATTATAACACGAACTGGAAATGCAAAGTTCTTTGGACTTTCTTCTGAGACGTATCAGTAAAAAACTGTTGGGAGACCAGAACTGCAATGGAGAAAGATGCCCTGTTAATTAAGAACTCGTCTCGTGTTTTAAAAGAGCAGAGTTCATGTCTCCCCCAGTTATCCTAATTTAAGTTTTACGTTGTTTCCCAGAAAAGCTTCAGATGAATGTCTAATAAGTAACTTCAAGAAGATCGAGGTTGATATTCGGTAGTTTTCAAATCTGTACCTCCCCATCCAGATTTAGATTTTTGTTAAACCACTCGAGAGGAGTTACAGATTGGTTCCCTAAACACTGTCACAACCGATTTCTTACGCTCTCATTGTTCGCTCGAAACGTGTACCCATCTATAATGACCTAGACGTCAGTAACACACAGTCTAACATTAATTCCTTCCGTCTTGCAAATCCTATCACCATCTGATGTCAGGCCAAGGACCATACCGTCATTTACTTGAAATTATTTGGGGAAACTGAGGATAATCAACGTCTGAATGTCTGGACCGGAATTTGAACACTGCTTCTCCATAATACGAATCAAATCGAGACGAAGTAGAAACCAAACTGTTTCAACGTATTTGAGAACTTGTGTTGATGGTTTTATGTTACATATCCACAACAACTGGCTTGTAATGGACTTCGAGTTCTCAGTCCAGTCCTACATTCAACCATACAGGTAAATACTGACGAGCCAAATCATTATGACTACTGCCCACCACCACAAAGAACGCGGCCTGGTGGCGTTGCGGACACGCGATGTGGTAAGGAAATGGAGGAGAGAGGAATGACGAAACATTCCAGTGAAGATATGAGCCACAACTGAAGGAATCCACTGAAATAAGCGATTTTGACAAATGGCAGAATGTTATGGCGTGGCACCTAGGAACTGCAAAACAGATCTGCTGTTGGCGTGCTACTGTCGTGAGCATCTATGGAAAGTTGGCTGAAGGAAGCTGAAATCACGAGTAGGCGACGAGGTGTTGGACTCCACATCTCAGTTGAGAACGTGGAGGTTGAGGCTTGGACTCTGAGCAGCAGGATAGGCGATGACCTGTGGCCGATACGATGACAGGGTACAATGCTGATGTAGGCACAAGTGTTGCGGAGCACTCCCTGCAGCGCACGTTATTGAAAATGGAGCTCCGCAGCAGACGGCCCACACGTGCTCTCTTGTTGACTCAACGACATCATCATCTGCGATTCTGGTAGGCACGGGATCATCGAGATTGGACGGTGGATCAATGAAAATGTGCGCCTGGTCGAATGAACCACGTTTTCTGTTACCTCCGGTCAGCGGCTGACCGAGACGTGAATCACGTAACGGACGCAGGTTGGTTAGCCGGCCGATGTGGCCGAGCGGATCTAGGCGCTTCAGTCTGGAACCGCGCGACTGCTACGGTCGCAGCTTCGAATCCTGCCTCGGGCATGGATGTGTGTGATGTCCATAGGTTAGTTAGGGTTAAGTAGTTCTTAGTTCTACGGAACTGATGACCTCATAGTGCTCAGAGCCATCCATTTGAGCCATTTGGACGCAGGTTGATGGGGACAGTATTATGCTATGGGGACATCCACCTGGGCTTCCATGGGACCTGTGGTAGTAGTCGAAGGCACCATGAATGCTGTTGACTTGGGCGCACATTATTGTGGACCACTTACATCCCTCAACGCTTGACGTCTTCCCCGAGAGCGATGGTATCTTCTAGCAGAATACCTGTCCTTTTCACAAGGCTGAAATCGTGCTGCAATCGTTTCAGGAGCGTCATAGCGAACTCATATTCATGTCGAGGCCGTACAATTAGCTTCATGGAATGGACTCGGTCCTTTGTTACAGCTAAACCGACCATTGACCGGAAATGGTTATGTTCAACTACTTTTAGACCATTTGCAGCCTTTCATGGACTTCATGTTCCCAAACGATGGATTTTTTATGTATGACAATGCGCCATGTCACCAGGCCACAGTTGTTCGAGATTGGTTTGAAGGATATTCAGTATAATTCGAGCGAATGATTTGGCCACTTAGATTGTCCGACATGAATCGCATCGAATTTTATGGGGCATAATCGAGAGGTCAGTTCGTGCACAAAATCCTGCACTGCACTGGCAACACTTATGCAGTTATGGACGGGTACAGACAGAGGCAGCTTGTCTCTGTACTTCTGCAGGGGCTTCCAACAACTTTTTGAGTCCGTGCCACATTGAGTTGCCACACTACAGCGCACAAAAGGAGGGTGGACGCGATGTTAGGAAGTATACCACGATTTTCGTCTCCTCTTTGTAGATTAAAGGGGTGAACGACGGCTTCGGAGATATGTACGGGTGAATAGACGCGCAGCTGTTGACCAACTGACTGCCCAGATGCACCAAGGAGCTACCAACAGTGTCTCCTCAACGACTGTTCAGCGAACGCTGCTGCATATGGGCCTCCGCAGAAGGTGTCTGGTTCATGCACCCATATTGACTGCTGTTTATCGGCGACGAGGGCTGCAATTTGCACGCCAATACCACAACTGGACGTCCACTGAGTGGCGACAGGTGGCCTTTTCAAATGAATCCGTTTTATGCTCCATCAGACATACACCGTTGACATGTGCGATGTGAAAGGTTTGAAAGCAAACACCCTGCAACAATCATCAGAAGGGTCCAGGTCGGAAAAGGGCGTGCTAAGTCGGGGAATGTTTTCGTTGCACTATATGGATGATCTCGTCACACTGGAAAGCACAATGGATCAACAGAAATATGCATCTATCTTTGGGGACCATATCCATCCTGACAAGCAGCTGGTTTTCCCTTGCTACGATGTCAGCTACCAGCGGGACAACGCAATGTGTCACAAATCGACTGAACGCTCAGATGAACCAAACAGAATTTGACAGAGCGTGTGGGAATAACAGCACACGGCGGCCGTCATGCCACTTGCTGTAGCTTCAATTTTGCTGCATGTGGAAACCCAGTTTTACTGCCGCCAGTACCTCAGCTCCTACCTACCACACTTCACAGAAGACTCCTGCATTCCTTTCGGGACTAGCACTCCCAGAAAGAAGTCGATGATGATGACGTTTGGATTGTGGGGCGCTCAACTGCGCGATTATAAGCACCCGTACAAGTTCCCAACCTTTTCTCAGTCGAATCTTCCACTTGCATGAATGATTACGAAATGATGGGGACTGCACAAACACCCAGTCATCTCGAGGCAGGTGAAATTCCCTGACCCCTCCGGGAATCGAACCCGGGACCCCGAGCTCGGGAAGCGAGTACGCGACCGCGAGACCACGAGCTGCGGACTCCCGGAAAGAACTCAGTGATCATCCCTACTAGGAAATTTTACAAGCGTTATGCAGGAGATCGTATAGCTAATGGAATTCAAATTACATGCGTTCTCTTACAGTCACCTGGGTCCTTCACGAGTCAGAGACTTACAATGAACAGAAACTAGACGGCAAACCGTTCTGTTTTTGACTCATGTTGTTGTCAGTTAAAGATGGAGTGCGTGTTCTTTCTATTGACGTTAATTACTGTTCGATACTGGTAACACTGATTCCTACAGCTACCACTTCAACATCAGTGCAACGTTGGAAAAGAGGAACGGAGCATCATCATCCTCAGTGAGGTTAATAATTTTGCCATTCAGTGTTATATCTTCTGTGTGCTTGATAGTAATATGAACAGTGTAAATAAGTTTAGAGGCATCATGTTGTCATGTAGCCTCCTGACTTGTGATGCGTATCCCCTCACCCACAATTAACGTCGTACTATCCAGCAGAACTTTCTTTTTGAATCCTGTATGGCATCCTGCTTCTACAAAATGACGTGACTTACTGATCATCATATCACGCACTGTCCCTCCTGTGCACTGGTTTTTAAGACGAGCGATGTGATAGATGCACTATTAATCAGTTACGTTTCTCCATTATATCTCCAGGTAGCATTTATTTGATTGAAAACAGGTTTATATTTATAGGTGTAGCTTATTCCACGCCCCACTTCGTAACGATTTTCTGTTACGTCTTGTATTTTGTTAACGTCGTGTTAATTTCACGTTGTTTGTATGCAGTTCATAGCATAAAATACACTCCTGGAAATGGAAAAAAGAACACATTGATACCGGTGTGTCAGACCCACCATACTTGCTCCGGACACTGCAAGAGGGCTGTACAAGCAATGATCACACGCACGGCACAACGGACACACCAGGAACCGCGGTGTTGGCCGTCGAATGGCGCTAGCTGCGCAGCATTTGTGCACCGCCGCCGTCAGTGTCAGCCAGTTTGCCGTGGCATACGGAGCTCCATCGCAGTCTTTAACACTGGTAGCATGCCGCGACAGCGTGGACGTGAACCGTATGTGCAGTTGACGGACTTTGAGCGAGGGCGTATAGTGGGCATGCGGGAGGCCGGGTGGACGTACCGCCGAATTGCTCAACACGTGGGGCGTGAGGTCTCCACAGTACATCGATGTTGTCGCCAGTGGTCGGCGGAAGGTGCACGTGCCCGTCGACCTGGGACCGGACCGCAGCGACGCACGGATGCACGCCAAGACCGTAGGATCCTACGCAGTGCCGTAGGGGACCGCACCGCCACTTCCCAGCAAATTAGGGACACTGTTGCTCCTGGGGTATCGGCGAGGACCATTCGCAACCGTCTCCATGAAGCTGGGCTACGGTCCCGCACACCGTTAGGCCGTCTTCCGCTCACGCCCCAACATCGTGCAGCCCGCCTCCAGTGGTGTCGCGACAGGCGTGAATGGAGGGACGAATGGAGACGTGTCGTCTTCAGCGATGAGAGTCGCTTCTGCCTTGGTGCCAATGATGGTCGTATGCGTGTTTGGCGCCATGCAGGTGAGCGCCACAATCAGGACTGCATACGACCGAGCCACACAGGGCCAACACCCGGCATCATGGTGTGGGGAGCGATCTCCTACACTGGCCGTACACCACTGGTGATCGTCGAGGGGACACTGAATAGTGCACGGTACATCCAAACCGTCATCGAACCCATCGTTCTACCATTCCTAGACCGGCAAGGGAACTTGCTGTTCCAACAGGACAATGCACGTCCGCATGTATCCCGTGCCACCCAACGTGCTCTAGAAGGTGTAAGTCAACTACCCTGGCCAGCAAGATCTCCGGATCTGTCCCCCATTGAGCATGTTTGGGACTGGATGAAGCGTTGTCTCACGCGGTCTGCACGTCCAGCACGAACACTGGTCCAACTGAGGCGCCAGGTGGAAATGGCATGGCAAGCCGTTCCACAGGACTACATCCAGCATCTCTACGATCGTCTCCATGGGAGAATAGCAGCCTGCATTGCTGCGAAAGGTGGATATACACTGTACTAGTGCCGACATTGTGCATGCTCTGTTGCCTGTGTCTATGTGCCTGTGGTTCTGTCAGTGTGATCATGTGATGTATCTGACCCCAGGAATGTGTCAATA
This sequence comes from Schistocerca americana, assembly GCF_021461395.2. Lineage (NCBI taxonomy): Eukaryota > Metazoa > Arthropoda > Insecta > Orthoptera > Acrididae > Schistocerca > Schistocerca americana. Next base: position 405,191,162 of record NC_060130.1, read on the forward strand.
AAGTTTCCCCTTCCTGGGACAATGAATTCACGGTGTTCTTATTTCAATTTCCAGGAGTGTATTTACCTTTACGAAAACTGCAGAACTATATTGCTCCATACGGAAAGCTTGGAGTTGCATGATATATGAAAATCATCGACGGAAAAAGCGATAAAGCTTCAGATCTATGAAACCGCATTACCAGTGCAAGAAACAATACATCGTAAAGTCACCACGTACTGCAAAAAGGGCCTCTCGTCTCGTAACATAGAATCAAGCAGGGTATTATTATGAGTCTGTGACATATTTTCTCAGGTCACTTTTATGCTTGAAGATTAAATGAAAGAATGTTATCAGAATCCAATTTACTGTATTACATTTTGCAATGCCATCCCGCTCGGAAAGACGCGATCGTTAGCTCGCCACTTCCGAGATTCGGGGAAGAGCGTCGGCCCCAGATCGAATTCGCCCGGCGGATTAACGACGAAGGCAGGTGCGTCAGCCAGCAAGTATGAGGTTTTAAGTTTCCACGCCCGACAAGGCGAGTCTCGGGCTGATACCCACTTCCCGCCTCATTTACACGATTCGCATGTATGTCGAAAAAATGTTCTCAATTCTAAATTAACATGCCAACCCCGCGGAAACGGGGGATAAGGACAGGAAAAAGAAGAAGATATTTTGCGCTACGACGAGTTTGCTGATTGATCTCCTCAGCAAACTTAAGGGAGAAACTACTATTGGAAGTGTTGGAAATTCGTAGCACGGAAGATTCTCAATGATTCCTCATAACGACCAAGATCATTTCGCAACTAGATTGCTCAGCACGAGCTGAAATGTAATCATAGCTGTATTTGCCGTGTATGTTGCGGTTCTCTGTGTGCCTGGGTCCACTTGAAACTAACGTCGTCGTTATGTGGTAAAGGGAATCTTCACTGAAGAAATGTTTCCAATGCAACCCTCTACGTGCTACACACTATGTAATCGTAAAAGCTACACTGTACAACTCGCATTCGGGAGGACGACGGTTCAATCCCGCGTCCGGCCATCCTGATTTAGGTTTTCCGTGATTTCCCTAAATCACTCCAGGCAAATGCCGGGATGGTTCCTCTGAAAGGGCACGGCCGCCTTCCTTCCACATCCTTCCCTAAATCGATGAGACCGATGACCACGCTGTCTGGTCTCCTTCCCCAAACAACCAACCAACCTACACTGTACAACACAATCAAGTGGTCACTTTTCGAAACCTCGTAATTGTCTCCCATTGCGACGCGTAAGTTTGAAATTTGGCTCAAATGTGCCAACAACTTAACGGTGCAACCTCGTGGCGCCCTGCGACGTTATCCCTGCGCTCGGCGACGCTTCAAACAGCAAAATCTTGACTCAAGCGAAAAAACAGCCAGAGCTCAGAACTTCATGTGAGGTGTAAGGTCGGTTAATGACGTCACATTGGGACCAAATTTCACCACAATTCTGCCCAGCGCCAACGTGAACGTGTCATACGATGGGAAGCTCGTCATATTGTCTCTTACACACATTTCACGCCTTCTTTTGATGCCTCAGTGAGGGAGGTCAGAACAGCGACACCCACCGTTGAAATCACTCGATTTTCTTATGAGTGGCAGAGGAAAACGTTTCAGCCACACCATCGCTCTGAAGCGACACGAGAAAATCTCACGGAGTGGCATAAAGTGCATCAATGGAACCACCCCTCCCCTTGGGGCATTTATTACCAGACATTTCGTTATGCGATGAGCAACAGGACGATGTTCTGGACAACCTTTGAGACTGCTGACACCCCCAGATGTTTCAGCACTTCTGTAAGGACATCGTGGGGCTGAAGTGTTGCCCTCGCGTACAGGTTGGAAACACTACGGACCGTTAAAAACCAATTTCAACGTGATATGAGGCAACAAACGTATTTTCAGGCCTCCTGTTTCGCATCTTTTTGTGGTGTGATCACGGGGACGTGTGACATTGTCACATGCGGGAATAAAACGACAAATGTCCCTCTAGGACCCCCCCCCCCCAACTCCCAATTCAGAACACCTACAGTCGCACCCCAAACACCTTAATTGACAATTTTAAAAATGTGCCTTTGCAGAGAGAACTTGCGAAGGAGTCCTAGGCACCTACAGGCAGGCAGCCCTTTGACACCCCTCCGATTCCAGATGTCTTCAGTGAGGAGTCCCACTTCGAACTGAGTCCCGATGGCCACCGAAGACGTGTCTGCAGATGCCCCATAGAGCGGTGGGAGACCAACTTGACTGTCGCCCGCCATACGGTCTGACAGCCAGGATTGATTATCTGGGGTGCCATTTCTTCTCCTAGCAGGACCCCTTTGGTTGTCATCTGCGGCACCTTTACAGCACAGGGTACATCGACGATATTATATGCCATACTTTGTTGCCCTCCATGATAAGCCATCACGGGCTTACATTTCAGCAAGACAATTCATCCATCTGCACGCGGCTAGTTTCTACTGTTTGTCTCGGTGCTTGCCAAACGCTGCCTTTCCAGCAATGTCGCGGGGTCTCTCTCCAGCTGAGGACGTTTGAAGCATTATGGGCAGGGCCCTCCAACCAGCTCGGGATTTTGGCAATCTAAGGCACCAATTGGACAGAATTTGGCACCATAACCCTCAGGAGGACACTCAACAACTCTTTACAATCAGTGCCAAGCTGAATGGCTGCCTGCATAAGGTCCAGAGGTGGATCAACACGTTATTAACTTGCTCAATTTGTGAAGCTCATTCTGTTGAATAGCCAACCGGTGTGGCCAAGCGGTTCTAGGCGCTTCAGTCTGGAACCACGAGACCGCTACGGTCGCAGGTTCGAACCCTGCCTCGGGCATGAATGTGTGTGATGTCCTTAGGTTAGTTAGTTTTAAGTAGTTCTAAGTTCTAGGGGACTGATGACCTCAGATGTTAAGTCCCGTAGGGCTCAGAGCCATTTGAACCATCTGTTGAATAAATCATCCACTTATTCACAAATTATAACCATTTGTTTGTCTGTATATGTACATCACATCTACCAATTTCCGTCCCATTGGGATAATTACTTCTTGGTGCGTCACTTTTTTTTATTTTGTCTTAGAGTGTATTCATAGATTCAGTCACCAAATATTGCAAGCCTTAAATTAGAGAATATCGCTAGTTGGTATTTATTCTAATCTGTCCAGGGCGTTTGATGCGTAGATCATGTTATTCTCTTACAGCAGCTTAAGTTTTATGAAACTGATGGCTTTACTCACAACTGGTTGAATCATACTTCAACATAATGCAAAAATTTGCGCTAAATACTTCAGATAATGTTGGAAGGAGGGAAAATTTTCGCGAGAGCGCCGAGGAACTACAAAGGAAATCCCACAAGTTTCAATTTTGGGTCCACTGCTGTTCCTTACACACTGGTGTGAAAAACGTAAGGACGAAAGCTATTGTCTCATGATATGTCATTTCCAGGGAACATAGCTCGATTGGGCCATACATAAGTACTACGGTACAGTACGGAAAGTAACTAAAAGAAATACCCAACAAGACGAACAGAAATGGCACTTTTATTCAAAGACAATAACTTCAGTGAAATCAGCACGACTGACTGCACGACTAACAACTGGTGGATGGTCGTTGTTGCAAGCGGACGTGCGGCAATAAATCTCCCCAACGCATCTCACATGTGCACCATGGCATTTAAGAAGCGATACGGGCAGGTCAGTCCATTCACCAAACATCCTCTCGTTCCAAGAGGTCCTCCATCTGCGCTATTCGATGCGATTGTCATCCATGAAAGTGAAGTGAGGGCTGAATTAATCCCTGAAAAGACGCACATGGGCAAAGAGTACACTGTTACAAGAACGTATTCAAGTATTCGGAGGTCAGCACGCCTAAGAACATTAAGCTTCCCGACGCCATGACACCTGGACCACCACGACGGTCATGTTCGACAATGTTCCTGAGTACGTGCGTACCCCCATACGGCGAGAGGTGGGAACACGTAATGCACCTACAAACGTTGTCGAACATGATCGTTTTCGCGGTCCACCTGTCAACGTTACTGTGACGCTGTTGAACGACAAGAACACTATGTCGAAAAGATACACTTCTGTTCCACTTTTGGCCAATAAAAAAATTAAAAAATGGTTAATGTTTCCGTTGATACCCCATCGAATAAATTGATTTTCTAGTTAGCCGGTTCAGTAGCGCTGGGAAAACTGGAGGCGTTTCATTTGAGCATATGCTGAGATGTTGCTCTCATTCTGATATCAAACAGATTTCGCAGAGATGAATCAAAAAATAAATTACCCTCAAACGATCGACGATTAATTGTTAAGATTGCATTTTATCTCGGGAAGCTGATGCAGTACAGGGGCTGGACCAAATTATTGGAACCTATAGTTAGTTATAGTTAGTTACAGCTAGTTACTTGTTTCATAGATCATATTTAGGACTCTTTTATCGAAATGATGTGGAACGAGTCAGTTTACAGGATATGCACACATGATTAGTGTGAACATTGCCGGCCGCTGTGGCCGAGTGGTTCTAGGCGCTTCAGTCTGGAACAACGTGGCTGCTACGGTCGCAGGTTCGAATCCTGCCTCGGGCATGGATGTGTGTGATGTCCTTAGGTTAGTTAGGTTTAAGTAGTTGTAAATCTAGGGGACTGATGACCTTATGTGTTAAGTCCCATGGTGCTTGGAGCCATTTGAACCATTTGTTAACATTAATGAACATATTATTTTATAGTTATAATCGTGTGACTACACTTAAAAACGAAGTTTTCTTTGCAGTCTACCAGTTTTTAAATAAAAATTAAAAAAAAAATGGTTCAAATGGCTCTGAGCACTACGCGACTTAACTTCTGAGGTCATCAGTCGCCTAGAACTTAGAACTAATTAAACCTAACTAATCTAAGAACATCACACACATCCATGCCCGAGGCAGGATTCGAACCTGCGACCGTAGCGGTCGCTCGGTTCCAGACTGTAGCGCATAGAACCGCACGGCCACTCCGGCCGGCCACAAAAATTCACCCATGGAATAGCTGCTCAGTAGTAATGATCTTAGTTTAACTTACTTTGGTACATCTCAGGCAGTTTATGGTTTGGGCAAATGATTTTTTTTTTCTTCTAATCCCTTCTGAGGCATTGGCAGCTTCAAGAATGCGCAACATAGGCCATTTTTAACTCTAGTGTTGTAGGCATGGACATCACAATTATTATCAAATTGTGATGGATTCTTTATGATAAATTTTATTAGCGGCTATATGTATTGCAATGGCGCATTTAAAATGCATAACTCCTTGAAGAACTGCGAACATGATGACCACGGGTGAACACCACACATTATTCTTACTGCTCGCTCTTTTATGCAATTAATATTTTCATTCTAAGGAATGAGTTACCACAGGAAAATATTCGATAAGATATTATTGAGAGGAAATGTGCAAACTGTCAGGAGGCTGATTCGTTTGTCTGCGTGACTAGCAGTTGTACGCAGGACAGAAGTCGCTGAAAAGTTGTTTGGACAGCTCAGTAATACGCTATTTCTAGTTGAATTTTTCATTAATATGTACACTCAAAAATTTGGAGCATTTCACCTCGTTTACTGACTCCTATTCATGTACTGCATCTATTGCTGGTATGACCCTATTTGTTGTTCAGAAATCAGTATAACGTGTGTCCTCAAAATTAAGGGAGAGTCCGTTTTCAGAGAACCATTTTATAACTCTTTGAAAAATATCGTTAACAATCTCTTCTGTTGCTTTCTCTCTAATGGGATTAATTATAACACAAGTACCGTTTGCAAAAAGTACCAATTGACTTGAGGAATGTTCAGTGGAAGGTCACTCACATGTACACTGGTGTGCGAATCGTAAGGACGCAAGTAACTTTCACATAACGTGTCATAGCCAAGTAACATATTCCTATAAAACTTGGACCATACATAGAAAGATCTGCTACAGTATAGTACAGAAAGTAACCGAAACAAATACGCAATGAGATGAACAGAAATGACACTTTATTCAAAAATGATAATTACAGTGAAATCACCGCCGTTCATGATGGCGCCCGGGACATTACAGAAGGCGAACATGGTTGTTTATACGGTGTGTAATCACCACGGACGTCAAGGCATACCCTGCAAAGTGCTCCCATGTTGGCAACAAGATTACAAGGATTGCTTGTGGTCGGGCTTTCCATTCTTCCACCAGCGTGGTTGATAATTGCTGGACGATCGGTGCAGCGCGTGGAAGTGCTGAAATCGTCTCCCCGACGTAGCCCAGACGTGCTCGAAGGGATTTAAATTGGAGGAACGAGCAGGCTAGTCCATTCGCCGAATACCCTCCCGTTCCAAGAGTTCCTCCATCTGCGATGTTCGCTACGCTAGCACGTTGAATCCATAACATGAAGTCAGGACCGAATGTATCCCTGAAAAGATGCACGTAAGAAATGCACGATTTCCTCTGAAAAAAAAAGAAATTTTTTGGTCTTATGTGCAGCCATTCATGCACCGCCTGCTGGACTTCTTCATCTGAACGAAATTTCTTTTCTCCCGTCGTCTCTTTCAGTTGTCCAGATAGCGGTGTGGTAATCACTCAGTGCGAGGTCTGGTGAGTATGGAGGATGTGGAAGAGTGTTCTGGAATGAGATGCCGTGGCACCCATCTTTCAGATTTGTGGCTAAATCATTCACCATCAAACGGCGATTTTCCATCACAACGCTTCAACTGCTGCTGTAGACTCCAGTGTCACAAAGCGGTGCGTCTGTCAGAAAAGTCACGCCATTTCTGAACTTTCTACTCCTCTCGTACAGTTGCTGCAGCGATAGACATGCATCACCATTCTGGACCTCCATTCGCCGACGGATTCCAATAGGTTTCGTACCTTCACTGCTCAGAAAACGTATGACAGAACGCCGTTCTCCCCTGTTGCATGTCGCAAGCGGGACAACCATTTTGAATTAGTATTGTAACCTGGTCTGTACTATGCTTCCGCCTGTGGGGCATTCCTTACATCATTGGTAATAGTAGTGCCAACTTACTGAGGAATGGCTCGAAATGTCCATTTTTAATTACACTTTTAAGGTTATCATTTGACTTGCCCTCGTAGTATCAGAGGATCTTTCAAGTGGACTAAATGTCTACTTTCTTGATCATATGTTTTCCGATTTTTCCGTGCCCAAAATAACGTAAGACCAGCATGCCTGCTTGTTAACTTCGGAATACTATTATGCTCTTTGTAACTTACGACTCCTTATGTTAAATACATTAGCGCTACCGCCTGAATGACTCCAGTGAACGACGTGGACGCACTAGCGAAACAGATGTAGGTACATATGCTGGCGAAACCGTGGGCGTGCCACAGCGGCGTATTCTGCTTCCGGGCCGGTTGAGTGTAGTGGGCGCTAGCGCATCCGGCGCTGCTAGAGGATCGGGTACCTCTGCCTCTCTTCTCCCTTTGCGTCTGCATTGCATTCTTTAGCGGTTGCGGGCGGTACAGGAGATTACAGAGCTAACTTACTCGACAGTGGATCTCTATGAAAGCAGACAAGACGCACCGCGCTCCCACAGATGCCTTTTAATTATAGTTCAGCATCTCGTCTTTAAGGAGGAAGCTCTTGGACAAAAATGGAGGACAGAAATGGATCATCTGTTGAAGGAAGGAAGATTAGAGTTTTGCGTTCCCTCGACAGCGAAGTCATTAGCGACGAAGCACAAGACAGGATTACCAATGGACGGGGAAGGAAATCGGCCGTGCCCTTTTCAAAGGAACCATCCCGGAATTTGCCAGGAGCAATTTAGGGAACTCACGGAAAACCTAAATCAGGAGGACCGGACGGGGATTTTAACCGTCGTCCTCCCCAATGCGGGTCCAGTGTACTAACCACTACACCAGCTCGCTCGGTCATCATCGGTCTAATGAACGACACAAACATTCTCGTAAAATGGTTTATGAAAACCACAAGCAATGCCTATCTGTATTGCGGGAACAACAATTAGGTAATTCAGTTCAAAATCTTGTTTTAATGCTTCCACCGAATTACTAAATAACATCAGTCCTGATAGTTACTGATATGCTATTAAGCAGGTATGATGGTACGAGAGCTATTCGGAAAGTAAGGTCCCATAGGTGGCGATATGGAAATGAAAGTGAAAATTGGATGAAGCGCCGGTCGCGGTGGCCGAGCGGTTCTAGGCGCTTCAGTCCGGAACCGCGCGACCGCTACGGTCGCAGGTTCGAATCCTGCTTTGGGCATGGATGTTTGTGATGTCCTTAGTTTAGTTAGGTTTAAGTAGTTCTAAGTTCTAGGGGACTGATGACCTCAGATGTTACGTCCCATACTACTCAGAGCCATTTTGATTCGAATAAAGCTTTGCACAGCTGTGTCGGACAGTGTCTATAGCATGACTGTCGTTAGCGTCACGTCGCTCTTTTCTGTTCTGAGCACACACTGAGCAATGGTGTCTCCCGCCAAGTATGGGTGCCCGCCGCAAAGTTTTGCCTGATTCCGTACAATCCCACATAACGTACCGGTCGTGCATTTTCTTCTTCACGACAATTCTCGGCCTCACACTGGAGCGTTTCGTTGAAAAGTGTTTAATCACCCACCATACAGCCCGGACTTGGCTCCCTCTGATGTTCATCTCTATTCACATGAACCGTTAGCTACGAAGACAAAATTTTGGCACAAACAATGAACTGCGGACCAGCGAAGAGAAGAGGAGGGGAAAGCACAGGCGGCTGCCTTCTATGACGACGGTACTGGAATGTTGATGCAACGCTACGACACATGTCTAAGTCGGAGCGGCGACTATGTAGACAAGTAGCTGGAAGGTGCAGCAAACTGTTGCAAATAAAACATTTCGATTTTCACTGTGGTTTTCACTTCTTGACCGATCAGTCCATGCTTTCCGAAGACATCTCGTGTTTTAATTTGGACGTTCGTGGTTCCGACCCAGGTCTGCGCATCCTGAACTATATTTTCCGTAGTTTTCGTAATAGTCTACAGGAGAATGCTTAAGTTATTCGTTATGCAAAGCTTTTGTCGGCTCCTTAAACTCTCTTCAAGGAGGTGTTCCGCATCTTGTAACTTCTGTGGTGAGTTGTGAAGTCCAAACAAACGAAAGGAGGGGCACAGTGCAGCCTCTACAGAGAACGACTTCAATATTAGTTTGCTTTTTACTTAGGGCTAACTTCTGAATAGCTTTACAAATGAACAACATCTAAAAACACTGAAGCGCCAAAGAAACTGGTAGAGACATGCATATTCAAATAATGAGATATGTAAACAGGCAGAATACGACGCTGCGGTCGGCAAAGCCTATATAAGACAACAAGTGTCTGGTGCAGTTGTTATATCGGTTACTGCTACTACAATGGCAAGTTATCAAGATTTAAGTGAGTTTGAATGTGGTGTTCTAGTCGGCGCACGAGCGACGGGACACAAGATCTCTGAGGTAGCGATGAAGTGGGGATTTTTCCGTACGACCATTTCACGAGTGTACCGGGAATATCAGGAGTCCGGTAAAACATCAATTGTCCGACACCGCTGTGGTCGGAAAAAGATCCTGCAAGAACGGAACCAACGATGACTGAAGAGAATCGTCCAACGTGACAGAAGTGCAAACCTTCCGCAAATTGCAGTAGATTTCACTGCTGGGCCATCAACAAGTGTCAGCGTGCATACCATTCAACGAAACATCATCGAAATGGGCTTTCGAAACCGAAGGCCCACTTGTGTACCCTTGACTACAAAAAAAATGGTTCAAATGGCTCTGAGCACTATGGGACTCAACTGCTGAGGTCATAAGTCCCCTAGAACTTAGAACTACTTAAACCTAACTAACCTAAGGACAACACACACATCCATGCCCGAGGCAGGATTCGAACCTGCGACCGTAGCGGTCGCGCGGTTCCAGACTGTAGCGCCAGAACCGCTCGGCCACCAGCGGCCGGCCCTTGACTACAGTTGTAAGTATTAGGTTAGTGCATAAATTAGCAGCGTTTTTCCATAAGTTTAATAAACACAACGAATACACATGTCAGAGACTTTATTCATCAGTGAAATATTCTACTTTACTATTTACAACAGTTTGCCAACACTAAGGTAACTTTTATATTTCGCGACTGTAGAATTCACGCGACTTTGACGCGAAGAACTCTTCGAGCCAGGATTGGAGGTCATTTTCATACGGAAAGGAAATTCCATGAAGGTTATTCGATAGAGAGCGGAAAAGGTGAAAATTTAAGGCGCAAGACCAGATGAATAAGGCGGGTGAGGAATGACTTCCCAACCCAACTCCTGTATAGTGTTTTTTTGTCAGTCTAGCAGAATGAGGGAGAGCGCTATTGTAGCATCACTTCATGCTGTCTTCCTGGTCATTGTTCTTTGACTGCATCTGCAAGAAGTTTCAAATGTTGACAATATATGTCAACAGTGATGGTTACACTTCGGGGAAGCAATCCGTAGTACACCACATCGTCGCTGTTCCACTAGATGTGTAACATTATCTTTTGTGGATGCGAGCCGGTCTTTGTACGGGGAGTTATCGCTTTGTTTGGACTCAGCCATTCCTTTCCTTTCCTTAAGTTAGCACAAGACACCAGAAACGACACAGGTGTCGTTCACGAGCCAGTTAATGACTAAGAAGCAGAAATGCACATATGGCCACCGACTGATCTTTGTGATTTTGCTTTAGAGCATGCAGTACCCATGCACCCGAGTTTTGAAACTCCCACAATTCATGTAAATGTTGCACGATGGTGGAATGATCACAGTCCATCGTATTTGCCAGTTCTCGAGTACGAGTACAATGATGTGGGTCATTGTGGATTAATGCGTTTAAACGATCTTCATCAAATTCCGAAGGTCTTCCAGGACGTGAAGAGTCTTCTATAGTCCAAAGCTCCACTCGCTATCTCCAAATGACAAGATGACAATATGTAAACTCAGCCGGCCGCTGTGGCCGAGAGGTTCTAGACGCTTCAGTCTGGAACCGCGCTGCTGCTACGGTCGCAGGTTCGAATCCTGCCTCGGGCATGGATGTGTGTGATGTCCTTAGGTTAGTTAGGTTTAAGTAGTTCTAAGTCTAGGGGACTGATGACCTCAGATGTTAAGTCCCATAGTGCTCAGAGCCATTTGAACCACTTTTTGTAAACTCAAATAGCAACAGTGAACTACAAATAAAAAATTACAATCGGTAAATAAACCTACAGCAATATGCAAAAGAAAAACGCTACTAACTTATGCATCAGTCTAATAGATTTTAGACTTGTGCAGATGTGAAATAGTTTACACGTATCTGAGTAGCATCGGCGATGAATTCAGTAATCAGAATAAAATTTGTTTTTCGTGACTGCACACGAGAGCATATCAACGAATCCGGGAAGACTGGACCACTTTAGAAGTTAAGAGTTGAAAGAGTGCAGTGATAATGAAGTTAGGACTAGAAAAACAAGTAGGATTTACAGGATACATATGGATGTACTCGATATTGCTATTGTTGAAGACCGATGCTTTTGTGGAAAAATGCAAAATAAAAAATATAATACCCGGAAAACAAAAAAGTGAAATCAACGATCAAGACTATTGTGACAATTGATGCTAAGTGATTTTGCCGCTGTCAGTTTTAGTAAAACTCTTTCTTTTTCATAGATCTGTTGTTTCTAACTAAATTACTAGACTCGCACCCAACTGACAATCATTCACACTTTACGGATACTAGTTTTACGAAAAATACCCGCTTTGCTTATGTGTTGAATACAGTGATTCCACCGGATTCTAGTGCGGTGGTGCTTAACTCTAAGATAGCCTGTTCGAATCTTAGTGACGGATGAATTTATGTTTCACTAGTCTTTGGACAACGAAGGGAGAAGAGGAGGTGGAGTTCAGTTCTCGATCAGACGGGAGCAACCATCGTAGCTTATGTTCAAACTTTCATTGGACCACCCCCTTTGAGTTATGAGACGTGACACTGTCGGTGATCCGTCTCTCGGATAGGAACGTTAAGCTCGGAGCCCCCTTCATGCTTTTCGATAAAAATGAGCTATGCGCAGCTACTTCTTTCACAGGCGAGCAATATAACGCCCCACCAATTAGAAACATATGGATTAGCAACCTCTGCAACAGGTCAGTCGGCGTCTTCTGTAAGCCACCATCACTGACCGTAGATTCCTTCTGAGAAAGTATGGTACGTAATACTCAGAAACATACCAAACTCTTCTATGATTTGACGCCCACATTAAAATGTCTTACCGAAACTTCGTGTGGCGCAACAAAAAATTACGTCCACTGTTAATGTAGATGATTTCGTACACAACCATTAATGGCATAAATTTTAAAGCTTATGATAATTTTTTGATGACGCAGCAATTTTTGTTTAAAATTCAATGTTAATTAGTTCACTGAGTAATATTTAGAGGTAACAAGAACATGGGATGCAGTCCTGTGCTACTATGATTTTTATACAAGGCCCCTCGTCCATCGAAGGGAATGCTGTTCTAATTGTCCCATACCTTCTAAAATTAATATTCTGTCGATATTGAAAATATTTTAGACCATTTATACAATTATGCAATTGACCGAATCTCACTTTCAATGAGGGTGGTAGTTTGAAGTGCATGAACATCGTGACCATCAGGTAAACTAAGTTCGCTATGGGTATCGCTAAAGCTGTGCAAAAGACAGCGAAACAACTATTTACAGCCAATACTATTTTCTTACCGAGGTTTTGAGAGATGAAGAACACATGACTGTTTATTAATGCATGTGGTCATTCGTCATCAGAAATGGTGGTATGTCATGGAAAACATATCTGGTTCGTTACAAGACGTCTGAAGCTTCTGAAGATGTGTTTAAGCGAAGCGTTCTCAGTCATTTGTCTAGCATGTGCACATCATAGTCAAAATCCTATCAGCTCCCAATATATGCTTGTCGTAGCACTCCCACTGATTTACTGGACGAGTTGATGGATCTTATAAGAACAGAAACTGACATAGCGCACTGTCAGAACTTTTTAAGAATAGAAACCCCGCAATCGTTTTAAAATTTTTATTTGTACTTTGGCTTGACACATTAACCAAGGCTTTATTTAAGCAGAGATTCTATTCCACGCCAGTATTAAACACACCATCAGTTGAATTCCTGCTGTAACCTCGGTCCTGTAAAGCTTGCACAGTTGCAGTTCATATCGCGAAAAACACAGTGTCACGTTTCTGTGACCTTATTTGGTGTGCGAAAGCTTTTATCATGTGAAGATGCATACGGTTTTATTCATGACACAACATGAGACGCGTTTTAGTTGTGACATTCAGTAGGTCTTATCTAAGAAAACCAAGATTTTATTCGAGATGCCTTACTGGAGTGTTGCGTAATGCTTTCCTTTTGATAAATGGGAAGTCTAAAACATATTTCTCTATTTCTGGAACGTCTGCGTCTTTGACGCGACATCAAATTCCAATTTAAACTATTAAGGCTGATCTTCAGTAGTTTTATGTTCCTGCAGATGGTGCGTTAACTCGTGCTGAAGTGACCCTTTATCTACAACAATTGTACCTGTTAATGTTGACATAATCACTGACGTCGTGTTAAACATGTCAATTGAATGGCGACTGTCACATTTCTGCTCTCTTAATGATTCAAGAGGTCCCCGTCAGTTCGTGACAGTGGTGATATAGACGAACTGATTTGCTGCATTACGAAGGTCTAAATTGCCGTAAATTCGGCGGTGAAGGTACAAACTTCCGCTGCATCATTAAACATTAATGATATCATAACCCCACAATAGTTAGCGAAGTACGTACCCTTTCTTATTTTTGAGCGTATGTTGTGACAGACGTTGACCACGTTGGCGCAATAATATTCGTTGGATGATGGTTACATCATAGGCTGCAGATGGATATTAGACTGAGTGCAACGCAGCCCAAAATAAACGTCGTTGGCAGAGATTCGTATATTGCAGAAATCTGTACCAAGCCATGCTCTCATATGCAGCAATGTCAAAGTTCGGCTGCAGAGCTAAAAGTATACACAGGTGGGCGGGGGAGAAGAAGGAGGAGGAGGAGAAGAAGAAGAAGAAAAAGAATATACACACTAAATTAGTAACAAATGTACTACGAGGAAGGGTATGCATTTCTATCCCATACTGTCATCACCGTTTGTTATTTGAGGCTAAACATAAAATTGATCCCGGCGGAGGTTGGAGTCCTCCCTCGGGCATGGGAGTGTGTGTTTGTCCTTGGATACTTTAGGTTAAGTAGTGTGTAAGCTTAGGGACTGATGGCCTTAACAGTTAAGTCCCATAAGATTTCACACACATCTGAACATTTTTTTAAACATAAAAGCAACAACTGAACATCTCCACAGCCTTATATAGGTCAGGGAAAATTGTTATGACGATCTTACATTGCAAAGATTTTGCTGATTGTCTGTTTTGACATAAAGACACAACGAGATGGCAGAGCTATGAAGGTTCTTAGCACAAACTGAGGTGCGTAGTGACGTGGATACTCATAATGTTGTCGGAAGACACTGTCACGCACATACTCCAAGAAATTAGCAGACATGCGCTAAGGGAACTTGCTGGTTATCGCCGCAGCATTCGCGCTACATCCTGATCTTGCTTCATGTAACGTTCACGTTTTTAACAACATGAAGAACACATTCCTCGATAAAGCTTTGCTGTGGCAGCATGCGTGTTTAGCTATTGTTCTCAAACTGACCGAAAATCTCTTAAGGAAGTTAATTGTTTAAGCTCTCAGTAGAAAAAAAATCTTAACAGTCATGAGGGGTGTATAGTTGAGATCACTGATGTTCGGTAAATGTCTCTGGAAAATAATTTATTTCGTGTGAATATCGGTAAAAAACATTTCGGTACGTGTTTTTCAAATATTGTGCGAGGCGGAAGCTGATATCGATCTACAATCATGTTAGGCGATTTTGGAAAATCGTCGATTAGACAACCTTAGTACCCGACCAGTATCAGCTAAGGCAAACCGCGGCCTTAAAAAATCGCTTAAAGCAGTGAAATTCAAAACTCTCTCGAGCCTAACTCGTAGTTTTTATGTAGATTTCCTAAGTTAGGATACAGATGTCAACAACGGTACTGTCTGTTGTATCTAGAACTGTCTAATGCGACTTGGTTGACAATACATTAAAATATATAAAGGAAAGTAAAGTTGTCATGAGCCCAACGATTGGTATGGACGCTGCAGTGTTGTACTTGGAGTAGACCCCGCGTGAGTGTCTCTTCACCAAGTACAGGGAATCTACAGTTCAGGCGTACTATGGAATATGAAACCCAGTGCAACTTAAGTTTCTCAGATACAAAAGGCGTTGTCATAGGGGAAAATCATGTTTACCACCATACATAGTATAAAAGGAATGTCACTGGTATACACAAATGCAAACAACGTCCGTTACGGTCCTTATTGGTTAACGCATTGTGCCTGTAAAAATAAAACAAGTCGATAAAGAAGACGTAAAACTTAGCACAATCAGGGTTTTCATGTCAGTGGTATTGGCTGAAATAACTTCCAGTACTCAGCGAGTTTTTACTGGCAGAAGTAAACTGAAATCGCGTTAGCATCGCTTAGAAAGTTTACGATTTGCACACGACACATTTGTCAGGGTCTTATGCACTGTAAAGCAGTGCACAGACCTGCCGCGAGAGAGAGAAAGCTGGGCAATCTGTCACTGCGATACTGCCCAGATAAGCTTGCTTTACGAGTACGTGGTATCCTTGACCTCCCGACGCTACTGCAGCTGTAAACTAAAGTTTGTGGCCTGAATCAGCAACAATCGACTATTATATAAATACGCCAAACCTAGTCATAATGTTCTTTTTTTTTTCACCACAATCTACCGTACTTTGCCGAAGCGTTACATTCCCCTTTCGTGGGTCGTCCTGTATCGATATACAGAAGTAGGTTCCAATTTCGGTCGTTGTTGTTGAGTCCCGTGTGGATGGCGATAGGTAATTGCACACTGAATGTTTGTGTTTTTATCGTTACTGAAGTCAAAAGTAGGGAGAAAAAACACCTGTGTTAATTGAGGCCTTGGACGCAAAAGCAAGTTTATGAAACAATGTCTCGACACCATAAAAGAGGGAACTTTAATATTAAACATAGTGTGCGAGTTGCGAGACATAAATTACTGATAATTAAGGTCTTCTACAACACAGCAGCATGGGCTTTTGGTACGTTTGAAAGCGATTGTCGTTGACAAAGCATGACACTCATCCCCGATTCCTGTCGGTTAGGATATTTTTACAATTCTTCTTACATCGTGTTGCACGGTACACCATTCCTTGTAGACACGCAGGACAGTTCACGTCCATGCGTCAACAAAAATAGCAACTTCACTCATGGTGAGGTCAACATGGTAGTTTCTTCCCCTGCCATTCTGTGATGCTTCGGCGTCTACCCGCGTTATTACGCTGGCTCCATACAACCGACTGGCACGTACCACTTCCCTGCCACAAGTACGTCAGGGATGGAACGTCACATGACCACCCAGTAGCTGTTGCGCACTTTGTACAGTGCTCCAAGGCGACCACTCAGCTCGTGAGGGGTACCTAATGTTTTACCTCGTGAGCTTGGAATTGTAGGACTCGAGGGGAGCTTTACCATGCCTCTCAAACTCGTACTTAAACACTAACAAAATATATTGTCTTTAAAAGTTCATACATATGTAGCATGCCGACTGAATAATGTCAATAGCACTGAAAATGGTAGCACAGAGTGCATAGATTATTGAGCCGGAATGTTGGGAATAGATCCGGCAGACATAGCTTGGGTAGTTGGACAACGGAAAGCATAGGCAATCAGAAGCGTTAGATAAAGAGGCGAGCGAGAAAGAAATATCGTCAAATAATAAAACAGCAACAACAGATCATTTCGAGTTACATCTTCTTCTACATCTACATCTCGACTTCAAGCCACCTTATGGTGTGTGGCATAGGTCACTCTGTGTACTACTGTCACTTCTCCCCTTTACGGTTCCGGTCAGGAATGGCTTGCGAGAAGAACAATAGTTGGTAAGAATCTGTGCGAGCTCCAGTCTCTCTAATTTTATCTCCATGGACTTTTCACACGATGTACCGGGTGGCTATAATTTAAGTGCAGCTACATACGGAGGCTGTAATTATCATACTGCAAGGAAAGTTAGTATATACGGCAAAACGTTAAAGTGGGACCGATTGACGTTGAAAAAAATTGGTTCCAATTTTGGTCACTAGGTGCAAATCTGGCGCTGTATAAGATCTCGTCGATGTCTCTGGTACTCATATCAAATAAATTGTGAAAGCGGCGGTTAATAATAAAATCAACATTATTATTTCTCACTTGTTTGACCTTTTCTGCCCAAGGCAGATTTGCATCTGGTCACCAAAATTGGAACTAATTTTTTTACTGTGTAAATTGAAAATGTGTGTGAAATCTTATGGGACTTAACTGCTAAGGTCATCAGTCCCTAAGCTTACACACTACTTAACCTCAATTATCCTAAGGACAAACACACACACCCATGCCCGAGGGAGGACTCGAACCTCCGCCGGGACCAGCGGCACAGTCCATGACTGCAGCGCCTGAGACCGCTCGGCTAATCCCGCGCGGCTAAATTGGTTCTGCGTTAATGCATTAGAGTAACTACCGAGTTCCACTGCCATAAGATAATTATAGCTCAAACTGGACCTCTTTGAGTAACTGGATTTTAATTATAACCACCTGGCACATAGAAGCAAGCAAGATAATAGTTGACTCGTCTAAGATCATACGCTCACAGAATTTTGACAGTAAACGGTGGGGCAGCCCGGATGATCTCCATTCGGATGGAAATCGTCGTCTTGGCAATAACTTATAACTTATTAATAATGGTACTTATTGAACCACAAAAAATTCGAGAGAAAAATACCCTTGTACCTGAGCAACTTTATGGTCATCTGTCACATCTGGCACATACATAATACTCAGGATTATAGTTCTTAGCAATTATAATTTCTCTGATTGTTAGCTTTAATCACTTTCCCTACTTAAAGCTATGTAATTATTGATCGCAGCATACTCAGTATTGTCCCTCCTTGCAGGTGTGGCATCACAGTGCTATATGCTATAGTCCCTCATTCGCCTTTAATTGAAGTAACACTCCGTCCGTGTCGACATGACGTTAAGCTCTAACGTGGCAAACGTTAGAGCTGACAAAAAACCTGCTGATAGATAATTTGTGTCCACATGTCCAGCTAGGACTACAGCATTTCGCTGAAAACTTACACCAAGTTCCCGAAATAAGGTAGCCTGAAGTATTCTGTTTTAATTAGAACGAATATTTTCGTTTTGTGAAGACGTAGATGAAAACATTAGCGAGTGGTTAAGTACCGATGCCTATGTACCGGTACTTAGTAGCTGTGTGACTCTGATATAGTGAACAAAGAGTGTTCGGTAGAGGACGAGAGCGAAAACTAGATGATCCAGGGATCCGTTATCGCTCACATCGATGCACTGAAATGACTCGATTTGTCACAGCATGTAGCACCAAAATAGACTACTCCGATGGTTTAGCTCTCCGGAAATTTCGTTAGGGGAAAAGTGAATAAATAAATACAAAATTTGACGATTATTTCTCGAAAGTGATCTGAAAGCAAGCGATCTGAAATCCTTTGGGTTTAAATATAATTTTGAAAATAAGTTGTCAACTTCCCGCGAATAACGCAAATGTAATGCGACAGCGTTTCAAAGGTGGCGTGTAGGATCTTTTGTGAATACAGTAAGTACAATTTACCGATAGAAACCATGTCTATTTTGCATTATCAGTAGCAGTCTCGGATCCGGGAGCCTGCTGTACGTTCAATAAATACATTTTGCACTCCCATAACGCTCCTGTGTTTAAAAGAAAGATCACACGATTTCAGACGACGTCATTCTTATTCAACACGCCTGTGATACTGTCAACAGGAATGACCCCGTACTGGAGCAATTGCTACCAGTCTGCATGATCTGTGGGCGATTGTCCGTGAACCAGCATAGCTTCTTATCTCTTTTATTTTGCATACAACGGAAGGACAAAGGGTGTCACACAAAGCTGAGGAGGAGATTATAATTCAATTTTTCAAGAGTATCATACACTTAATCAGCAAACTAATTAATTCTCTACAATGGGAAGATATTTATTGAAACAAAGGAAATGTGTCCTTTTCTTACACGAATGTCTGAAAGAACAGACACTTGGAAATGTGTCCTTCTCTTATACGAATGTCTGAAAGAACAGACACTTGACGATACATGGCTGTACAAAATCATTTTAAATTAATTTGTTGAACGCAAATTTCTTGGCATCAGGCATATTAGATATAGACACACTACCAAATAGTGACATGAAAATTTGTGTCCGACCGCGATTTTTCGCTTACCGTGAGCGGTCGCCTTAAGCATTTCGGCTATCCGCGCACGCTCCCCGGACCGACCCAAACTTCCTTACGTCACAGAATAAGACAACGAGGAATCAAGACCAATACTGTTATCGTCGTATGCCCTCCTAAACATAGTCTCACTCTCGGGAAATCCGGAAATATTCAGCCGGCCGCTGTGAACGAGCGGTTCTACGTGCTTCAGTCCGGAACCGCGCTCCTGCTATGGTCGCAGGTTCGAATCCTGCCTCGGGCATGGGTGTGTGTGATGCCCTTAGGTTAGTTAGGTTTTAGTAGTTCTAAGTCTAGAGGACTGATGACCTCAGATGTTAAGTCCCATAGTGCTTAGAGCCATTTGAACCAACAAATATTCATATCTCATTACTGGGAATTATATCTATACCTATTACAGCTAATGTCGAGGAATTTGTATTAAGCGAATTAATTCCGAAGTGTTCTTTCGTGATTGTAGCTTCCTAAGAAGCTTACAGAGTTTATTTCCATATTATAAAGAGCATTTAAAGTTTTGGTTTCTTCGACAGGATTCAGTTCACATAAACGGTACAAATCTAGTATCCAACGGACAGTCCGTTAGTTTTTACGAACATATGAGCTGTAAAGTTTCTCTCCAGCGCGAGAAGTTATTACTCCATTAATCGAATTACATGCTGCAAGGATTTAAGGTAATTACTACCTCTAAACGCTACGCATTATTAAATATTGCAGTAAACTTAACCAAATACCGTTAGATGCCGATGAAATCGTTCAGATAGCAGCAAATTTTCTGGGAGGAGACGTATAAAACATCACAGTCGCAGCCTTTTGGTACACGTTTTGTACTGAGATCAACAAACTCGTAAAATGGAACCATTTTACCTAGCGCAGCGGGTTCATAACTTGCGCTTTAACAACGCGGTTTTCGCGAGTGTGAATTTTGTTTCCTTCCCCCTTGCTCTCTTCTCATTTTCAGCGTGACATTTACGTGATACACTATGTGATCAATAGTATCCGCCCCCGGTAGCTGAGTGGTCAGCGCGACGGACTGTCAATCCTAAGGGCCCGGGTTCCGAGAACTTCAGGAACTTCCTGCAGATTCCACTGCAGACAGCGATTGCCAGAGTCCTCCCCAGCCTGTGGCCCTCAGCACCGCCACCAGCCACCTCACCACAAGAATAACGTGTGCAGTGATTAGTGAATAAATGCAACAGAAAAGATAAAGTGCTTTCTCCTCTCGCCTCACATAGTGATGTATAGTAGTATAAACTGTTTCTTCTTAGTGAAATCAGTGATACAAAGTGCTTCTCACCAAACATCTGTCATGCTCGCAGCCAAAACAGTGTCAAAAGTATGCCCAGTTGTACTACCAGTTTTTTTTAATTATTATTTTTTCATTATTTTTACTATATTGTCTAGAAGACAAGCATTACTTAGTGGAAAGTGCCAGCTACTCATAATTTTTTAAATGATTTCCTTTACTATGTGCCCTATAAAATTATATTGTTTACTCACACTCTCCTTTCTGCTTCTCTTATATAATATGACAATTTTTCTCTCCTCTTCAATTTATGTATAATCTGTAGTATATGTAAAAAAGTTTCTTCCACTTCTGCTCCATCTACCATGGTGATGTTTCCCTCATACTGTCCCACCTAACAGTGCAAACTATAGGAAGAGATCACACCAGAATGCACAGTGTGCCTGTGGCATCACAAGTGCATGACATACAGGAACATGAACTCAAGATCAATGTGTCGATGCTACATATAAATTATTATGCCTGTCCTGCAATGTCTACACAAAAAAAATGACAAATTGCCATGTAAAAGGGTTCAAGGAACAACAATAAGAGAAAAACGAAAAAGGAAAAAATATAAAAACGAAAACCTATAAAATGGCAGTAATATTAACCAACACTAGTAATATAATAGGTTAATGTTAATAGAATAAAATGTCTTTTTTAATGTATCGTTGTTAATATATTTAAATAAATATATATGGTTACAAAAAAAAAGGTTCGATTCCCGGCTGGGTCGGAGATTTTCTCCGCTCAGGGACTGGGTGTTGTGTTGTCCTAATAATCATCATTTCATCCCCATCGACGCGCAAGTGGCCGAAGTGGCGTCAAATCGAAAGACTTGCACCAGGCGAGCTGTCTACCCGTCGGGAGGCCCTCGTCACACGCTTTTTTTTTTAAAAAAAACATACGTTTTTTACATTAGATGAATTGTGCTGCCACCTACTGCCAGGTACACAATATCAGCGACCTCAGTAGTCATTAGACATCGTGAGAGAGCAGAATGCTGGTGGCCGAGCGGTTCTAGGCGCTTCAGTCTGCAACCGCGCGACCGCTACGGTCGCGGGTTCGATCCTGCCTCGGACATGGATGTGTGTGGTGTCCTTAGGTTAATTAGGCTAAGTAGGTCTAAGTTCTAGGGGACTGATGACCTGAGATGTTTAGTCCCATAGTACTCAGAGCCATTTGAACCAAGAGCAGAATGGGGCGCTCCGTGGAATTCACTGACTTCGAATGTGGTCAGGTGACTGGGTGTTACTTGTGTGATACGGCTCTACACAAGATTTCCACACTCCTAAACATCCCTACGTCCACTGTTTCCGACGTGATGGTGAAGTGGAAACGCGAAGGGATACGTACAGCACAAAAGCGTACCGGCCGACCTTGTCTGTTGGCTGACAGAGACCGTCGACAGTTGAAGAGGATCGTAATGTGTAATAGGCAGACATCCATCCAGACCATCACACAGGAATTCCAAACTGCATCAGCATCCACTGCAAGTACTAAGTCAGTTGGGCGGCTTGAATTTGATGGTCGAGCGGCTGCTCATAAGCCACACATCAGGCCGGTAAATGACAAGCGACGACTCGCTTGGTGTAAGGAGCGTAATCATTGGACGATTGAACAGTGGAAAAACGTTGTGTAGAGTGACGAATCACGGTACACAATGTGGCGATCCGATGGCAGGTTGCAGGTTTGGCGAATGTCTGGTGAACGTCATCTGCCAGCGTGTGTAGTGCCAACAGTAAATTTGGGAGGCGGTGGTGTTATCGTGTGGTCGTGTTTTTATGAAGGGGGCTTGTACCCCTTGTTGTTTTGCGTGTCACTATCACAGAACAGGCCTACATTTATGTTTTAAGCACCTTCTTGCTTCCCACTCTTGAAGAGCAATCCGGGGATGGCGACTGCATCTTTCACCACGATCGAGCACCTGTTCCAAATGCATGGCATGTGGCGGAGTGGTTACACGACAATAACGTCCATGTAATGGACTGGCCTGCACGGAGTCCTGGCCTGAAACCTATAGAACACTTTTGGGATGTTTTGAAACGCCGACTTCGTGCCAGGTCTCACCGACCGACATCGATACTTCTTCTCAGAGCAGCACTCCGGGAAGAATGGGCTGCCATTCCCCAAAAATCATTCCAGCACCTGATTGAACGTATAACTGCGAGAGTGGAAGCTGGCATCAAGGCTGAGGGTGGGCCAACACCATAATGAACTCCAGCATTGCCGATGGAGGGCGTCACGAACTTGTAAGTCATTTTCAGCCAGGTGTCCGGATACTTTTCATCACAAAGTGTACGTAACCCGCCTCTCCGTATCGTCTCACTCAGTGAGACCTTGTTACAGTGATTCTCTGTTGCTATGAGAGAAAAGCAGCAGTCAACGTGTCATCTACTTTTTCCTCTCATTATCAACACAAACATGACAACTCTACTCGCAGTTGTACTGGACAGATACTCCTCAGGTATATCAAGAAGGGAAGGTGTGATTGTGAGCAGGGAAAGAAAGCTTTTCCACGACCCTTCGGGGCTCTCCGAACCGACAATTCTATGCCACTTCACATTTTATCTCTAAATCAAAATTTTTTGTTTCTTTAGTGCCGTGGTTAATTTCCAAATAACAATCGCGATATTTTCCTTCGTGTTCGAGCACTTAATGACAAAATGTGAATGACTCAGTTCCAATGTTGCTGAATAAAATTTGCATTGAAATGTTGTCTTGGATGACGAACTGTCAGTCTAATAAAGACACACCTTATGCAGATGCATGATATTCTCTGCACAGAAGTTTTAGCCATGCGCTGAAAGCTATCATAAGGAGGAGTGATTTAAATGATATTCCAGCTTGGCTGTGCTTAGAAATGATCACTGAGATGCACTCTCATATTCGAAATGAATTTTTCCAAACCAGCTCGAAGGGTAGAGGCAAGCGTTTTTTCAAAGGAATATAACTTTGCTGTGATATATTAGGCTATCAGCTGTTACGGAAGCAGAGTCAGTGAAGAGGACCAGAACGAAATATAATCCATAAGATCTTACGGAATGGTCAATATTAAAGTGATTTAAGTTATCCAGAGTAATTATGGGCGGAAGCAACTGCACTGAATACCACGCTGCACAGGATGCTTCCGAATTTGCAGACTCACAAATAGTAATTTGCAGACTCCCAAATAGTCATGCGCAGTGTGGGTATACATTCCTGTGACCACTAGAATGGGCTAAGAAATATATGAGTTAAATGTACAGGCAATAGATTAACTACCAGACAAGAAACAGGAAGTCAACTCAGTCTTTACAAAACAGGACTCTTTGTATACAAAGAAACTCACGCTTAGGAAATATTTTTACAACACTAAAAAGGATTGTTTTTATGTAATCCCATCACATGTGACTATTACATGTCTTTTTCATCAAAGCGTATAATTTCACCTCGAAACAAGCTTACAGTCGTCATTTTTTCCGTTTTCCGTCGTTCCTTAGTTGCTTCAAAATTCATGGAGGTATGTTCCATCTTTGCAACTACAATGAAAGGCAATTTGCTTTTTACCATATGCGTTTCACTATTTTATTTAAGCATCTTCAATATTCTCGAATACATGTTTGTTATGTAGTAGTTACAAGTATGTTACTACGTCACGTTTTCTCGTGGTTTTCTCTTGTTTTTCAAGTTAGAAACAAATTTTGCGGCATCAGTCTCGTGAGGTTAAATTATCGTTTGGCGTGATGTTACTCACGATTTCCAGTGTTGCTAGTCCATGTGTGTGGTCCTAGACGTGTGCTACTCGATTTCCAAGCTACGGATGGCCGATTTCCGGCGTTTTTTCACCCTTATTTATTACAGCATTTCACTTCTCTCTTTCTCTCTCTCTCTCTCTCTCTATTTCACACACACACACACACACACACACACACATACACACACACACACACACACATTCATACATACATGCATACACACACACACGCACAAAATATCCAGCCACATACAGAATAACACATTCATACAAAAAAAAAAAAAAGTATCCACTCTCACAAAGAATGACACATTCACACATAACGAAACACACACACACACACACGCACGTACGCATACAAAACAATGTCAAACCACACATACATTGCAAACAAAAGGCGAGAGATAAACACACAGCGGCAGTTGGCTACACTACACACTGTAGATACACACACATTCAACACACAATGGCCGAGCGGTTCTAGGCGCTACAGTCTGGAACCGCGCGACCGCTACGGTTGCAGGTTCGAATCCTGCCTCGGGCATGGATGTGTGTGATGTCCTTAGGTTAAGTTAGGTTTGAGTAGTTCTAAGTTCTAGGGGACTGATGACCTCAGAAGTTAAGTCCCATAGTGCTCAGAGCCATTTGAACCATTTTTGAACACACAATGAAAAGTGCAAGTGAAGTGTTAGACCACTGAAGATGCTTCATAAATAAATGAAGCGAATCGCGTATGGCATAAAATAAACTACGTTTCAGTTAGCTGCAAAGACGGAACATACCTCCAGGAAGCTAACAGTACGTACGGCAGGGTAATTACGTTCGTTATCCGTGGTCTCCTATGAACAACAGAAAACAACTGGAATGCAAAACCACCGATAATCTAGCCCCAGCAACTCCACACACACACTCACACACACACACACACACACAAACACACACACACCTTTGCGATAGGACGTCAGCGATAAAAACGATAACAGCCTCCCCCTCCCCCCCCGCCGCAGTGCTTATTCTGCGAACCGGCACAACGTCCGCTTTTATGGGGTGACCTGCATACATGTAGTCACACCTGATAGGACAATGGTACGCAGGTACGTCAAAACGGTGCGCTCACATGAGCATCGACGTTTATTTATGAGGATAGAATGGACGCTCACTACCGGCGTTTAAGAGGTCACGCAGCAAGCCGATGCTGTTTATTATTGCAAAGCATTTATCTATGCTGGCAGCGCTAGATACATATAATCGCCGGTGATGGTGTCCCCACATCGTCAAAATTTTCTTTTTTTCTGTGAGAGACGAAGCAAAAGTACTATGCGACGGTTCGCCATGTTAGAAACCAGCTCTCTTTCTTGAAAACATTGTCCGACAAACTTCAGTAAAATGTGTATTTAGGAAAACATTTAAGCATCGGCTGAATTGCCTAGTATCTGCTGAAAATTAAAGGAAAGGAAGTTAACGAAAACAGGAAGATTCTACGAAATTACGGTCCTTGAGTAGAGTTCACAAAACTGAACATTTTTATTTCCCTGACATCTTTTTGAAGCGACGATCCCATAACAACGTAAAAAATATTCTTGGCATTGAAGAGTTGCCTATAGCGCTTAGTGAAGGCAAAGAAAAAGAAGTTCCGCATCGTATTTTGAGTCGTCGGTGTCAGTGGGATAGGCGGAGAGGACCACGCGATGCAGCACGCTAGCTTTCATCCTTTGCATCACCCGAATGCAGTATGGAGAGGCATGTGACAAGCACACCACTGTAGCGGCCGTCGTCAGCTTTCCAGGTCTTGGGGCCATTACTTCTCATTCAAGTAGCTCTTCAGCTGGAATCACGAGGCTGATTGAAAGTTCTCAACACATTCTAATATTATAAAGCCAGAATGGTATCGTCAAGAGAGATAATACAAAATTATCTGGATACGTATTATTAGGTGTCACGGATCCCACTTGGTTTTACATAGAAACAAAAACTGGGGTTTGCTTCAGCTATTTTAGAGTCAACGATGCCAAAAAAGACCGAGAGTAAGCTGTGGGCAAATGAGTGGTTAATGCAAAGAAAGAAATTCGCTCACACACTGTTACTTAAAAAACTGGAAGCCGTTGATTTTCGTAATTATCTAACAGTGGGTGAAATATGCATTTCGGAGCTGCTGAACATCATCAAACCATTCTTAATGAAAAAGTTACAGTCGTGAGAGAGGCTGTAAACTGCGAGAGAAGGCTGTTAGCTACATTACTGTTTCAGAAGTTAAGACTACATATTCAGTGCTGTTGTATCCCCGCAATTATTACCTAAAATGATTCCTGAAATCTACAACTTGATTTGCAGTTGCCCGAGGAAATACGTCGTAGTGTAGTAAAATAAATAAAACAAAAGATGCTCTTGTAAACTTTATTTATTTATGTAGCATACAAGATCCCCCTCACCTCGTAAGTTTAAGAAAATAACTTCAAATTAGAAGAAGAAAAATATAAATAGTCGTGGCCCACATCATCTAATAAATACAACAGCCACATAAGAAATGAAGTATTTACCAACTTTTAGAACAGGAAAAGAAATCTCACACTTTACTCTTCATTGCAGAATGCTTGAATATATGCTGGAGTATTTTAATACTTAGAACAATGAACCAGTATATTTTATGAATAAACGTACATTGACCGTCTATATTTGGGTTTTTAGGTTTTATTTCCGAGATGTATCGGAAATGAAATCTCAGACCTAATCTGCCTGTATTTCGATTTTTAGATTTCATTTCCGATAAGTATCGCAAATAAACCCTAAAAGCCGAAATACAGGAGGTCGACTGACTTTTATTTATAAAATCTCTAGCCCTCTCTCTCTCTCACTCTGTTCAACATGAAACCACTATCGGTTCGTTAGGAAATGAAACTGAAGGAAGTTGTTATTTCTTACGTCTCAACTGCTTTACGCCTCACACGACAGGTGCCACAAACATCTGCAATCTTTAAATTTTTCCAGAAACTGTCAAAGTTTTGTCCGGCTCGCACTCTGTCATGTATATTAGAACAGCAGTTAATCCTGCAAGCGGTGACAAAAGTCGAACTTTTGTCAAGCAGTTGAATGGTTCAAATGGCTTGGCTCTGAGCACTATGGGACTCAACATCTGAGGTCATAAGTCCCCTAGAGCTTAGAACTACTTAAACCTAACTAACCTAAGGACATCACACACACCCATGCCCGAGGCAGGATTCGAACCTGCGACCGTAGCGGTCGCGCGGTTCCAGACTGAAGTGCCTAGAACCGCTCGGCCACACCGGCCGGCTCAGGCAGTTGACAAGAGAGTGCTACATATGGCACAATTTGCTAGGTGGGGTTTGGTTTTACATAGAAACAAAAACTGGGGTTTGCTTCAGCTATTTTAGAGTCAACGATGCCAAAAAAGACCGAGAGTAAGCTGTGGGCAAATGAGTGGTTAATGCAAAGAAAGAAATTCGCTCACACACTGTTACTTAAAAAACTGGAAGCCGTTGATTTTCGTAATTATCTAACAGTGGGTGAAATATGCATTTCGGAGCTGCTGAACATCATCAAACCATTCTTAATGAAAAAGTTACAGTCGTGAGAGAGGCTGTAAACTGCGAGAGAAGGCTGTTAGCTACATTACTGTTTCAGAAGTTAAGACTACATATTCAGTGCTGTTGTATCCCCGCAATTATTACCTAAAATGATTCCTGAAATCTACAACTTGATTTGCAGTTGCCCGAGGAAATACGTCGTAGTGTAGTAAAATAAATAAAACAAAAGATGCTCTTGTAAACTTTATTTATTTATGTAGCATACAAGATCCCCCTCACCTCGTAAGTTTAAGAAAATAACTTCAAATTAGAAGAAGAAAAATATAAATAGTCGTGGCCCACATCATCTAATAAATACAACAGCCACATAAGAAATGAAGTATTTACCAACTTTTAGAACAGGAAAAGAAATCTCACACTTTACTCTTCATTGCAGAATGCTTGAATATATGCTGGAGTATTTTAATACTTAGAACAATGAACCAGTATATTTTATGAATAAACGTACATTGACCGTCTATATTTGGGTTTTTAGGTTTTATTTCCGAGATGTATCGGAAATGAAATCTCAGACCTAATCTGCCTGTATTTCGATTTTTAGATTTCATTTCCGATAAGTATCGCAAATAAACCCTAAAAGCCGAAATACAGGAGGTCGACTGACTTTTATTTATAAAATCTCTAGCCCTCTCTCTCTCTCACTCTGTTCAACATGAAACCACTATCGGTTCGTTAGGAAATGAAACTGAAGGAAGTTGTTATTTCTTACGTCTCAACTGCTTTACGCCTCACACGACAGGTGCCACAAACATCTGCAATCTTTAAATTTTTCCAGAAACTGTCAAAGTTTTGTCCGGCTCGCACTCTGTCATGTATATTAGAACAGCAGTTAATCCTGCAAGCGGTGACAAAAGTCGAACTTTTGTCAAGCAGTTGAATGGTTCAAATGGCTTGGCTCTGAGCACTATGGGACTCAACATCTGAGGTCATAAGTCCCCTAGAGCTTAGAACTACTTAAACCTAACTAACCTAAGGACATCACACACACCCATGCCCGAGGCAGGATTCGAACCTGCGACCGTAGCGGTCGCGCGGTTCCAGACTGAAGTGCCTAGAACCGCTCGGCCACACCGGCCGGCTCAGGCAGTTGACAAGAGAGTGCTACATATGGCACAATTTGCTAGGTGGGGTGGTGAAGGAATCGGCTGTCGGATGGTCCTACCCGACCGACATAGTGACAAAAAGGTAGATCGGTCCCTTGGCCAAACGCCTACATATTCAGTTTGTCGGTCGGTCGATTGGTCCGTGTGTAGGAGCCTTAACAGATATGCAATTAGGTACAAACTTACAATTAGGTAAAAAGTAATCTGGAATCACAAGGTGTTATCAGTTTTTACAGTAATTAAGTGAAATACATAAAAACACAAAAGAAATTAAATTTGTAAAATTATTAAAGAGGAAATTGGTAAGTGGCAGTATGTGATATAGCAACGCTATTGCGGTAACTTTTGATAAACAGCAATAATACACTCCTGGAAATTGAAATAAGAACACCATGAATTCATTGTCCCAGGAAGGGGAAACTTTATTGACACATTCCTGGGGTCAGATACATCACATGATCACACTGACAGAACCACAGGCACATAGACACAGGCAACAGAGCATGCACAATGTCGGCACTAGTACAGTGTATATCCACCTTTCGCAGCAATGCAGGCTGCTATTCTCCCATGGAGACGATCGTAGAGATGCTGGATGTAGTCCTGTGGAACGGCTTGCCATGCCATTTCCACCTGGCGCCTCAGTTGGACCAGCGTTCGTGCTGGACGTGCAGACCGCGTGAGACGACGCTTCATCCAGTCCCAAACATGCTCAATGGGGGACAGATCCGGAGATCTTGCTGGCCAGGGTAGTTGACTTACACCTTCTAGAGCACGTTGGGTGGCACGGGATACATGCGGACGTGCATTGTCCTGCTGGAACAGCAAGTTCCCTTGCCGGTCTAGGAATGGTAGAACGATGGGTTCGATGACGGTTTGGATGTACCGTGCACTATTCAGTGTCCCCTCGACGATCACCAGTGGTGTACGGCCAGTGTAGGAGATCGCTCCCCACACCATGATGCCGGGTGTTGGCCCTGTGTGCCTCGGTCGTATGCAGTCCTGATTGTGGCGCTCACCTGCACGGCGCCAAATACGCATACGACCATCATTGGCACCAAGGCAGAAGCGACTCTCATCGCTGAAGACGACACGTCTCCATTCGTCCCTCCATTCACGCCTGTCGCGACACCACTGGAGGCGGGCTGCACGATGTTGGGGCGTGAGCGGAAGACGGCCTAACGGTGTGCGGGACCGTAGCCCAGCTTCATGGAGACGGTTGCGAATGGTCCTCGCCGATACCCCAGGAGCAACAGTGTCCCTAATTTGCTGGGAAGTGGCGGTGCGGTCCGCTACGGCACTGCGTAGGATCCTACGGTCTTGGCGTGCATCCGTGCGTCGCTGCGGTCCGGTCCCAGGTCGACGGGCACGTGCACCTTCCGCCGACCACTGGCGACAACATCGATGTACTGTGGAGACCTCACGCCCCACGTGTTGAGCAATTCGGCGGTACGTCCACCCGGCCTCCCGCATGCCCACTATACGCCCTCGCTCAAAGTCCGTCAACTGCACATACGGTTCACGTCCACGCTGTCGCGGCATGCTACCACTGTTAAAGACTGCGATGGAGCTCCGTATGCCACGGCAAACTGGCTGACACTGACGGCGGCGGTGCACAAATGCTGCGCAGCTAGCGCCATTCGACGGCCAACACCGCGGTTCCTGGTGTGTCCGCTGTGCCGTGCGTGTGATCATTGCTTGTACAGCCCTCTCGCAGTGTCCGGAGCAAGTATGGTGGGTCTGACACACCGGTGTCAATGTGTTCTTTTTTCCATTTCCAGGAGTGTATATCCAAGTCTCAAATTTTAGGAGCTAAGAAAATTACATAAAAATTATAAACTAATGACAAGAAGCCAAGCGAACAAGACTTAAGACTGCATTAAGTAATCTGCGACCTCTGTAGGCGTAGCCCCCGAAACGCGTCGTAGGCAAGACCTGACCCGAGGAACGCAACCACCTGACGGCCTCTCCTACGCCACCATAGGTCGCGTCCACCAAAGGGCCATAAGCCATGGTGCCTCATTATTGCTTTGTGCATGTGCCGGCTTGTGGAAATTCCCAGTTAGCAGTGGATTAGATCTTCAGGCTCTTTCTCTGCTTTTCGAAATTTTTTTATGTGCAGCGAAATTCCTGCTCAGAGAAATTTTATTGTTTTGACCTCGCTGACTGTCTTAAACTGCTCTCCTGACCACAGTTTCCAATTGTCTAGATGATGATGATGTTTGGGTTGAGGGGCGCTCAACTGCGTGGTTATCAGCGCCCGTACAATTATCCAATCTTTACTCAGTCCAATTTCGACACTTTCCTGGATGATGATGAAATGATGAGGACAACACAAACACCCAGTCATCTCGAGGCAGGTGAAAATCCCTGACCCCGCCGGGAATCGAACCCGGGACCCCGTGCTCGGGAAGCGAGAACGCTACCGCGAGACCACGAGCGGCGGACTCCAATTGTCTATGAGTATCTATGTTACTACAAAGATCAGGGCACTGTCTCTTCCGTCTGTCCTCAGACAAGGAAATCTTACCATCCTCTCTTGCCACTAACATTATAGAAATAATGAATCCTATCTGTCCATTAACAGCAGATATCCCGCTATGTATGTATACTGTTTTGTAATGTAATCTTTTGTCTTCGAAACTTCGAATGCGCAGGAACGAAGACGAATCAGCAGCAAGTTCACTAGTCAAGTAATCCCTATTGCATTGAAAGCACATGCCTCCCACACATACTTTGCATCTGTCAGTGTTTATTAAGCAACAGTGACGAGAGAGACACAACATCAAAATTTCCATCGAGCAAAGTCTTTGATTCACAATCAGGATATGCGAGGTTCACGTGGAAACTGTGCTTAATTTTTTTTTCATATTACGCGAATGTATACCATATCGTGGCAGTGGTTATGATCTCTGGATTTTTAGTGCTGTGCGAGGGAGGTCGCATCCTAATGGAAGTGATCAATGGTCTTGTTCCCAATGGTAAATGTTAGGTCACGGAGTTGAAATCAATCTTCCACGATCAACCTGTAAGTAACACAAACGCTACTTTTAGAATATTGGCGACTGGAAGAGAATGTTGTCACTTTAGTAGAGAGCAAGTCAGCGGGTATTACGGTCAAAGATCCGAATTTTTATTTCTGAAACATGGCTGTTTCACCTGATAGTTAAAACTCTGCAAATATCTGCAGCACGCCTGACAAGCTTGTTGTAACATAAAAGTTCAGGTGCCTAGCGAAAAGGAACAGTACAGTAAATTCATTACTTATTAAGTCCACTGTCATTTACTGACAATGTCAGCTTAATTTTATAAAATAGTAACCAAGAATGGAATCATTCATAATAAAAAGTAGCGTATCCTAGACGAAAATGGACCGTGTGATTATCCTGAATGCGGCGTTTGCTGTGGAGGTAGTTAACAGAATAGGGTCGCTAGTGACGCAGAGAAAGTAACATCGAAGAAAAAAAAGTTGGTGAAGTTCAAAACAACCAATGCCTTCTTCACTATTTGGGATGGGTGCAGCACACAAGCAGTTACGTTGAGCGACCAAAGCTATTTCTACGCAATTAAGTATTTTTACTCCGTTCAAAACGGCAGAAACCTTCCCTGGTGTAAGAGTTACTATAAACCAATCAACAAACGTGGTTTTCTACATATGCAGTTCAAGTAAATGCTGGAGCAAAGGATTGTTTCGTCCCGAGATTTTCTAAGGTCAACGACGTCTTCGTCAATATTTGATTACTGCTGGATGTTCGAGAAGTATTATTTGCTCGGCCGCTGTCGCACTAGCGTGGATGTCGCCATCTTCTGCCGTTTTCTCTCCATCGCTTTGGACCTTGGATACACAAAGCAAGTTTTAAGTGTTTGACGTCACAGTGCATTGAAACTTAGTGTCTATATACCGACCGACACGAAACGCCTGATGGGAAGTACAAATATTTCCAAAAGTAACTAAATTTTCTTAACAAAATTTTAGTTATTGGTGTACGTGGCTATTCGTTCATTATGACTTTGGTCTTGCCAGAATCTGCGATTAAGACTACAGCAAAGTTCAGAGCGTCCAGTGTATTCTTTTCAGGATATTTTTTCATCTTTATCTATACGCAGACATACTAAGATTTAGAATTCAGAATAATACGAGATATAGAGTAGCTTTCCAAGGTAATATATTAGACATCTGCAAATCCAACATTGTGAAAGTCAAACACATAGTGCCCCATCGAAACACACTTTCTGAATTGAAGTATGACATTTCAATGCAGCATTTGACAGTATTGTGAAGTACACATGACAGTTACTTCCCATTTCCTTAGAAAGTTTTAGATAGATGCTTTCGTTTCAACGAAACTCGTTACATTCGAAGACAACATATGTTTACCATCGTAAATATAAAAAGTTCGTAATGTATAGCTATGCGATCAAGAGGAATGTTCGATACGAGTTGTCATCTTGGATCAGGGACAAACGGCGTACACATAGTCACTGTAACCCGCCGATATCAGCGGCGCCAGCTGACATCAAAACTGTGAATATACGCACCAAACATACACTAACATTACCTCACTGGTCAAAGCCGATGACTCGTATCCAATATTCCTCTTGACCCGATCTATGATTAAGCCCATTTGTTATTTTAGCCTCCTTTTAAATGCTCATATTCTGGATTTTTTGATTCCACCTGCGGCTGTTCGCTGTATGAGTCATTTGTCATGTATGTTAGCTGAGAAAAAAGCCAATTCCGAGGTATACTCAGTGAAAATAAAAATAGAAATTCCATCAAGTTCTAATGATTTGTTACTTTTCGGCACTTTCAACTGATTTAAACATTAAGAGTGCTTATTGTTACATCAAACGTTTGAGAGTTAAGGTAGAATTACCGGATAAATTGACAAAATTGTGGTGAATGACTCTAATTTCTTAAATTCCAGAGAGGAGATGATCAACAAAAGATCCGTTTCATGTTTCTGGTATGCAAAGTGTTTGAAGTCTTTAAAGTGAATCAAATAAGAGTCGAACCGCCCATCTCGAAGGTCACGTTGCCACTTGATGTAGCCCACATTGCGATTAAAATCGTCAACCGAAATTGTAGTGGTTCGGTAATCATGTCTCTAAAGAGACCCAAATCAAATTTACTTTACAAGGCAACGGGGAGAACTGCAACCTAGATTACAGTTATAAAGTTTTTTATTATATTTTACTTCATCACGGTAGCTATGCTGTAGAATATACAGATAGCCATAAACGGGGGATTTCCTAGGCTGCTCTGGTGGTATTCCTCGAATACGTCAGAGTCACCTATTGCATAGGTTTTATAGTTTATGATGCAGACCTACATTCTTTCCATCTGTCCGGCACATACATACAACAGTTAACAAAGTCAAGTACATCGTGAACTCATTTATCATCTACAGAGACGGGAAGGCGTAGTCATTCTGTTGACTATCAGGGAATGTTGCAGATACTAGCTAACACAATAAGCTAGCTCCCCCTGAGGGCTATAGCTTTGCTGTTGAGGCAAAGGATGCTATGTCACTGAAAGTAATAGTGCCTGGGGTTGAGGGATAATGGGCTGCGAATGGTTAATATAATGACCTCACCATGATGTTCTTCTTAAAAAGGGTAATTGCAATGCGCTTCCAGGCATGGATTCCTCCGCCGGGGGAATCCAACAGCGTGCGGAACACATGGGACAGACGGTTCCTGCAAGTCACATATTAACTGATTGTTTTCAAAGGCGACAGCAGGGTAGCAAAGGACTTGCCAGATCTCTACCAAGACTAGTCACGAATGAATGTGATATTTATTTTATAATTCCGTGTTTTGTGAAGACTCATAGCTGAATTCATAGGAAATTTAATGCTGACCGCTGACAGCTAGACTCGACCATTTTGTATGTTTATAGCCAGCTACATTTTTCAGATCTATTATTTTATTGTTTTCCTACAGCTCATCAATATTTTATCATTAAACTTTGAGAGAAAGACTAAATTAGTGATTCTAAGTTCTGTGTGCTTAAAAGTAACTGTAGGGCCTACATCCGTGGACGTGAAATACAGCGGGTGGGCCAAAATACGGAAACGCCACAACCACAAAAACACTAGATCATACCCAATACCGTGCAGAAACTTCCAGTCATTACGCAGTGGATAAATTCAGGGCCTATATGGTTTTCAAGGGAATCTTATATCATTCTTCCTGTGGAATAGTGGTAAGTTCAGGAAACGATGACGGAGTTGGATAGCGATCACGCGCAATTCTCTCCAAAACAGACCACAAACGCTCAATAATATTGAGATTTGGTGACTGTCGTGGCCAGGGGAGATGCGAAAATTCATTCTTCTCATGCTCACAAAACCAGTCCTGGATGATGCGAGCTGTGTCAACAGGGGCCCTCTCGTCTTGGAACACAGCATCACCACTGGAGAATAAACATTGTGACATGGGATGAACCTGATCAACCAAAATCATCAAAGAATCAAAATGGCTCTGAGCACTATGGGACTTAACATCTGACGTCATCAGTCCCCTAGAACTTAGAACTACTTAAACCTAGCTAACCTAAGGACATCACACACATCCATGGCCGGCCGGGGTGGCCGAGCGGTTCTAGGCGCTTCAGTCTGGAACCGCGCGACCGCTACGGTCGCAGGTTCGAATCCTGCCTCGGGCATGGATGTGTATGATGTCCTTAGGTTAGTTAGGTTTAAGTAGTTCTAAGTCTAGGGGACTGATGACCTCAGATGTTAAGTCCCATAGTGCTCAGAGCCATTTGAACCATTTTGAATACCTCTATAGGGCCGTCCAAATGATCACAGAACCCCGCCGTATTTATCACTTGGGACGTAAACTCGGCCAGAAGCGGTAAACAGTGTGAAACAAGACTCATCCATTCTTCCACTGCTCCATAGTCCAGGTTTTATGGCTTCGGCGCCACGTTTTCCTGTTACGGGCATTTGCATCACTGCTGAATGGCTTTTTAATTGCAGCTGGCCCTACAATTCCTTGCTTATGTAGCTCCCTCCGTGTTGTCTTGGTGCTGACAGGGTTTGATAGTACGACATTCAGTTCCGCAGTGACTTTTGCAGCTGCCGTCCTCTTATTTTTCATCATAATCCTCTTCAATAACCGTCAGTCACGATCACTCAATACACACTTTCGTCCGCGTTATGATGTTTTTCCGCTTTCCCTGTATGCGGTATAAATCTTGGATAGGTACCTCTTGAAACACCAAACATTTCGCCTACCTTGGTTACGGACGCACCCACCATACGAGCACCAACAGTTTTCCCATGTTGGAATTCGCTTGGCCCCGACATAATGCTCTCAAAACCACACAGAACACTGTTTTGACCGCGTATTGAGGGCATTCCAGAGATTCAGTTCGTAGTGAGATACAATAGTGCTATCTGCAGGCTTGATAGCATCTGAATTTGTGTTCAAATATGGCTTTCCCGCGTTGTTTTTATATTTTTGTCCACCCCACGTGTCACGAGAACAAGTGAGAGAGAGGGCTGATCGCGCACAAAGCCATGTTTCACATACTTTCCTTCCATTTCTTCTGTACACAGATCGCGAACGGATGCTGGTTCCTTATACCTTTAGACAGGCACAAAACCGATTGTTCGGTGTCGAAAGTAGGAGACTGATCATAACGTATCCAGCAGTTACTTTTAAGTTAAGACGTAGTCCAAAATGCATACGGACATTTAAACATCGATATCCTCTACAATACTACTGTTAAAATGTTAAAACTTGAGACTACTACGTAGAACATAGTGCATGATACTCTCTCCAGATTTTGTTTGATACTGTTCACGAATATTCATCTTATAAGGATTTGAATGTTTGATTATCAGTGCACATATAATGGACCGTTTCTCATAAACTAATCAAGCGTTAACGCTGAAATTCTACAGCACACATCTGCATCAAGGACTGGTAAAACGTGTGCAACAAATTTTTATTTAAGAACACAGTTACATTCAAATTATTTTTTCAGTTTTATATTAACCGAGACTGCTCTGTCTTCCTCAGGCGGTAAAGGGGAACTTTTCATAGACACAAGATAAAGAAAAACGTGGTGCACAGGATTCATTAGTAAGTGATTTTTAAGAATTGTGCCAAATTTCGGGATGTTAGCTTTTGCATTTCCTGAGAAGAGGTACATATATCTTAAAACGTCAATCTATGGCAAATCTCATTTAAGGTTTTTATTTCAAATTTTATCAATACTGCCATAAGCCTAGTTACTAATGCTGTCCATTTCATAACCTTCATTCTCTTCCTTGTCTTGCTAGAGTATTCTCTTCCCCTGTCTCCTTTGCCTAGCTAACTTTTGAATATTTTCTTCTATTGCCTGAGCTTCATCGATACTTCTGAGCACCTTCGGTGAGAATGCACCCGGATCGAAGCCTAATCTCTGAAGACATCCTATCTACATTTCCACTATTAATCACTAGACAAGCATCACATGCGGCTGTCTTCACAACATTTGAGGAGACACATACTGTTTTCGGACAACCCATCCATATAAGGCGATTGTAGCTCTTATTCGTATTTTGTGTTTTCTCATATATATGCTTTTCCAGCAGTTCAGCATTGGCTAGGTATCTGAGAGTTGGCTTTGTAACATTTAAAATAGCATGTGCCAGACATTGCATATGGGCATATGGCCCTCCACTATCTTCTGCTGAAGATATTTGAACCACGATATGTCACAGAGGAAGTGCTGAGGATCCTCATCTGTGGAACATATGTGGAAGAATATTGACCACACTTCTTGCTGCATTGTTTTTACACTAAGTACATTATCCCTGATGACTTTTCCATAATATATTTGTAATGTGTGAATTTCTTTGTCTGTAAGTCTTTAAGCACCTCCCAGTGGTTTTTCATCTTCAAATTTCTACGACAACACAGGCAGGTATAAAGTTTGTCACAGCCTTTTAGATACATTTGCAGTTCGCTTCGATTGTGTGGCGGAAAAGTAAAAGAAAAAATGTGTAGCGTAGAAAATGTGTGGATCACAGCATTGAAAAAAGGGGCTAGCAGGTGCAGACGGCCAAAGAAAATTTTGTAAAACATGATTCCATAGAGATTTCGATTGTGAAACTTTGAGATGTCATTATTGACCCATCAATCTAATAAATAAAGCACTCAAAGTTTTTCCATTTTTTGCTGTTTTGCCCTACATCTGCCCTTAAAGGCTGTAATCCGTACTTAATCAAACGAATGCTAAGAGAACTGAAATGAGTTCAGTAATTACGGATCGTATGAGTAACGAAGAAAGAAAATAACTTCCGTACTTCGAGCAGACTGCAGTAGGTGATGCGAGCGTGTGGGCAAGCTCTGACAGAGAGAGGCCATCTGCGACTAACTTTCTGTGCTGTGTCGGTGGATTTATTTGTGGCCATTGTGAGACCGCGCCGTTTCAAGGTAGTGCGACTTTTCTGGTTCACTCATCAGGCAGGAAGACGCTAACAGGCTCCTCCGCTCGCTACCTCTTTCGCCACACACTGAAAACTTATTCCACGAGTTTCTGCTTCCTCCATCTCGATTGTATTGCCAAAGATGGAACCCAAATAAATTCTAAGATCCCTTTCCTTAACAGTACAGTTCAAACAAACATCCTAGAACTTAACTTATATTTCGGCAGCTTAGTACTATAACCAGTTCTAATTTTTTTAAAAAATTCCGTTCATGGTCTGTCGTTCCGGGAAAGGCTAGCAGTTAAGTTCGTCTTTCTCTACTACAGAAGTTTTTGTATGGCACGAATGCTCCCCTTGACGCATTCAGCTCACTGCTGAGACCAGAAATGGGCAGAGATAATGAGATGCATCTACAAGAGACTTAAAGGTCACAAGGCTACTTTTGTATTAAAGCTACATAGTACACACGAGGCAAATAATTTCGTTACCTATATGTAGCCATTCAGGAGACCGTTTCTGTAGTTCGTGACTGCAGGAATTGCTGACGCAAACTCTTGACTAGTCATTGTACTGATACGTGTATGTGTTTCTGAATGCTCCAGCCACAAAGTGACTGTAACTTTGCTCTTTGCAGCTGTCCATTTGATCGAGCTCCTTCAGCGTCCATAGTATAACGCCTGGTAGCTATAATACTTATTGGCATACCCTTTCATTATAATTACAAAGTCGACATGAAAGGAGTGCCCACTTTCATCATCATTATTAAAAATCAAATCGTCGTTTATCATGGATGTCAATACACTATACAGATAAGCACAGTATGTACGAGCCTCACAATACGATTCTTTGCCAGTAATGAAAGCGCGCTCGTACGAGCCTCACAATATGATTCTTTGCCAGTAATGAAAGCGCGCTCGAACTGGACGCTGCATATGTCTGTCGCTGTTTCTTATCCCAGCAAACTATTTCTGCGTTTTTTTTTTTGTAAAATAAACATTGTGACCTAATAGATAGTACTGAATCAATAAGTATAGCGGTGCATGTTATCAGAAGTTTCGAAATACAGTAATTTGCAAGCCACACAATCTATGCAGACATTTTTATTGTAAGAAAGTGGTAAGGCGTTCATCTACACTTACGCAGGATCCTGTGTTGAAGCAAAAGGACATTAACTCTGGAGAGCTTTGTCAGCCACTATACTTCCTGAGGAAGTGAATTAAATTTAAATGTGATTGTAGTCTCTATGCCTCTTTCACTTCTACCGTTTGTTTTGTTTCATCGTCCCATCGGACCAATATCATTTGGAATTAATAAAATTACAGCTAATTCACTTTCATGTTCTTTGGCCGAGGAAAGTAGTTGTAATTTGTGATTAAAGCTTAGAAATTTTGTTGGAAAATCATCCTTGCTGTAATGTGTCAATAGTTGCGAACGTATGATTGAAACCACAAATCGGCTTGCTCTTGCCTAAAAATTTACGCTTCGATTTATCAACATCCTGGCACCACGATGGACTAAAAGCGTATCTGCGGATCTTGTGGAAGTTTCTTTTAAAATATAATTCACATGCAGTTTTTAAGTCGGTAGGTTGGTTGACCGGGGGAGGGGACCAGACAGCGAGGTCATTGGTCCCATGGGATTAGGGCAGGATCGGGAAGGAAGTCGGCCGTGCCCTTTCAAAGGAACCATCCCAGCATTCGCCAGAAGCGATTTAGGGAATCACGGAAAATCTAAATCAGGATGGCTGGACGCGAATTTGAACCGCCTTCATCCCGAATGCGAGTCCATTGTGCTAACCACTGTGCCACCTCGCTCGGTCAATTTTTGCGTGCATCGTTAAATGAGATTCGGTCTCTCTACGAGAATGCTTCAGTTGATGTTCAGACATTGGTGACATGTGATGCACTGACAAATTATCAAACAATACTTACTACATTTTTACACGTTAATTAGCATTTGCAGCATGTCACGTGCGGCACAGCAGTTGTCGGCACAGAATTCCTCAAATAATTGAGGGCGTTCACATATGCTCGAGTTTGTTTGTGAGTGCCCTTGCGCGTATCGCCTTTAGTTACTGTAATTTGTAATCCTCAAATGTTTGCTCTTAGTCGCTAATTTGTCATGGTAATCCTGCAGCATGAGGTTATTTTTCGTTGTTTCGAGCATTTACCAATTACGTGGTGATAATATTTCTACAGAATATATTCTGTACCTATTTATGCAGATCTTTCCGATGTTAACTTTATTTACGTCTAGTGTAAAATTTGTTGCAGTAGATTTTGTGCATTTTAAAGAACACTTTTCAAATTAAGATATTAGTCATTGTCGAGGCACTTTAATTTTGTTGTCCTTTGCTCCCTTGCTCGAGTAGTTCCTACAGTCCAAATGGCTCTGAGAACTATGGGACTTAACATCGGAGGTCATCAGTCCCCTAGAACATAGAACTACTTAAATTTAACCAACCTAAGGACATCACACACATCCACGCCCGAGGCAGGATTCGAAACTGCGACCGTAGCAGTCGCGCGGTTCCGGACTGAAGCTCCTAGAACCGCTCGGCCACCGCGGCCGGCTCGAGTAGTTAGGCTAGGACTTGACAGATATCGTCTCCTAATTATGATTCTGTAAAACATGCTGAAATGTGAGGTAGGCGTGTTACTTTCCACAGCGTACCATGTAAAATTTGCATGTGTCTGTATCCTGCAGATAACTGATAAGTATTTCTCTAGCGTAGTGTTGCATATGTTTTTAATAGATCCTTGTAGAAAAGAAAGGAGATGTTAAAACCGTTGCCGTTCATAGACCTACTTCTCTCGAATAACACGAATGAGAGCACCACACCCGCAGACGATCGGTGGATATTCACTGAGTGTTGCGTTCCGCATGCCTTTACTCCATTAGGCACTGCATAGAGGATTGTAATTTTAGCCGCGCTTCTGGAACACCACTTGGTGTTCAGGAATTATACGAGTACTTCAGAATTCCTCCTCCCTTTCGCACACAGATACTGACGATGAAATTTACCTTCACCATCAGGCTGTGACGTCGCTAACTCATTCATTGTACTCGTGAGCGTCAGTATCCTCTGCTGCGGAGCGGGATATTACTCACAGTAAATATCATTTAATGAAATGATATACAGGGTGTTACAAAAAGGTATGGCCAAACTTTCAGAAAACATTCCTCACACACAAAGAAAGAAAATATCTTCCGTGGACATGTGTCCGGAAACGCTTACTTTCCATGTTAGAGCTCATTTTATTACTTCTCTTCAAATCACATTAATCATGGAATGGAAACACACAGCAACAGAACGTACCAGCGTGACTTCAAACATTTTGTTACAGGAAATTTTCAAAATGTCCTCCGTTAGCGAGGATGCACGCATCCAACCTCCGTCGCATGGAATCCCTGATGCGTTGACGCAGCCCTGGAAAATGGCGTGTTGTATCACAGCCGTCCACAATACGAGCAAGAAGAGTCGCTACATTTGATACCGGGATTGCGTAGACAAGAGCTTTCAAATGCCCCCATAAATAAAAGTCAAGAGGGTTGAGAAGCGTACGAACACTTCGACTAAAATGTGCAGGAGCTCCATCGTGCATGAACCACATGTTGTGTCGTACTTGTAAAGGCACATGTTCTAGCAGCACAGGTAGAGTATCCCGTATGAAATCGTGATAACGTGCTCCATTGAGCGTAGGTGGAAGAACATGGGGCCCAATCGAGACATCACCAACAATGCCTGCCCAAACGTTCACAGAAAATCTTGTTGATGACGTGATTGCACAATTCTCGTCAGCCCACACATGTTGATTGTGAAAATTTACAATTTGATCACGTTGGAATGAAGCCTCATCCGTAAAGAGAACATTTGCTCTGAAATGAGGATTGACACATTGTCGGATGAACCATTCGCAGAAGTGTACCCGTGGAGGCCAATCAGCTGCTGATGTGCCTGCACACGCTGTACATGGTACGGAAACAACTGGTTCTCCCGTAGCACTCTCCATACAGTGACGTGGTCAACGCTACCTTGTACAGCAGCAACTTCTCTGACGCTGACATTAGGGTTATCGTCAACTGCACGAAGAATTGCCTCGTCCATTGTAGGTGTCCTCGTCGTTCTAGGTCTTCCCCAGTAGCGAGTCATAGGCTGGAATGTTCCGTGCTCCCTAAGACGCTGATCAATTGCTTCGAACCGTCTTCCTGCCGGGACACCTTCGTTCTGGAAATCTGTCTCGATACAAACGTACCGGGCCACGGCTATTGCCCCGTGCTAATCCATACATCAAATGGGCATCTGCCAACTCCGCATTTGTAAACATTGCACTGACTGCAAAACCACGTTCGTGATGAACACTAACCTGTTGATGCTGCGTACTGATGTGGTTGATGCTAGTACTGTAGAGCAATGAGTCGCATGTCACCACAAGCACCGAAGTCAACATTACCTTCCTTCAATTGGGCTAACTGGCGGTGAATCGAGGAAGTACAGTACATACTGATGAAACTAAAATGAGCTCTAACATGGAAATTAAGCGTTTCCGGACACATGTCCACATAACATCTTTTCTTTATTTGTGTGTGAGGAATGTTTCCTGAAAGTTTGGCCGTACCTTTTTGTAACACCCTGTATAACGCAAACATTCTCCAGTTGTGGATTTTTTTATGAACTATGAGGAAAAATGGGGCGACACGTGTAACTTCTGTATCATACGTCCGTAAAATTCAAAACAAATACTAAGTGAGGACAAAGAACTCGCGATCAGGGACACCACCCTCGTCTCCGAGCTTCATGTTTCCGCGCCTAGCTTATGCAAGAAAGAAGAGCTGTGAGTAAATAAATCCAGAGTATTGAGCATTGCCATTACTCAGTTCGCTTTGTATAGAAATGCTAAAAACTTGGTATCCGTACACATTGTGAAACACCTTCATAGGGACAAAGATAGTCGTCTGATGCCTAAAAACACATCTCTTGAAACAATTAAATAGGGAATTTTTTTTTAACACGATAATGTAAGGCTCATAGTCCATCATCTTGTTGGCCCCGATGACATTTATCCTTTGTTCCCTGTAGCACACTTTTTGGTTCTGAGAACACAATAGGAGGTACCACACTTACTCACAAGTGTTAGACGCTTTCGGAAAGAAGTCAGCAGAGGGTTCATTTGACAATGTTATTGTTACACAATGCGCAATAGTTCACGAAAGTAACGAAACGTCTAAATAAGCTTGATTCGCAGTCAGACTCTTGTATTCCGGTTTAATCTCTACGACGAATGTAACTGGAAACATAGTCACAGAAGCTTTAAGACATCATTCTCAGGAGCTTCGGCAGCCATCTTAAGTATTTTAGTCTCGTCGGCTAGGACATCATTTGAGAGTGAGAATTAATTTAAATTCGACGAGGAATGGAGAAGTAATGGACAGCTTCTTTCTTCAGAGTCGTGACACTCGTTTTCACT
This sequence comes from Schistocerca americana, assembly GCF_021461395.2. Classification (NCBI taxonomy): domain Eukaryota; kingdom Metazoa; phylum Arthropoda; class Insecta; order Orthoptera; family Acrididae; genus Schistocerca; species Schistocerca americana. Next base: position 405,235,168 of record NC_060130.1, read on the forward strand.
GATTTATATAAACCATAGAAATTCTAAATCAGAAACAAACCTAAAATTATGAATCACTATTCTGCCGATTATGGGTCCAGCACATTCCGGCAGCGACTCAACGCTTGGTGCTCGCTGACGCACTACATTGACTAATGTGTGCTGGAACGCAATCTCCAGTGACCTCTTCGCAGTCGTGCCGTTCTGCATATAAACCACAGCCGCTGTCCTACGTCACATAATTATATGCATGCGACGTTCGCTCTTGTCGAGAATTAACATCAGTAGCTCAGTCGTCTTGCTTACACAGTTGAAAGCAGTCGCATACATTTTTTCCACTGGATGAGTATGATCGATGATTAACACAGCGAATTCGTAGGCGGAAGAAGTTGGGCTCAAAATTGGTCCAGCCATCCCACATTTGGTTCCCATAATCTCCGCAAAGCATACAGACAAACTTTGGTAGCGTTTCTCGAAAAGGGCCGCCTCCTCCTATATACGTCCAGTTGACCTGGCGCTCCGTTGCTAAGGTCCTCTATCTCAGCGGAAGGTTACACTGTAGTCCAATTAAAATTACTTCATAATTGGCACTTCACGCGTTGTAGATGGCTTCCTCCAAGCAGTGCGCTCAACGTCACGCCCGAACCGCCTGCCGTTGCCAAATTGCCACAACAATTAGTTCACTTCCAGTTCCTTGTCCAGCTTTACACACCACTAACCAAACAGTATTGGATCGTTCAATCAGAGACTGGCTTACATTAGATAAGCTTTGCACGACATTGTGTGCAGCCGAATTTTTGAAGGCTGTAGTTAATCTTTGCGACTGGGTCACCGGAGTCATAAATAAAACTTTCCGCAGTATAACGGTGTAGTGCAGTGGTTAGCGTACAAACCTGATCTGTCGTAGGTCGTGAGTTCGACCGCCTCAAATGCAGCGATTTTTTTTTATTTTTATGCATCCAATCAAAAGACCTCATTACTTTTATTCAATTAATTTCTTTAAATGTAATTTTTTATTTCTGGTGCTATGCCATGTCATTTTCATCAACGTATTGACCTTTTTTGTTTGTTCTTATTTTTCTTCGTATCATTCTCTTTTCGTTTGCAGTCAGCAATGCTCTTCGGTTGGTAACGCGGGACCTTGCGTAGCCAGTGTGAGGATAATTTCGGGTAACCAATGACAGCGAGAAATTACAGTTTGGTTTTACCGCTGAAACTGAAATTTTTCTGTTTTGAGTTTGCTCGTACAGGTTAACGTTAAACATCGTGAACAAAGCGATTGTGATTTTCAGTCTGCCGCAGACTGTTGACCGCTGTGTTCTCGGATACACTGTACATCAAGAGGTTGTTGCAAGATTAGGAGACGAGTTTAAATTCAGGGTTACAAAACGCGTCGTCTGCCGCAGTTCAGTCATTGGTCACCTAAAATCAGCTGTCGACAGAGCGTCTCCCATTTCCGTCATACCTCGCGGCGGTCGCTGCCAAAGTGCTCCGTGTTTCACGTTAACGGCATTTGTGAAGTGATCCGCAGTTTGCGAGTCGCCCACAACCGTGCGGTAGCCGCCAGCGGATGTGGCTACACTGCAGCAGCAAGTGACAGACGTCAACTATTCAAGTAATTTTAATCGGACTATAGTGTCCCATCCTTCCACATATTGTCTCTACCACGACTGCAGATTCGCTTACAAACAGAAACAATACTGGAAAACTGATTTACTCCCGTGGATTTAGTGTGTACTGGTGTTAAAATACCTTCCTACATCTCCCACAGCATTTTAACTAGCACCATCAGAAGCCAATAGAATCGTAAGAAGTCCGACATATGAGGGGACTTCAGAAAATAAGTGACGTACGTCATCCCATGCTAAGACCATTACGCAGCGAGGAGTGGCCCGTTGTCAGAAGAATGTTCACGCACGGGTTGCCCGAAGGCACAATCCTGCTGCGGCACGGATAACAGGTGTATCACAGTGTGGGAGTAAAATGGTGCGACAACTTGAAACGTACTCAAAGGTTAAAGCACGTAGGGCAGTACAATTCTTGTGAGCAAAATGTATAAACTGTGCACAGAGTGGCCGTGGAATTCTGGCGATATATGGACCAAATGCACTAATGAGTCCAGCCGTAGTGGAATGATGCCAACAATTTAGACAAGGGCGCACAGCCGTGGGTGATGCTGACCGGGAAGGAAGGGCGTCGACATCGACATCGACCACAGAAAGCAATGTCGAAGAAATAGAGCAACTGATTCGCCGTAATCTCGTATATTCCTACGATGAGGGCGCCCACACACCGGTTCTCGAATGGCTCCAAGACCAAGGAGCGCGTTTCCATCGTCGAGGAATTGAATGATTGGTAGGACGTACCCACCGTTGTTTACAAAGGCTTAATGACGATGTTGGAAAAATAGTCTAAACTGTCTGTCACTCTGAAGTGTAGTGCAGCATTTAATAACAGTTACTTGGCCTACAATAATAATGTGTAAATTACATTTTGAAGTTAAATCTGGCATGCTGTTTTCGTCATTTCTGCAACAATTTCCTGAGCTATTTTGCGTAATATGGGGGATCTGTTTCGTCTCTCAGTAAACAACATGGTATAAAACTCTCATTTGCCGTCAACACTATTTCTTTCAATTTGATCCACATTACATAGCTCATCTGGAACAACTGAATAACTTCACCTCCTCTGAAGCTGATGTGTGATCTCACAAAATTATTCCGCTTGAATCACTGAACTGGAAACCGCTCTTGTTGACTATACAGCGATCTCCAGTATCTTCTACAGCCTAGTTATTTTATGTGCTCAAACGCAGCAGTACTGTCAGCTGCAATGAGGCCGTAATAAATACTGCCAAACCGGTGAAACAACTAAATTTCGCACACCAGTTTTGATGTGTCAAAAATCAAATGGTTCACATGGCTCTAAGCACTATGGGACTTAACATCTGAGGTCATCAGTCCCCTAGAACTTAGAAGTACTTAAACCTAACTAACCTAAGGACATCACACACATCAATGCCCGAGGCAGGATTCGAAGCTGCGACAGCAACATCCGCGTGGTTCCAGACTGAAGCGCCTAGAACCGCTCCGCCACCACGGCCAGGCTTTGATGTGTCCCGTGCCTCACACTTCTTGTAATTCACGCCACAAGAAAGCAGCCGACAGCCAACGTAATCCGACGTGGCCGCAGCTACAACTGACAGGGTGAAGGCATTCTTAAAGATATCCTTTGCCGTCTTTGAGCCTACGTTTCCCATTAGGATTACCCCAACACGTACAGCATGTTGAGGTCATCACACCAAAGGTAACGTCTGAGCAATCTTAGTAGAAACGCTCAGGACAGAATAAGAAAATATGAATACAGGTTTTCAAGTAATAAACCAGAAATAAATTTACGGCTTTTTGACAGCTTCCCACGTTGTTACAAACATCATTCAATAAGCCATTCAGCCGGCCGCGGTGACCGAACGGTTCTAGGCGCTTCAGTCCGGAACCGCGCGACTGCTACGGTTGCAGCTTAGAATCCTGCCTCGGGCATGGATGTGTGTGATGTCCTTAGGTTAGTTAGGTTTAAGTAGTTCTAAGTTCTAGGGGACTGATGACCACAGATGTTAAGTCCTATAGTGCTCAGAGCCATTTGAACCAACCAAATAGCTGTCAAGTAACAAGCATTTTACGGAAAGAAGAGTTTTAACGCAACGGTCGGCAGGATGACTAGATTGTCACATTTAGGATGAATAACATGAAACGCCTAGGCGAATGGCCACGGATATTTAACAAAGAACAACTGGACTTCTCGAGACAAGTGAGAAAATTAAAATGTGAAAAAGCAGCCAATAGTGATTCCTAGACAGGGCGTCGCCTTGATTTTGTTTACGATAGTATCGAACCGATAATTAAAATAAGTTGCGAGTTCGACCGCGACCAAGTAGAAAGCTGTCCGAACACAATTTAGAACCTGACATAGCTTCCACAGATCAGACATTGTAACAGATCAGTAACACTTTGAACTATCACATTCACAAAAATTACAAAGATTTAGCCGTTCTGTAACGGCTGTTCGCGGAATACGTATCGTTACAGAAATGTATGTAGCCAAACTTCGTGATGTTTAGATTTCGAATAAAATCATGTGTGGGAGTCTGCAGTGACAACTGGCAATAGCTCGGTTACCAATAATGAGCGTCTACTTCAATCTGTGTGTACTTGGATTTACACAGTTACTGGGCATTCCAACATAACGTGGCAGTTTTTAAACACTACCGTGCAAACAATGTATAATGAAAGCTATATAAAGCAAATTTTATACTCTAGTTTTACAATAAATGACAACGTCACTCGAATTGAAACGGACCTCTATTCGCACGTACTTAAGAAATAACGGGTATGCCGTTACGCCTTTTGTCCTGCAGGAATGACAGCCACATTGCGTCACAACCTACTTAAAGAAACAGGGAAAGTGTCCTCAGATTAGAATGGTAACAACTACAGGACACACAACTGCTGATGAACTCTAAATGAAGCTGTAACAGCTTTCGCAGAGCTATGACTAATTTGTTGGAGACAATATTCACGATAAACGATATACTAAACGTAATTTCATCACCAACTGCATGCTCTTTGCAGGAACCACGTACTTTTATATTCAAAACTTTACCCCGCAGTTTACGTAGGAATGTTTTTGGGCAACATTGATACTGACCGCTGTCGAATAGCGAGAACAGTAAAAATTGATAGAAAACCAATAACAAAACAGGCGAATAGTTAGGGTTGCGCAGCTTAAAATTATGGGTCTTATTTGGCGATATCAGTGAATTTCGGGCTCGCACGGACTGTCACTGCTGCCTCATAACCACCTGTTGCACAAATCAGCCTCTGCTCATTACCGCTTTCCTGTTTTTTCTCAGACTAGACGTTCACAAAAACCACCGAAAATGTAGTTTAATAGTCTTCGTATCGCAGGCGACTAGCTAAACTAACTTTACTTGTTTACAATTGCTGTTACAGACAAAACAATTTTTTTATAGTTGTGAAGAGAAGAAAGTCTCACTTCGGAATTCGACCTGCAGTGACTTTCTGCTACCGGTATATTGAATGTTTACTAAACGAAGGTCATGTGTGATGATAAAAAGTTTGTACTCAGCAAAAACTGCGGGTCGTTTGTCCGATAACCGAACACTCGAAAGGGTAGGATTGTAGGAATCGAGTGGTGTGAGGTGTAGTCCCGGGCCACTCGATCACCAGGTGGTAGGCACACAATGCGTGGGCGAACACAGACGCGGGCGTGGCCGCTGACTCAGGCTGGTGTCACCGCTGCTATCGTCACGGAGGTCTGCGGCTGGGGTGTGTGAGCCGTAGGGACTAGTGAGGGCTAGTACTTACGGGTGAGTAGGAATGCTACCTGGGCCAGGTGCAGCGAGGCGGCCGGACGGCGGGCTGGTCGGCAGGCGACTGGTGGCAGAGGCGGCTGCAGACTGCAGACTCACCTGGCGCCCCGAGCGCCCACCTCGCGCAGCACGGCGCACACCGCGGTGTTGCCACGCGCCCGCCAAACACCGGCCGCTCGCAACTTTCCGGCCGCAGCAGGCGTTTTTACCTGGCTGTGTTACCGGCCGTGCCCAGCCGTGCACCCATCCACTCTTGCGTCCAATTGAGGTCAAGCCTCCCTCTCCCCCCCGCCCCACGCCCATAGACATATTAGTAAAACTGTTTACACTTTTACTTACATCAATTTCCAAATCTTTCGGAGAATAAAGTAGTCTGAAAACACAGGGTCTCGAAAATGGCAAAACTTGTAGAAAATTAGTAAACTATTTTTAACTCGGGATACTTCATAGTTGCTTCCCCATGTGAATGGGTTTGGGTTCTGACTTGAACATTCCAGCCCGTTCACGGGTCGACTGTATCTGCAGGTGCTGATTCAGAGTAGGGGCGAGGAGGGTGGTCGGACAACTTTCGGAGAATAATAACGTAGGCCTAGAAAATGACAAGAAATTCCAGAAGAGTAGAAGTAGTAGAAGCAGAAAGTTGAGGAAAACAAAACAGAAAGGAATTATATTCGCCGGCCGAAGTGGCCGCGCGGTTCTGGCACTGCAGTCTGGAACCGCGAGACCGCTACGGTCGCAGGTTCGAATCCTGCCTCGGGCATGGATATGTGTGATGTCCTTAGGTTGGTTAGGTTTAACTAGTTCTAAGTTCTAGGGGACTAATGACCTCAGCAGTTGAGTCCCATAGTGCTCAGAGCCATTTGAACCATTTTTGAATTATATTCGCCATAGACCGTAGAGAGTATTTATTTTCGTTACTGCAGTTTCGGCCTTAGAGCCCTTATCAAGTGTTGTGCCGCAAACGACTACGCGGCATCACATGTCAGGCTTTAACACACTTTCAACATCTACACATGGCATCGTCGTATGTGAGCCTTATATCAATGTTAACAGTATTAACGTAAATCCCAATAAACCACTGTCTTTAGGCACCCTAAGGCCGAAATTGTAGAGCAATACTTTGTACTGTCAGTGGCGAATATAAGGTTTTTTAAAAAGTTCTACGTGACTGAATCCCCGCCATGAGAAATAACTCAAAACAGAAGGGGAAAGTCCCTCCACAAAGAGAAAAAATACGAAGTCTGACTTTTGCAAATAAAGGCGGAACAAATATCATTATCTACCATTCGCGCGCTCGCATAGTGCTGGACCACAGACAACTTCTCACTATTATTGTATTGCTAAGTGAAATGTTGATAATGGTGAGTGCATACTTCCGCCGAGCGGTTCTAGGCGCTACAGTCTGGCACCGCGCGACCGCTTCGGTCGCAGGTTCGAATCCTGCCTCGGGCATGGATGTGTGTGGTGTCCTTAGGCTACCTAGGTTTAAGTAGTTTTAAGTTCTAGGGGACTGATGACATCAGAAGTTAAGTCCTATAGTCCTCGGAGCCATTTGAACCATTTTGCAAACTTCCATTTTATATGGTTTAGACAAAAAAATGGCTCTAAGCACTATGGGATTTAACATCTAAGGTCATCAGTCCCCTAGAACGTAGAACTACTTGAACCTAACTAACCTAAGGACATCCCATACATCAATACCCGAGGCAGGATTCGAACCTGCGAGAGTAGCGTCGTGCGGTTCCGGACTGAAGCGCTTAGAACCGATCGGCCACCGCGGTCGGCTATAGTTTAAACCATGACATCAAAGTCGTGGGAGTACGTTGCTATTACAGTTCTTAAATTCGATGTAAATTTCAGTTTTTGGGGCGAATTCTTTTCCAGTTACGTATTTCTCTGTACTGTAATTTCTTGGACGTTATGTTAAAATAATGAACTAACTACTGATCCAAACAGGGCCCGGGTTCGATTCCCGGTGGGCCGAAGATTTTCTCCGCTCAGGGACTGGGTGTTGTGTTTTCCTAATCATCAATATTTCACCCCCATCGACGCGCAAGTCGCCGAAGTGGCGTCAAACCGAAAGACTTGCACCAGGCGAACGGTCTACCCGACGGGAGGCCCTCGTCACACGACATAATAATAATAATATACTAAAACATTAAGTGGTATTTTATGAGATCAACACCAGGTGTAGAAGTATTAAACCGGAATTTGGCTGCAATAATTACACGTCTTTTGTTTGAAACTGATAAATAATATTTTATTCAAAATAATGTCCATATCAATTACCTCTCCGGCAGGCTATGAATGTCACGCGAAAAAAACGGTTCTACTTTTTAAGCGAACCAGTCAGCGAGCCATTCTCATACATTTTCATACGAATTGAAGCGTTGTTCAGCGAGAGCGTGTCCCCGCGATGCAATTAGATGATAATCGGAAGGAGGCAAGTCTGGAGGATAAGCCACATGCCCTGGTATTTTCCAACCGAACGCCTCGATTGTTTCCCTGATCCATTTTGCTGTGGATAATGGGGCATTATCATGGAGCAATATGACTTTGTGTTGCCTTTTTCCATATTCTGGTCGTTTTCCACGTAATGGTCGATTTAAATCGATCATTTGCTGTTGGCAGCGATCAGTGTTGAAAGTTTCACCAGGTCTTAGCAACTCATAATAGATGACACCCTTCTGATCCCACCAAACACAGAACATTGTCTTCTTTCCAAAGCGATTTGGTATTCCAATGGATGTCAATGGTTTGCCTGGATACACCCATGATTTACGACGGTTAGTATTCTCGAAATATATCCATTTTCCATCACCTGTCAGTATTCGATGGAGAAACGGCTTTCTTTTGTATCTGGCGAGCAGCATTTCACATGTGGTCTTTCGAATTTCTTGCTGTCTTTCATTCAGTTCATGCGGAACCCATTTTCTGCACCTTCCCCATAGCTTTCAACCGAAGAGAAACGGCTTTCTGCGTCACATTCAATTGTTCCGCAAGTTCCTGTTGAGTTTGAGTATAATCTTCATCCAGTAACGCCTGCTATTCGTTGTCGTCGAACATTTTCGGCTGTTTCCCGCGCTCGTCGTTTCTCAAGTCAAAATCTTTTTTTTTTTTTCTTTATTGTATTTCAATTCCTCATCGGGGCGGGCTGGCAGCAGCATATGCGCTGCTCTTCAGCCGAAAGACATAGAACAAACAATAGAAGACATTTAAAAAGAACAAAGGAGAGAATATGGTGAACATAGATATAAAAAATGGGGAACATCATGGAAGGCAATAGACAAAAAAACGGGATGACCGTAAAATGGAGATAAAAAACTGTTTAAAAGTAGCACACACAAAAAGCCACACACTGTGACAATTAAAAGAACACAAGACACAGTACGACTGGAGCATGAAAGGTATCGACGGATGGTGTAGCACATAACAAACACTGTCGGCGAACCTCAAGGCAGTACACAATTAAAATCACACCTCTTGACGCACAGGAGAAACAGCACTAAACACAACACTGATGTGGCACACTGACGATGATCAATACAGAAGATCTGCCAGGCACAAGGAGATGAGGGAGATTGGAAGAAGGGAGGGAGGGGAAGAGATGGGGGAGATGAGCGGGGGGCGCGCTGAAGAGGGCCAGGTAGGGAGGGATGTGGGAAGGAAAGAGGCAAGTATGGGGTGCAGGGTCTCAGGGGAGGGGGGGGAAGGAGGAAAATCCGCTCTGGGAGAAGGAGGGAAGAGGAAAAAAGGGAGCCCTGGGGAGGGGGGGGGGGAACAAGGCCAGTTTATAGTTGGAAGGAAGGGTAGATGTCACGGCGAAGTTCGTCATCCGGGAGGGGGAGGCGTTGGAAGTTGCCCTGATGAAGGAGATGGAGGGTGTGGAGGTGGAGAGAGGGAGGGATACAGCGATAGAGGCGTGGCAACGGGCGTGGGGTGGAGAGGAAGGAGGAAACCAGAGGGTGGGGGGGACCAAGCCTGCGGACAATGTAAAGGATGCAGAGATGTTGGAGGAACAGGAGGAGGTGGGGGAAGGGGATCAGTTCATACAGGAGCCATGTGGGGGAAGGAAGGCGGATACGGAAGGCAAGGCGGAGCGCATTGCATTCAAGGATTTGGAGGGCCTTGTAAAAGCGGGTGGGGGCGGAGATCCAGGCAACGCTGGCATAACAGAGGATAGGACGGATGAGGGATTTGTAGGTGTGGAGGATGGTAGAAGGTTGCAATCCCTATGTCTGGCCAGACAGGAGTTTCAGAAGGCGGAGGCAGGAATGGGCTTTCTGCTGGATGGTCTGGAGATGAGGGGTCCAGGTGAGGTGTCGGTCGAGGGTGAGGCCAAGGTATTTCAGGGTGGGGGTGAGCTGGATAGGACGACCATAAAGGGTGAGGTAGAAATCATGGAGGCGAAAGGAGCGAGTGGTGTGGCCTATGATGATTGCCTGGGTTTTGGAGGGGTTGAGACGGAGGAACCACTGGTTACACCAAGTGGGGAACTGGTTAAGGTGGGTTTGGAGGGTATGTTGAGACCGTTGAAGGGTAGGATAGAGAGCCAGGAAGGCGGTGTCATCAGCATACTTGAGAAGGTGGACTGGTGGGGGTGGCTTGGGCATATCACTGTGTACAAGAGATAAAGGACAGGGGAGAGGACAGAACCCTGGGGGACGCCAGCCGTGGGATAAAAGATACGACAGTTGGTGTTGTGGAGGGTGACATAGGAAGGACGGTGCGAGAGGAAGGAAGCGACCAGACAGACAAAATTGATAGGCAGGGCGTAGGTTTGGAGTTTAAAGAGGAGACCGGGATGCCACACACGGTCATAGGCGTTTTGGAGGTCAAGGGAAACAAAAATGGTGGAGCGACGGGAGTTGAGCTGGAGGGACAGAAGGTGAACAAGGTTGAGGAGTTGGTCTTCAGCAGAGAAGGAGGGTCGGTAGCCACACTGGGTAAGGAGGAGGAGGTGGTGGTGAGCAAGGTGCTGATGGATACGGTGGGAGAGGATGGATTCAAGGACCTTACTGAAGACGGAGGTGAGGCAGATGGGACGATAGGAAGAGGTGGCAGAAGGGGGTTTGTGGGGTTTAAGGAATAAGAGGATGCGGGAGGTCTTCCACAGGTCAGGGTAGAAGCCAGTAGAGAGGATGACATTATAGAGATGGGCGAGGACAGTCAGGAAGGAATAGGGGCTTTCTCGAAGGTGACGGTAGGTGGCACAGTCGTGACCAGGGGCCGTTTTGCATTTGGACCGGAGGATAAGTTTAATGTCTTGTGCTGTGATGGGAGTGTTTATGTTGGAGGGGGGCAACTGCCCCAAGTACTGGAGACTAGGAGCAAGTGGAGCAACCGAGGTATCGGCACGTTCCACGACAGTGGGGAAAAGAGAATAATCAAAGTGGGGATCATCGGGAATGGAGAAGACCTTGGAAAGGTGGGAAGCGAAGTGGTTGGTCTTACTGAGGTTGTCAGGAAGGGGGCATCGTTATGGAGAAAAAGGGGTAGTGGGGAGTGGAAAGGGAACCAGTAAGGCGATGGAAGGCGGACCAGTACTTGGAGGAGTTGATAGGGAGGGTGGTGTTGAGTCGTGTGCAGGTCTGGCGCCAGTCTCGGCGTTTCGTTGCTGTAATAAGGTTCCGCACGTGTCGCTGTATTTGCCGGTGGCGTTGGAGTGTATCCCTGTCACGAGTGCGCAGGAAGGAGCGATAGAGGCGGCGGGATTCACGGAGGAGGAGGACAGCCCGTGGAGGAAGACTGGGACGGCGTCAGTAATTACCTTCTGAAGGAAGGACGAGGCGTGGACGATGTCGTCAGGACGGCGATAGGTAAGAGGGTGGCTTTCGACCTGGGTGGAGATGGAGTCCCTGTAGGCATCCCAGTTGGCACAGTGATAGTCATGGACGACCTTGGGAGGGGGTGCAGGGTGCGGAGCCGGAGGGGGGCGGTGAGCAGACGTTATGCTGAGAAGGACAGAGAGGTGATCGCTACCTGTGGGGTCAAGGATGGTGACAGCGATATGCCCAAGGAGGTTGGCGGAGGCAATGACAACATCGGGGGTGGTGTCACTTTCGGGTTGAGTGTGCTGGGGAAGATGAACAAGGTCACCTTGGATGGTGGAGAGGAACTGATGGCACCGCCGAAGGGCAGCAGGAGTGCGGCTATGGATGTTGAGATCGGCGGCAATCACATACGTGAAAAAGGTGTGGTCAATGTGCCAGATGAAGCCATAAGGAAGAGGAGCAGTGGAGCGGACATAGATAGTGGCACAGGTAATGGCGAGGGAGGGGAAGAAGACGCTAAGGATAAGGTGTTCAGTGGGGGTCATTGAGGGGAGGTTGTGGCCGGACGGAGATATGCTTAAGGTGGCCAATCGCGACTCCACCCTGCGCACGAGGACCAGGAGCGTCAGTGCGGTGGAGGATATAGGGAGAGGTGCGGATAGAATGGTGGGGCTGGAGAAAGGTTTCGTTCAAGAGAAAGGTGTCGACCTGGTGGTGAGAGAGGGTGTGCATGAGGAGGTATTTGTTGGAGCCGAAGGAGCGAATGTTCTGGAAGAGGATGCGATACTCGTGCCGCGCCATGGTGAGAAGGAGGGGGGGAAGAGAGGGAAGGGAAGAGACTTAAACTAGGGTGTCGAGGCGGGTGAAGGTGAAGTGGGCTTGGTTCTGGGAGTAGGAGGCAAAGGTGTTCAGGTGGAAAACGGAGCGATCGGTAAGGGAGATTTGTTGGAAGGTGTGGGGGTGCTGAAAAGGGTGAATGTTTTGGAGTACAACAGTAAGGAACCGGATGATGTCCTCGGCCATGGGGGGTGGACAGAGGGAATTGTTGGGATGGACAGGGGGATCGACGGGACGAACTGGGACTGTAAGCTCAGGGGTGGTGGGAGGGGGTTTAGCTTTACACTTGTGGGAGTAGGTGGGATGGGGGCCATTGCAGGTATTACAGGAAGGAGGAGCAGCGAGGTTGGGGCAGTTCTTAAGAAAGTGGGAGGCCTTGCAATGGGGACAGGTGGGGGGGGGGGGGGTTTGCAGTTGAGAGTCAGGTGGTCATTGTACATCAGGCACTGCTGGCAACAGTAGGATTGGGGAGGGGATTTGGAGGATTCAACAGGGTGGCGATGGTGGTATATCGGGGCACCCTGGGTGAGGAGATGGTCAATGGATGGGGCGGACTCAGAGAACACTCACATGAGGTAGGTGGGACCAGAGGCATTGTGGATACAGCGGGCAGAGCGGATTTCCAAGTCCGGGTGGGAGTTCAGTTCTGCCAACACTTCATCCTCTGTGATCACCGGGCTGAGCTTGGTGTAGGTGGGGGGGGGGGGGCTACGGGGAGGCTGGGGCTGACGAGGAGTGGAAGCGGAAAGGAAGGGTGTCAGAGAGGCGTAGGGGCCAAACATAACTCGTGGGAGTTTTCGCAGGAGGTCTGTGTGAAAGGATGGGGACGGGGACTTGATAACGACTGAGTCCCTGTGGGGAATGAGTTGGGAAATGGGAGCACCAGGTAAGTACTTTCGTATCTCCATGGTGAGGGTACGAGTGTCGAGGAACTTAGGATCGGGAGTTGACAGGACAAAGGTGTGGAGGGTGGGGGCCGAGGTATGGGTGGCAGGAGGAGGGGTGGTGTCCATGGAGATGGCAGGGGGAGGGGGAGGTGGTGTTGACTTTTTGTGGGAAGTGGCGGGAGCAGGGTCGGAAATGACACGCTTTTGGGGTTTTTTGGAGACTGGAGGCTGGGAGGAGGGGAGAGGAACGGGGAGGAGAGGGAGGTGGTGGGTGGCAGATCCCTGTGGCGTAGTGGAGGCACCGGGAGAAGCAGCCAGTTCAGTGGTGGCGATGGTGGCTCGGCGTGACGTGATGCGTGCGGGAGATGCAGATGACAAAGTGACGGGGTGGGTGAGAGAGGGGAAGCCGACCACCTGGGGGGCGGCAGCAGAGGCGGCAACAGAAGCGTACGTGAGGGCGGGGGTAGTAGTGGGAGCTGTTGAGGGTGTGGAGGCTGGAGGAAGGGTGTAGAGGTGTGGGTATACAGCAGGGGAGGAGATAGGGGGATGGGTAAGTGAGGGAAGGGGAGGGGAGTTGTGAGGAGGGAGGCCAGGGGCGGCACTCCAGGAAGTGACTGTGGGAGAGGGGGAGGTGTAGATGACAGTGGAGGTGGGAGTACTCATTGCAGACGAACGGCGACTGACAGACGGACGGGCAGCAGGCGGCGGCGGCGGCGGCGATGGTCGGCGACGAACAGACGGACGGACAGCAGACAACAGCGGCGGCGGCGGCAGCGGTTACGGCGACGGCGACGGCGACGGCGATGGACAGCGAGCAAGCAGGCGGACGGACGGACGAACAGCTACAGCAGCAAGCGGCGGGCGGGCGGACGGACAGACACACAGACAGACACAATCTTCGAATACGGAGATTCCACCCTGAGAGTAGCCCAGGCTTTGCAATCTGACGCTTTCGAAGGAGGGGATCCAACCCTCTAGATGTGGTCAAAATCACCGCTTTTGAATTTTTTGAACTACTCGAAACACTAAGTTTTCCCAAGAGCATGTTCGCCGAAAGCTTTGACAAGCATTCCATGCGATTCAGCAGCAGTTTTCTTCAAACGATAGCAGAAAACCAATGCTGTCCGCAAATCGCAGTTCGTAGGCACAAAGCTCGACACGTTTACGGGTTTGAAACAGATACCAATGTATGGAACTTGGTTTACTGTGTGCTGACATTCGTCGTCAGCCGTTACAGGAAGCAGATGGCGCTGCAGACGCGGTCTCACGGGACCTACGCTGACGGCTAATAGCAGCTATAGAGAAATTTCCTTTTCATGCTTCTACACCTGGTAGATTAGGGAAAAAACAAACCAAGAAATCTTCAAAACAGCTGGATCCTTCGCCCGAACAACTTTGTAACCAACACTTTTGTCGAAAGTGATTTAGAGCTGGAATAGCGTTGTATTTGGCGTCCTGCGTCTGTTGGTTGAATTGTTACCACATGGCGTTATTTTTTGTACCATTGTCGACCTACAGTGTTGTGTGTTGCGACGCACAACGTTGTAAATCAAAGCCTAATGGGTGACGCACATAATATTGTGGTAACGACTGGAGAGCAAAAGTGCTTGAATAAAGGAAGCAAACTAAATTTAACATTGTGAGTGGAAGGACAACAAATGCGAGACATGGGAGGACAGTGAATGCTTTAGGAAAAATGATCCTGTTACATGAAAGTTGCAGCCTGATGGCATGAGTGAAACAACGTTGTAACTGCTACTCTTAATCAATAAAGTTCCTAACAATTCGCGTCACCAGAAAATTGTGTTCAATAGTGTTGTAGCTCTTCGTCGAAACCGGAACATCAGTTTCGCAAATATCTCACCGTTATGCACCATAAATTCGTCATTGCAGGGCATGGTTTCCTGCCACGCGAAAGGGATTCTGTCCTTATAGAGTGAAACAAAAGATATTTCCCTATGTTGAAGCAGATGATTTGATTTCAGTCATCGCCAACACCAGGGATAACAAACTCCTTGTTTGCAAGGTGTAGCCAGTGGATTTTAGGTATCTCTACGCACTAGATCAAAGGTTGCATAGACGCTTAGTCAGAATAACTCTGTCTGGATACAAATTTCGTATGATGACCCTACTATACCAAGGAGAAGAAAAAGTCATACCACCCTTCAACTGTGGGTTTGTAAAAGCATTACAACGAAACAGAGAGGTGCTGGGCCAAGAAATCTGCTGCCAGCTAAGATTTCAGTTGTACCTATCTTATATGATATCGATCAAAAACGCCTAGATCAGGTGTCAGTATTTTCCAGCTGAAAAGCGGAATTTCTATCAAGTGAATAGCGGATTTGCGCGTCATCCTGACAAAACTCTTTGATTGCTGACTGAAAATGTAATGCAGAATCTTCACGTTTAGTGCAAATGCAACAGAAATGGTTTTAACGTTTTTGTGTCTTTTTCTTCTTCTGCTGATGCTGCTTGCGCATATTTATGTTGCAATAAACGTTTATGTTTTGACTCGTTTTTTTGTGTTTTCTCAAACTAAGACTTCTGTTTCTGCAATCAGTAACACAGGAGAACCAACGTATTTCAGCAGTACAACTACGCAGAAATTTCGGTGTTCGTCCAGAAATATTAAAACAGTGCTATTTCTTCAGAGATACCGTATACAATTGTGTAATAACTGTTACAAAATTATGCAGAATGGCGTTTTATCTCATGTATGTACACTCGTATATCTCACATATACTTTCAGCATCAAGAAAGCTCAAATATTTAGGCATGAAACAGTTTTTGTTCTCCTGTAAAATTTACTTTTTGGTAGTTATGACGTTGTTCAGATGAAGGATTGAATTGTTAGAAGGATTATGACATCTGTATCAGAAGCATGAACAATGAAATCCCAATTAATGAAATGACTACTGCCAACTGAGATTGACTTTTGGAGACGGTCTGTATGGATATCCAGGCCGGAAAGGGTGAAAAAAGAAGTAATCAGGAAGAAACTGAATGTAATATGTTACATTACTGTGAAAGAAAAACAATTCATGTAGTACGGATATACGAAAAGAGTGTCAGAAGAGAGGTTGCCACTGTGGATCATGGAATGGGAACCACCAGGGAGGAAGAAAAGAGGGAGCACACTAGCTACATGGATACAAGAAATTCAGACATTAATCAGAAGAAGGAATACTAAAGAAAATCCATGGACAGATAGGCACATATGGTGATTGAAAATTAAATTTTATCTATAATGTTGGGTTGCCGGAAAATGAAAATACATTTTACAACCAGGAATAATAGTAATTATTATTATAGTATTTGAACAATTTATATACTTTATTGTTAAATTATTAAGTTCATCGGCATTTGGCACGTTGAAAGTGAATGTGCGTTAAGTTAATTTGTGGGGAGAGGGGAGGGATGTTACAACCAATTATAAACTGTGATCCTCTCCCCCCACGCCCTGGCCAGAACAGAATCCTGGATGCGTACCTGCTGCCGAAACAAATCCGACACACTTGGAGTGCCCGCAGGTAGGCCAGCAAACCACATAAGTTGCGTAATGCAAGATAGAAAGGAAAACACCCTACACTATATATAAAAAAAACTGACTTTCGAGAACTTGTTTGTAAACGACTGAAACAAATAGAAAAAAAATTGGAAATTTGTGGTAAGGTCTTATTGGACCAAACTGTTGAGGTCATCGATCCCTAAGCTTACACACTACTTAATGTAACTTAAACTAACTTGCGCTAAGGACGACACACACACCCATGCCCGAGGGAGGACTCGAACCTCCGACGGGGGGAGGCGCGCGGTCTGTGACAAGACGCGCCTGAGACCGAACGGCTTCCCCGCCTGGCCAACAAATAGAATTTACATGCTTGCATATCTGTAGTTGGCAAACCTGTGTCCAAAATTGTACTATTAGGTGAAATACGGATAATGTTGAACGCACATTTCGATTTTGTATTGTGGAGGCTTCGATGGTATCAAAGTAGTGATGGTCTGTTGCTATTACAGTTTTCAAATCAACTGGATAACGCCTCTACTTCTCAAGTTTTCGTATGCTGCATTTCTCTGAATTGTAATATCTCGGAATTTCTGCTAAATTAATGTACTAAGTACTGATGTAAGCAAATTATTACTAACTTAAATAATTTTGTATATATCCTCATCGTCCTGGATGGTACTGGGTAAATGAAATATCCATGGTAGACCAAATACTAACACAGGCCTAAACCCACTAGTGCCTGTTCTGGCTCCCAACGGCTAGTGGTCAGCGTCTGTTCAAAAAGTTCGTGCGGTTGTTACAAATACGAATACGTCTTGATCTCAACAACGAAGTCTTTAACAGTTGTGATCTAACTTGAAGAAAAAAAAATCGTGAGGGAACAACAGAAAAGATATCCATCACCCAGGCCCTAGTAAATGTACTGGGCTTTTTCTGGTGATCGAATTCTAGGACACCAGGAATGTTTTCAAAACGAGAAGAGTTGGAGCATCTCAAAACTTTATCGCTAACACTAAATTGATGCACTCAACACAAATTCACTGGTCGAACTAGGCCAACTTGATCAGCTTACTGATGCAATAGAAAAGGTTAGCATAAAAATCCTCGCAGTAAAAGAGGCGTGTTTCACAGATGAAAAGCACTTCAACACAGAAAACTACAGAATATACGATAGAAAACGTGCTGTCAAAATTGGAACACCAATAATGTTTGGCACAGGATATGCAGTACTAAAATCAGTCATAGACAACATCCTAGATTTCAATTCGATACCAGAAAGAATGTCCACAATTACTCTCAAATCAGGAAACAAAAGATACGCAGTCATCAACAAGAAATACACTTTAAAATTTTTTTAGGAGACTTTAGTGCAGAACTAGGTAAAGAGGTGTACAAGAAAATCACTGCCCCATACACAGCACGCAAACGCACGACCAAGAACGGGGAACATCTCACACATTACTGTCAAATTTTTAAGTTGAAAGTTATGCCAACCGAGTGTCAAAAGCCAAGGCGAAAACTCACAACGTGGAAAATGCCCAAAAATATACGGGGAAAACTCAAAATACATCACGTAGCCATAACACACAAAAGCAAGGTAAACTGTGAACGGGAGGAACAGAAGACGGCACAGAACAAAATTATAAGCCTGGACCCAAAATACTTGGAGATAAATAAAGACAAAATAATTGAAGAAATTAGTCGAAATGCAACAGAAAATATGACAGACCTCGCGAAGACAGTTTAAAAAGCAATGAGTTCGGGTCAACCTCCCACGAAACACAAACATCGGTGGGACGCAACTTGTGAGCAGACCACTCGACGAAGAATTCAGACATGGAAGAATTTCAGCAGTAACAAAACAACAGAAACGTGGCAGAATTTCCAAAAAGTTCAGAAACAATCCTCGAAATGTATCGGAAGAGTGAAAACGGCGTACAACAAAAAGAGAATGAATTAAATCGAAAAAGACTTCAAGAGAAATAACATGAGAAATTTCTACAGAATTTTCAGGGAAAATATGAAAGATTATCAACTTCCAAATAACTGCTTCAAAAGAGCTAAGGAATCTCTACAAACAAATATTAAAGAAAACTGCAAAATTAAAAAAAAATACTTTAATAAACTCCCCAACTGTGAGAAGCTATACTTCACGAAAAGGATACCAAATGCATATTCGAAACCGCCTCAAATCGCAGGAGTAGAGAAGGTTTTAAAACAACTAAAAACCAACAGAGTCGCAGGAGAAGATGGTATTATCGCCGATATCTGGAAACTCAGAGACTAAAACACAAAGAAAACTCATAAAAATCTCACAGAAATATGGATTACAGAGAGAATTCCACAGGAATGGAAACGGGCATTAATTCATCCACTTCACAAAAATGGCGGGGAGACAGACAATGATAACTGCAGTAGTACCTCATTATTATCGGTCATTTACAAAATTCTCCCCGAGGCACTACTCAACACACTAGAACAACGAGCTGATACAAAATTGGAGAATACCAAGTGAGCTTCAGAAAAGGAACATCCTCTACTGAACAGATTTGGAATTTGCGAACACTTCTGAAGGTCAGACAGACGAACGACACGCTATTCCAGACTTTTCATGAGTGAATCCGGGAAATTATTAACTCTTGTACCGATAAATCACCCAATAACTTTTCAGCCATTCTCAAGGTGAGTCGCTTGCAAAATTTTTAAAGAACTTTACACTGCGGAGTAAACGCGTATGCATCAGAGATAATACTGCTGGTAACAAGAGCGTCAGCCATAAATAACTATTTGCGCCTCTAAGAGCAAAATAAAGCAATCGCAGACATAGCGAATCCACGGTGCTCACGGAGTATTTGGTTGATTATTGAGGATGGCTTACGTTAAAACGCCAGGCAGTGAAGACCTAGAACAATATTTCCTTTAAGAGTGCAAATGTGAAAGAGGGGTTTGCATGACTGTTTCCAGCTCGACAAAACATTACACTTCTCTCAAAGGAAATATTATTCTAAGTCTTCACTGCTTGGCATTCTAACATATGAAATTCATAATAATCAGCCGCACATAACATACTTATACTCCTAACAACCATTGAACCAAAAAAAAAAGACCAGTGAGAGAATATTTTTGTTTGAAAAGAGTTTCAGATTGAAAATATTCAACTTATAGCTTATGTAAAAGGACCTTTTTTTTGTACAGCCGTGTGATATATGCTCACTTCTTGGGCCGCATGCTGGCCGCGGGTTAGACACCTCTGCACTAGAAGAATAGGGAATAGACAGAAAAACTAGGGTACTCATACAACGGACCCTTGCAGACACCACACCCAAGCCGGTCGGGGTGGCCGAGCAGTTCTAGGCGCTACAGTCTGGAACCGCGCGACCGCTACGGTCGCAGGTTCGAATCCTGCCTCGGGCATGGATGTGTATGATGTCCTTAGGTTGGTTAGGTTTAAGTAGTTCTAATTTCTAGGGGACTGATGACCTCAGAAGTTGAGTCCCATAGTGCTCAGAGCCATTTTTTGAACCACATCCAAAATAAAATTTATGGTAGAAATGTCAGAACCATTCGAGATACACACAGGGACCAGACAAGCAGATGACCACTCACATCATTTATTCAACATGGTCTTGGACAAAATCAGCAAACAATGGGAAGAAAAGGTAAAAGGGATCCAGTTAGGAGGAACAAGAGCAAACAAAACAATCATAAAATACCTGGCATTTGCAGATGGCCTGGCAATACTCAGCAACAATAGACAAGAAGCACTGCAACACTACAAACTAGCCATGCGCACAAAATACGGCAAGGTGAACAGAGTGAAAAAAATCAACTATTTAGGGGACTACATACAAATACGAGGATCAAACAACGCACCCTACATAGAACGAACTGAAAAACTCCAGAAAGCCTACAAATTCACATGGACACACTACAATAAAAGAAACATATCAAAACAGGGCAAACTCAACAAGCGCTACAATCAATGGTGTACCGTGGGGTTTGAGTGCCTGGGACTATATAATACTGAACTTCCTCATAAGCTGTTACCAATTCAAGATTTAACCTATTTTGTAAACCTATAACTGTAATTATAAAATCAAATTACTTCTCTAAAGTCGTTAATGTTTATTCCGAAACTGTAACAGTTTAAAGACACCACTATAGAGAATAACAAAATGAGGAAACAGAAAGCCTTAAGTATTATACATTTTCAGTATATAAATTTGCATTTATTCAGAATCTTCTAGATTTTGTTCTTGTAAATTCTTCAATATTGTGGTTAAAACTAACATTTATTTTTCCTTCAGTTTATAAAATTTTAAATTATTTAACCTTAGTTGTTATTAAAAAATTCATGGTGCCACATCAAACCTAACTAAACTTCCTTGCATCTTACACTTAATTATCCAGCTCAATAATTCTAAAGCTGTCCATGCAAAAATGTTTTCTTCTGGATGAACTTTTCAAATATAGGAACGTGGCGTCTGATTGGATGTATTTCAGCAATCATAGGTGAAGCATTCAATTCAGAATATTTCTCATATAAATGCCGAGTGTTTCCAACAATGAATTCATTTTTTCCAATAGTATTTGAATTTGAAGGCAGGAAGATACCTCGAAAAGTATATTCACTTGTAATGTAATTTGTTTAAATTCTGATGCTAGCTTATCTAATGCCTCAAACTGTTTTCGACTAGATTCCTGAAATTTAAGTCATATTCAATAATTTTCTCACCAGACTTTTCTTTCGTCTTCCGATTCTTTTTTCTGTTGACATATCAAATAAAATGCATATCTGCATGGCATCCTCAGCTGCTTGTGTGATTAGATAACCACGATTTTCCTAGTGCCTTCAGCTTTTGAACACAGTAATGAAGCCCTAATTCTCTTTGTTATCGGTTATCTGAGCACCATTCGCTTCAGTAAGCACTTGGCTCCTAAAATGAAGGAATCTAAATACAGGGTAGGTCATAAAGCAACGCACAAACTGCCTGCATCTCCTTCCGTTTCTGGAGTTTCTTCTGATCATCCCTCAAGACTTCCAAAGCTTCTATTATGCTTTTAATGTACTCAGCATCCTTTGAACTCCACCATTTCACATGATCGCTTCATATCAACTGGCACATGTTGTTTAAGAACTTACCACCTAAGTGTAGAGCTTGAGAAAAATGTGTACACATTTTGGTTCAAAATGATTCAAATGGCTCTGAGCACTATGGGACTTAACATCTGTGGTCATCAGTTCCCTAGAACTTAGAACTAATTAAGCCTAACTAACCTAAGGACATCACACACATCCATGCCCGAGGCAGGATTCGAACCTGCGACCGTAGCAGTCGCGCGGTGTACACATTTTGCACAGTGCCAAAACAGTCACCGACTTCGTTGCAGAAGTAGCTGCATGTGCTCCAGGAAGATTAAAAGAGTGATGGTTACATGGCACAAACATTGCTTTGGAGTTTATATCTAAAATATATATCTCTACACCACTTGCGTGTCCAGCCATGGTCGCAACATTATAATATCCTTGTTCACAGCAGTATTCCAGTATTTAACCATCTGATTTCCACTTGTAACAAGTTTGTTCTGTTATTACATCAGCTGATTTCCCATGTAATAGAATTAGGTCAATAAACGATTCCTCTACAATGACTTCTGAACCTGTAAGTAACGAATTACTTGAAACATTTGGTTGGTATGTGACGTATCTGGTATACTATGAAACATGATGAAGAAATACTTATTCTTAGAAATTTTCTTAAATATCGCTATTCTTATATGGTCGCCAACTAATTTGATGAATTCGTTTGGGTTTCGGGAGGGGGATGGGGGCGGCGGGAACATCAAATTTGGTAAGTAGCTTGAACCAGAGTTATCACTTCCACAAAAGTCTTCTAGTGTCCATACAAGGGTAAGGATTGTCTGGCTAAATACAATACACAATCAAGATTTCTTGTTTATACAGCTTTCCACTTCTCAGACGACTCATGTTGTTCTTACAGAACCCATCATTGATTGTTTCACATCTCTGCAGTCGCTTTCCAATTTAAAATGCTTCAACATGATGACAGCTTTTTTCGTGATCTAATATTCTGCGGTTAAGTTGTCTCCATATTTTAAAACCATGTGGCCGTAGAAAAGAACTTTTAGCTAAGAGAGAGAGAGAGAGAGAGAGAGAGAGAGAGAGAGAGAGAGAGAGAGAGAGAGAGAGAGAGAGGTGGAAGGAAAGCGATATACAGGGTGAACATTAACAAAACCGACAAACTGCAGGACCGATTCCTGACTGGAAATGGAGGAAAAAAGGTCCTATGAACATGTGTCCTGAAATGTATCATTGTCACGGTACATGGCTTTGACAAATAACAATTCCACTGACCATGAGCCGTCTGTTCCTTGTGTGTTGCAGGCTATGTGATTGACGCAGCGTACTGTAAGCAGCAGAATGGTTCGGTGTTTCTGTCGGGAACAAGCCGATATGGTGTTTGTGTACGACCAAGCACCTGGAAACGGTTTAAAGGCAGCACGGGTACACCAAAACAAGTACTATCAGAGACACCAACATTACCCAACATATCAAACTCTTTTTGGGCGTTCGTATGATCATGGGTTCTTTCTGACAGACGAACGTGCAGAGAGGCGGCGGACTGTGCCAACGCCACCTGGAGAGACTAGGTGGCGTTGATTGTGCACACACCCGATTCGGAGGACCGGGTTCTACAGGATATCCAGGCAAGTGGCCCGCCAACATGGTGTAAGCCAAAGTACGATTATGTGTATCCCACGGGACAACTACTACTGTCCATATCACCTGCACTCCCATGGAGGCCACTCTGAACGTCTGTTATGACGTGGGTGCGTTGCAGCTCTGTCCTGTGTTCCGGGACTGTTTGTTGTCATTGCACGCACACCATCCATTTCTGGACACATGTTCGTAGGACCTTTTCTCCTCCATTTCCAGTCAGGAATCTGTCACTATAGTTTGTCGGTTGTATTAATGTTCACCCTGGATAGCATATATGATGCGGACTTTCTCGGAGTATTCCAAAGATGAAATCTTATCGGGTTATCAGCCGAATGGTGGCGTCATCTTCTCGCAACGTTTCAACGACTTTCATACCCATTATTTTCCGGCGAAGAAGTTTCGTTGTTTGAAAATGATGAGTACGAAACTTATTGAAACGTTGCGACAAGAAGATGCCATCACTCAGCTGATTACCCGGGCAGATTTTATAGCGTATTTCATAGGAGAATACAACAACCAAGACCTTATATCGCTCTATTAGTTTTCTAATTTCATACAAAATCAATCCTTAGAAAGTGACCTTCCAGTATTACCTGCAGGAAAAAAAGCATCTTTATTCTGTAGCCGGCCGGAGTGGCCGAGCGGTTCTCGGCGCTTCAGTCTGGAACCGCGCGACCGCTACGGTCGCAGGTTCGAATCCTGCCTCGGGCATGGATGTGTGTGATGTCCTTAGGTTAGTTAGATTTAAGTAGTTCTAAGTTCTAGGGGACTGATGACCTCAGATGTTGAGTCCCACAGTGCTCAGAGCCATTTTTTTATTCTGTAGTCCACACGTCCCTCTGTCAAAAAGGTTATTTTTCAAGCTCTCGCTTGTACAGGGTGTACATAAAGTCCGGGAACACTTGCAATTTTTATTGCACAAGAACTAAACATTGTACAGATGTCATGCATATTGCATTTAGAAGTTTTTTTAGAAACATTCGATATGCGAACCATAAGTGACCCAGCAGACGTCAATACGGTAATCGAATTCTTGCCGCCGGTCGCTGTGGTCGAGCGGTTCTAGGCGCTTCAGTCCGGAAGCTGGCTGCTACGGTCGCAGGTTCGAATCCTGCCTCGGGCATGGATGTGTGTGATGTCCTTAGGTTAGTTAGATTTAAGTAGTTCTAAGTTCTAGGGGACTGATGACCTCAGATGTTGAGTCCCACAGTGCTCAGAGCCATTTTTTTATTCTGTAGACCACACGTCCCTCTGTCAAAAAGGTTATTTTTCAAGCTCTCGCTTGTACAGGGTGTACATAAAGTCCGGGAACACTTGCAATTTTTATTGCACAAGAACTAAACATTGTACAGATGTCATGCATATTGCATTTAGAAGTTTTTTTAGAAACATTCGATATGCGAACCATAAGTGACCCAGCAGACGTCAATACGGTAATCGAATTCTTGCCGCCGGTCGCTGTGGTCGAGCGGTTCTAGGCGCTTCAGTCCGGAAGCTGGCTGCTACGGTCGCAGGTTCGAATCCTGCCTCGGGCATGGATGTGTGTGATGTCCTTAGGTTAGTTAGATTTAAGTAGTTCTAAGTTCTAGGGGACTGATGACCTCAGATGTTGAGTCCCACAGTGCTCAGAGCCATTTTTTTATTCTGTAGTCCACACGTCCCTCTGTCAAAAAGGTTATTTTTCAAGCTCTTGCTTGTACAGGGTGTACATAAAGTCCGGGAACACTTGCAATTATTTATTGCACAAGAACTAAACATTGTACAGATGTCATGCATATTGCATTTAGAAGTTTTTTTAGAAACATTCGATATGCGAACCATAAGTGACCCAGTAGACGTCAATACGGTAATCGAATTCTTGCCGCCGGCCGCTGTTGTCGAGCGGTTCTAGGCGCTTCAGTCCAGAAGCTGGCTGCTACAGTCGCAGGTTCGAATCCTGCCTCGGGCATGGATGTGTGCGATGTCCTTAGGTTAGTTAGGTTTAAGTAGTTCTAAGTCTAGGGGACTGAAGACCTCAGATGTTAAGTCCAATAGTGCTTAGAGCCATTTGAATTCTTGCCATACCTGTCCCAGCATGGCATTGTCGACTGTGGCAGTCGCTTCCCGTATTTTCTCCTGGAGCTCTGCTACATAACGTGGTAGAGGCGGTACATACACCAGATCTTTGATGTGTCCCCACAGAAAAAAAGTCACACGGAGTGAGATCTGGTGGTTGGGGAGGCCATTTCATGAAACAGCTGTCCCCTTCTGTAGCACGGCCGAACCATCGATGCGGCAGCTCCGTGTTCAGGTACCCACGAACTTCACGATGAAAATGAGGTGGAGGCCCATCCTATTGAAAGATGAATGGAGAGTCCGATTGCATTTGAGGCATCAGCCATTGCT
Organism: Schistocerca americana; assembly: GCF_021461395.2. NCBI lineage: Eukaryota > Metazoa > Arthropoda > Insecta > Orthoptera > Acrididae > Schistocerca > Schistocerca americana. The sequence goes on from NC_060130.1 coordinate 405,260,672, forward strand.
GCAACATGTCCAAGTAGGAATATCCAGTGACAGTGCTCTCGGCGAAGAAGAGTGGCCCATACAGTTTTCGACGTGACAAGGCACAAAAAACATTTACTTTTGGGGAAACACATTCATATTCAGTGCATTCGTATGGGTGCTTTCTACCCCAGATTCGACAATTATGCGTGTTCATTTTCCCATTAGTGTGAAAAGTGGCATCGTCGCAAAAAAAATAAGCGATCAATAATGCCATCCCCATCTTCATTCAATTGTTGCAATTGCGAACAAAACTCAAAACGCTTGTCTTTGTAGTCGTCATTGAGCTTCTGCACTAGCTCCAATATGAATGGTTTCATAGACAGCTTCTGTCGCAGGACTTTCTACACTGTCATTGGAGCCATTTCGAGTTCACAGGATGCACGACGCACCGATTTCTTTGGACTCCTTATGAATGTCTCTCATACGCACTCCACATTCAGTTCACTCACACTGGGACGTCCGCTTCTTTTTTCCAGGCACAACCAACCCGTCGTAGCGAATTTGTTGTGCCAGTGGTAAATGGCCTTCCTTGTTGATGGCTTCTTACGGTATTTGGTTCTAAACATCCGTTGAACAGTTGTAGCACACTTGTTTTCATCGAACTCCAACACACAGAAAGCTCGCTCCGCACCTGAACTCCCCATGTTTGCGACTAGCGCTGACTATCGGCAAATTACCGAACTACGCTGTGGCGGTATACATGGGGGAAAAAAATCAGGGTTTCTCTTCAAAACGACATACGTATGATATCTGTACGATTTTGGTTCTTATGCAATAAATAACTGAAAATGTTCCCAGACTTTATGTACACTCTGTATTTTCTGACTAGTAAATAATATCAGTTAAAACATTCAAAGCGAACTGCACTGAGAGTGATTTTCTGCGTAGTTTCTGTTGAAGCATTTTCAGGCAATGTTGTCTCTGCTCCTGCTGTAAAGAGTGAACAGCTTACGAATTCTGGATTATACGAATAACTCATTTTTGGTGCACTTACAGAGCTGGTGCTATAAGCAATTCTCACAATAAATCTGTCGACACTTTCAGCTAGTTTAGCAAGCTGTCTCTGTTCTCTTTTACGTCATCGCCTGCACTGGGTGGCAGATTCGTTCTTAAAGATATGATGGATGAGATAAATTCTGCAAAAAATAAACAATTGTAATAAATGCATTTAACAACTAATAAATAAACACAACTAATTGAGACTTTTAATCGGCATAGTGGCATTACTGAAGGCAAGAAGACAACTGAAGCTACAATACGCGTCAGTACATATGTACAAGTCACGACAGGAATGGCAAACAGGACAGGACGTTCACAATAAGTCCTGTAGCTAGCCAGAAATCACTGTTACAAGGAACACCGAGTGAGGTACTCATGCTACCACAGCCTTTTCTGTAGATAATTGATTTTTCCGGTCTACATCAAAATATAGTTCTTCTTTTAATAGGTACTTCAATGGACAGACACAAAAAGATGTAGTCCACTAATTGCAAAAACTATAAATTATGAAACAAAAAGTTACTTGGGTACACCTTCCGGAGAAGATCAACCTTAATAGCTGCTGCTTCCCAGGGGAAACTCGCTTGAACTATTTTGGGAACTGCAACATTTTATTGCCAAGTGTTGGTAATTGAAAAAAAGCTGTAGTTCCCAGAATTTAATAACAAATTCATCAATAAATTTTCTATGCATCGTTCAACAATATAGAAATAGCTACCTGTGCATTGTTTTTAAGTTCTATGTTTTGCTCACGTCTTTTCAGTCCTGATATAGGCTAGTAGGAAGAACCTTTATTTCCCAACAGAAACACAACAGTGTCGTGAAGCAAGCGGCACATGCACCACGAGCGAAAGCGGGCCACTCCAACCAGTTGGAAATCTCACGAACCATCTTTATGAGGGTGGGGACAATTCCGACTCCCAAGCCCTGAAATACCGTGCTTTATTTTATGATAAAACTGTATCTTACAATTCTTTAAGCACCCCTACTGCCGAACTCTCCCTCCCCCCCCCCCCCCCCAACGTACGCCACTGATTACGATACAGTTGTAGTAGCAGAAGTACTTTACACATCAGGAACGACCTCAATCGGAGCATTGGCCATCACAGTGAAAGCAAAAATAGAATGCAAAATTTTGGGGTCAATACACAAAGATGATATATGGTTGAAGAGACCAACAGAAGAATTATATGGAGAAACAGACTCACATACATGATTAGAAAACGCCAGTATTGGGGCAAGGAGGGTCCCACGCCAAAGTACCATTATTCAAGATGGCGAAGATGGCATAATCCAAGATGGCGGCCATGACGTCATCTGATGATGTCATGCAAGATGGCGGATATAGGCGGGAAGTTTGAATTTTGGCGGGAAGATAGGTCAATTGCTTACCTCCACTAACGTAATCCCCCTCCCCTCCCCTCCCCTAGAAAATGGTGGGAAGTTCAAATTCCACCAGGACAATGCAACCTCTACTAACCTAACAAAATCGCGTGAAAGAAAGGGCAGTTGGGCTACCTCCACTAACCCAAGTCATCCGACAGCCGCCTCATCCTAGGAACTGGCAGGAAGTTCAAATTCCATCAGGATACTGCAATACATGACAGTTATCTCTACCAGCCTAAGAAAACGGCGGGAAGATAGGTCACTTGGACCACCTCCACTAATCTGTCACCCAACCGCCACCTCCTCCTATAAATTGGCAGGAAGTTTGAAATTTGGTGGGAAGATAGGTCAATTCGCTTATCTCTACTAACCTAAGGAAATGGCGGGAAAGAAAGGGCACTTCTGCTACCTCCACTAACCAATGTCACCGGACCGCCACCTCATCCTAGGAAATGGTGGGGAGAGGACTCGACCTGTGCTTGACATTAGTCTTTATTAGTTTGCATGCACTATTTTGTTTAAACAATTAGAGGCACTTCCACCATCCAGTGTGGTCGCCAAGGGGTCCAGACTCCAACTGACCTCGACTGAGGCCGTATCAGTAATCTCTGAGATTAGATTGGGGGTATCATCGAATAAATACAGAGATGTACTTCGTGAGCTGCATAAACCAGTACGCAAAACATACCCTCATAGGCATGCTATGATTAAAGGTTTGGATGACTTACAGCAGGCTGATATTGTAGGTATGAGGGAATATTCACATGAGAATAATGGATTCAGATATATGGTAATGGTTATTGATGCATATTCCAAATTGGCCTGGGCATTACCTCTTAAAACAAAACTGGGGAGAAATGTCACAGGTGTGTTGGAATGTTTGAGCATTTGTTGCAGTCAGAAACAAACCAATGTCCAGGAAACGTTCAAACCGATCACAGTGGAGAGTTTTACAATAGGTATTTAAAGACTGTGATGCAGCTCATTGAGAGAGTCATAAGACGTCGAGGAAATAGAGCGCTAATCAAATGCCTTGGTTTTCCTGCAGTATAACACAGTTGGACTGATGCTAACGACTTGCTATAAAATGGGGTGCACAGTCCACTATCACCGCAGTAACATAACATTCGTGCTAGGAGACACATTAGAGGAGGTGGTGGTATTCTAGACAAACTGTCAATGGAATTACACATTCCAGGATATAACTACTGTGGACCTGGAACAAAGCTTCAAAAACGCTTGGCGCGAGGTGATAAGGGGATTAATGTGCTTGACAAAACATGTATGGGACATGAAACTGCATGCACTGCAAATAAAGATATCCCAAGTCGTCACATTTCGATCGGATTTTAGCTTATAAGACTAAGGCGACACTCAGAAGAAAGGATATTGGTGTAGACTAATGCACTGCAGCACTTGCAGTTGATAAATCCATGTATGGAAAAATTAAGTTGGGTTCAGGAGTAATGAATTTCAAGTGAGTTGTGAACGCTGCTCATTGTGCACTAAAGAAGGGGAAGACTGGGAAGCAAAGATGTTTGGAGAACTGTGTTCTGACAGCGATGTATGCAGCTAAGAACGCTCTGAAGAAAAAAAATAGTGGGAAAAAGAAAAGGATCGGTTAAAGCACCTCGAGTTCTACCAATATCCAAGACGTCTGGTGGTTTCCTTCCATTCCTCATCCCAGCCCTCTTCGCTCTCTCGACGGTGGGGTCCCTCTCTAGTGGTGCTGCAACTATTGCTCGAACAGTCAAGAACGCGCGAAACTCCCAAGTGCAGTTAGAAGAAGGAAGAAGAGATAACCACATGATGGAAGCCGCAGCCATCGGAAAAGGACTATACTAGAAAACGAACAGGAAAGGACTAGGTCTGTTCAAAAATAAAAAAGTCTGTTAGCAGTTCTACCGAGTGGGGTCTCACAAATACTGATCTACTTAAGTTTGTTAAAAAAATTCAACATTCCAAGATTCCATGGTGTGTTTATGCGGGATACATTACTGAAGACTATGTGGGAAACCTGGAGAATGTGGTATTGTGAATTTCGATGTTGATGGAGGTTCCGGCACACACTGTGTCATATGTTACGAAAAATGCAAATACCATCTACTGTTTCGACTCATTTGGTGGCCTGCAACCGCCAGAAGAATTACAGCGAATCTTCACGTGCAGAAGATGTCTGTTCTACAAATTTCGATGCTATCTGGACTTTAATATACACCTCTGTGGGCATCTACGCATAACGTTTATCATGGCGTTTACAAAGAAGAAGAATAGATAAGAAAGAGCTTTAAACATTCTTGCATCAGTTGAGGTTCAAATGCAGTTCTGTACACTTTGACTTTAAAAGAACGATCATCTGTATTACGTGCAAACTACTTCCCACCACTTCATTTGAGCATTTTTGAATGGAGTGTTGCATTGACTGTACTGGAGACATACAACAGCATCCCACCTATCACCGAGGCTGCATCTGGATATTAATGGCGAAAAAGACATTGTGGAAATAGGACCCAGTACATTTGATATCATCGACGATTTAAATGAAGTCTTAAAACATTCTGGAAAAGGTACTGAGCTACGTGCAAACCTCAGTACACTTACATCTGAAATAAGGACTGTGAATGCAACAATTGACTTGAACCAGAAAGGTTCTATAGGGCGCCTACTGGGTTACACAAAACGGCAGGTTCTGAAGAAGGATTCTAGTAAATTTTACAAGTCAGATCATGCTGTGGACATACTATCTGCCAGTAAAATCCGTGTCGAGCGTAAAATTGCTACGAATTTCTATCTCAAGGACAGTCTTATTCATAATATTTACGGATTCTTCCCCTCAGTTGCAAGAGCATACAAAATTGTTGAGACTCCCACAAATGTAGTATACCTTCCAGTGGCAGTTCAGACATTGGCCTATTTGGAGTTGGATACGGTGGACCAGAATAATCAACTTGTTGACTTTCGCAGTTAGGAAATTATTGTACAATTACATTTATGGCAATGCATGCAATCCACAGCACACCATTTCACTGCCAAACCACAAACTGATAACATGTACGATCTACTAGTTACTTAAATCAGTTGGCTTTAAACATCACAATGACATCCTCACTGAATACAGCCAGTCGAATAGAGCATGATGAGCGACTTATCCTTCAGAAATACTTCTTGCATGAACCTATGCACCAACAACATTTAACAAGAATGATGAAATTAGAATTGTCATCCAGCACCAAGACATGCTGACCATTCCATACAAGAATTTCATATATTTGGGGGATCATTCAAGAAAATCGATGGCAGCACTACAGTGGAATCCAAGTTTACACATAATGCTTTAGCATTCATTTTTCAAAAAACACGCTATGAACTCAGTAGGTCTGAGGTTGTACACGCATTGTCAGCATAACACCAACCCTTAAAACATACGCGATATGCAAGTACTTTGCATCTTAGACCCACAACTCCACAACTGGCAATCCATTCGCCTCATCTTTCATTAAGCCAATAACCTTCTTGTTCTCAGAAACTCTACCATAGGGATTTTCGGCTATGTATCCAGGTGCGTCGAAATCATCACTGTGAAACCTCATTACTTCATATAGATTGCAGTACTTCGCCCAATGATGACGCCATCTGTATCCATACAAGATAACTTTGGTTCCACGAAATGAATTTTAGCAAACTCATAGTGGAACTGGTACATGTAGAATTTGAAAATGTCCAGCATACACATCCCTAAATAGGCAGGTTTCGTAAACTGTACGAAAACCTTCGTTACCTACGCAGCGAAAAAGTTCTCATAGAACACAGTAATCTGCTTAAAATTCGGTCTGGCGATGCAATTTCTTTCACCATAGCGCCTCTCCAATTCGGTCCTAATCAAAATATCGTGTTCATTTCTTACCTTCTGCATGGTTTTACCGAACATGGAATTATTCATCAATTTATAAAAATCTTTTTTGAAATCACTAATCATGCCCTCCCCTTTTTCGGTATTTAACTCAATATATTCCTTCAACCAGGGGGACTGCTTGAAGGAGATAGCCCAGGTGGTTCTACATAGCACCATCCCTAAGCTGAAACACTGCTGCAGATTATGATACTGAATTATATACCTCTGCTTGTGTCTAACAGTGGTCATCAGTTTGGAGACAGTGTTTTCTCGAGGAAGTTGTTGCTCTAGACATAACAGCAAGTCGCTTGTCATTTCATGCATACTAACAAAGTTTATGAGGTCTGCCTGCACCATACACCCTACATCATAATCATTCGCCAGACCCATTATTTTTCCACTTAATCCCCCTAATCCATTTTCAGGCACCCATTGAAACCCACCAACCAGCGGTGGCTGCATCATGGCGTGCACATATAAGTAATTCACATCCAAATACAGAATATAACTTGAATCGAGGAATGTATTTAACCCTGCATCCATGTGTCTATGGACACACTGGCAAAGTCCCCCATGAATCCTGTGCTCAAAGAAAAGAGGCATATTAGCATCAGACAAAAGTTCGATGCTGTGCCTCGTTTTCTTGAGCATTGCGCCCCAGGACAACCAAGGTGTCATATAATAAAAGGCAGGGTCCAGAGAGTACGTGCCCATGCATACAATCTGCAACTTTTCAAAAACATCTACAAGCAAGTTCACCTTGGTGTCCGTGTATAGTCTTGCGTATTTACCCAAATTGAGTATGTTGAATTCTCGCCAGTCATTCACAACATGTTCACAATCTGCACTAGTTATGGCATTGCCTGTCAGAGTACTGGTAAATGCAGATATACCGGGTAGCCTGGTTTCGCTGAGTTTTACCTTGTTATCCAGTTACTCATAAGGGAAGACTATTTTCCTAGTCACAAGTTGAAACTTTCCTTCATTGGAGTGTGCAGATTGGGTGACGTGCATATCCTCCAGATGTAGAGAGTCAACAAGTTTCTGGAGTGAAGCCTGCATGAAGTGTAAAGAGCATGATTTTTGGCGTCATTCGTTTCAAGAAAAAAATATACTTCTCTACACTCTCAGACATACCACTGACCTGATCTTTCTTCATACCAAAATTAGCCAACTGCTCATCTAAAAGGTGAGCGTCATACCCGCTTAAGTTATGGAAGAAAACAGGTATGTGTCGTGGTAACTTGTACTTCAAATTCCTTGCATTGTGAGCTACACCGTGGAACTCCCCTGTGTGATGACAATGATCTCTGCTGTTCTTCTGTCTAACAACAACCCAAAAATATGACAGGAAACCGTATCATTGTATAATTTTTTATTCTTCTCTGATTTGGTCATGGGAATGTTGGTGCTGTAAAGCCTAGCAACATTCCATGTGAGTTTTTCAACCTCAGTGAACAACAAAACTGCAGGATTATCCCCAACATAATAGTCACAGTGGTTAAGTCTTGAGTCATATGTGCATACAAGTTGGCATATTGCCACATATGGCACATGTTTTTATGTGAAGGTGGTATGTGGGACAAGGGGTTCGCTTCACAGTGGGTGATAGGCGCAAGGAAACATTCGAAGTCAGCATATACAACAAACGGACACTGCTCCTGGTGGTGAACATTCATGGTGGTGAACATTCATGAATTTAATGAACTTGTTTTCTTCTGAAGGCATAACAAGATGTACCAGTTCCTTGGATTCACAGTCCTTTAGATGCCTTTTTAAATACATTTCTTCTGGAAAGTTATTTAGACACCTGAAGCAAATATGCCATTTATCATTGTGTTTACTCAGCTGAAATGAAAGAAGATGGGACATGTCTCTGATCCGTATGTAATGCTGATCATCACCTTCAGAGAAAAGCAGCGTGTTTACACGAATATCACACTCACTTGCATATTTCGAAAATGTAGTGGTTCAACTACAGTATACTTGTCCCGCTTCTGCTGCTGATTGTCATCATCATCATCATCATCAGATGCATCTGGTTTGTTTTTCTGCTTCTTCAGGCTATAAACATAAACCGATATTCTGGAATTTTGTGCCTCAAATTTTAGTATGTCCTGAATCTTTACGGGGAACTCGATACCGTCAGAGTTATAACGCCCACAAACGTTAAGAACTGTTCTGTACCGAGATGTGCGCTGTGTAAATTCTTTCACAAGCTAGAATCCTGATCCTTTTCATTTTGGACAATAATACATGGCTTCTTATCAGCTATATCCTTAAGGAGCTTGATATAACTGGACGCTCCATTTAATGGATCATAGACATGAACATGGATGTCGATGTTTGGTATTAGGCTGAGTGCTCTAGCTGGCCTCTTATTTCCACCTCGGAAAACCAGGGCACTATAGCACCCAAAATTGATTCACGATACCACTCGGCGATTAATGTGCTACGAGATATAATGCCATTATCGTCCAGATGTAGTGCAGGCTTTTCTCTTCAGCAGCACCCTGCTGTTTGGGAGGATGAGGCAACTCACAACAGACTACTGTGTTATATTTAATGGCATTAAATATCGGATCATCTAGAGCTTTGAGGAGCTCTGTCCCCAGCAACAGGATGCACATTTTTAGAAACCTGACTGGGTTTCGATGTTCCCTAGCTGGATTCTTACACTACTGGCCATTAAAATTGCTACACCACGAAGATGACGTGCTACAGACGCGAAATTTAACCTACAAGAAGAAGATCCTGGGATATGCAAATGATTAGATTTTCAGAGCATTCACACAAGGTTGGCGCCGGTGGCGACACCTACAACGTGTTGACATGAGGAAAGTTTCCAACCGATTTCTCATACACAAACAGCAGTTGATCGGCGTTGCCTGGTGAAACGTTGTTGTGATGCCTCATGTAAGGAGGAGAAATGCGTACCATCACGTTTCCGACTTCGGTAAAGGTCGGATTGTAGCCTATTGCGATTGCGGTTTATCGTATCGCGACATTGCTGCTCGCGTTGGTCGATATCCAATGACTGTTAGCAGTATATGGAATCTGTTGGTTCAGGGGGGTAATACGGAATGCCATGCTGGATCCCAATGGCCTCGTATCACTAGCAGTCGAGGTGACAGGCATCTTATCCACATGGCTGTAACGGATCGTGCAGCCACGTCTCGATCCCTGAGTCAACAGAGGGGGACGTTCGCAAGACAACAACCATCTGCACGATCAGTTCGACGACGTTTGCAGCTCCATGGACTATCAGCTCGGAGACCACGGCTGCGGTTACCCTTGACGCTGCACCACAGACAGGAGCGCCTGCGATGGTGTACTCAACGACTAAACTGGGTGCACGAATGGCAAAACGTCATTTTTTCATATGAATACAGGTTCTGTTTACAGCATCATGATGGTCGCACCCGTGTTTGACGGATTCGCGGTGAACGCACATTGGTCTTGGTCACCCGAGTGATGGTATGGGGTGCCATTGGTTACACGTCTGGGTCACTTCTTGTCCGCATTGACGGCACTATGAACAGTGTGCCATTGGTTACACGTCTCGGTCACCTCTTGTTCGCATTGACGGCACTTTGAACAGTGGACGTTACATTTCAGATGTGTTACGACCTGTGGCTCTACCCTTCATTCGATCCCTGCAAAACCCTACATTTCAGTAGGATAATGCATGACCGCATGCTGCAGGTCCTGTACGGGCCTTACTGGATACGGAAAATGTTTGACTGCTGCCCTCGCCAGCACATTCTCCAGATCTCTCACCAATTGAAAACGTCTGGTCAATGGTGGCCGAGCAACTGGCTCGTCACAGTACGCCAGTCACTACTCTTGATGAACTGTGGTATCGTGTTGAAGCTGCATGGGCAGCTGTACCTGTACACGCCACCCAAGCTCTGTTTGACTCAATGCCCAGGCGTATCAAGGCCATTATTACGGCCAGAGGTGGTTGTTCTGGGTACTGATTTCTCAGGATCTATGCACCCAAATTGCGTGAAAATGTAATCACATGTCAGTTATGGTTCAAATGGCTCTGAGCACTATGGGACTTAACTGCTACGGTCATCAGTCCCCTAGAACTTAGAACTACTTAAACCTAACTAACCTAAGGACAGCACACAACACCCAGCCATCACGAGGCAGAGAAAATCCCTGACCCCGCCGGGAATCGAAACCAGGAACCCGGGCGTGGGAAGCGAGAACGCTACCGCACGACCACGAGATGCGGGCATGTCAGTTATAGTACGAGTATAATATATTTGTCCAATGAATACCCGTTTATCATCTGCATTTCTTCTCGGTGAAGTAATTTTAATGGCCAGTAGTGGAATTCTAGTGAAAGAGATATGCCCCTGAAAGGTCCTAGCAACTGCCAGGTATAATAGAGGAGTCATCTTGCCGCTAATCCGATGTCTTTCACTATCAGGATGGGAGAGAGAACTGCCGCTAGCCGCAGGTTCATCATCATTAACACCATAATTGATACTATGTCTAGGAAATCATGCTGATGACTGCATCCACCCTGTAGATTACGACACTGGAGAGGAGGCGCCTGCTGGGTTGAGGTGTATGTATTGAGGCACACATGCCTTTTGTTGCCAATGAGTGTGAACAGTTGGAGCCGGAGTAGGAGGAGGTGGTGGTGGTGGGGTACAGTGGGAGCACCCAGGTTGTGGTGATGGTGTCCAGCTATGCTGCTGCTGTATGCTGGAACCTTCACCACCGCCAGTGTATGGGGTGAGAGATCGTTGCTGTTCCTCTTCCTTACTTACTGAACCACCCAACGATGCCAGAGGTATGTGACGGTGTGGAGACCGGCGTTATAGCTGTAGCTGTAGCTGTAGCGGTGGTTTTCACAATGGTTCTAGCTGCTCGGGGTCATGTTTCATTCCTGCCCTCACAACCACCATTCTAAGTACCCGTGACACAGCTAGCTGTTGCAATGCATGCCAGAATAATAATTATATGCTATAATGACAGCGATTGCAATATAATCACCTTTTATACTCTGAGTCCAAGGATTGAGCAGTTTGTCATGATTTCTGGTAGTTCTCCCACTCTATCCAGTATTTCGTCCTCCTCATCCAAAAGGGCGAGATGGTATGGACCTGACTTTCAGCTTTCTCAGCAGCCGCTATCTCATGCACTCATTTCAGCATTTCACCCCCGCCTTGAAGCCGTCTGCCCAGCTCACTGACACTGCCTACAACAACATCAGTAAGATAATGAATGTAATTATTTCCTCAAAATGTTACACATACACACAGACGATCGAATTGAAAATCGTATTCCTTAGCTCACTGAAATATAAACATAAAATCGCATTTTTCAGCTCAATGAAATATAAACAGAAAATTGTGTTCTGTAGTTCACTAAAATTAGATATATATGAAACACACACAATGAATTTGAAAGTCATATTCTGCTACTTACAAAACTGAATCGATGCGTCCTGACTTTCGGCCCGACACGTACTCCTACTTCAGCGTCCATAGAAACACCCAGAAAAGTAAAGAATATGTCTCAGACCACTGAACGCAACAAGTTACGAAAAATAAATGTATATACATTCCCTAGTCCTCATCACTGGAACCACAGTACGTTACATTAAAAAAATATTTTTTTAACAGCCAAATTTTAGAAAATAAATAAATACATGTACGTTCTTGCTGCGCCGACTCAATTATTGCTAGAAGCTGTTGCTGCAACAGTCTCTCAAACTCCAACTGATAATCTAGATCGGCCAACATCTCGAGGATGAAGGCTGCAACGACACGAAACAGAAAGGAGGGCTGTAATGCCAGCTACAGAATAAAAATTCGTCTCAAACTAAAATTACAGCAGCAAACCATTCAAAAGGTCAGTAGTACGGAGGTATGCCTCTGATGACTACGATCTAAACAATTGCTGTGAGGGCTACTAAAATTACGGATCACACAAGTACATTGAATAATAGAACAATGGCAGGCTGTCCTGGCCAAGGCGTTTGCTGCTGCTACTGCTGCTGATGCTGTCGTTGGAATTTGAGCACTTCATTTTTCCCAAAAAAAAAAAAAAAAAAAAAAAAAAAAAAACATGGACACAAACACAAACAATCAAATACACAAGCGAGCTGACGATGGCAGAATGAGAGCGAGTGCACCATGATGAGGGTTTATATAACCTCTATCCCCTCGATCCACCAATCCACTAAGGAAGCCAAAAGGAGTACAGCATTCCTCCCCACCTGCTGATGAATGCTGGTCTGAGCACACAGGGTAAGTTGGTGCTGGTCTGCCGATCACGGATTTCACGTGTTTTTTTATGTTCATTATGGTGCACTCTGGAGATACCCGCTTGTTCCACTGAGCTGTTCCTTGTGCTGGACGTGCTCGTCGATCCAGCCAGAACCCGATCCTGGTCGCCGGTTCACTCTGTGGCGAGCTAATGCCACTGATGGACGCGTCGCTACACGGTCTCGGATTGTGACAATGTCTCATGTAGCAGACTACAGTGATAGTGTATTTAACAATATTTTTACGTGACGTATTTGCACTCACTTATTTCAGTTTCAATTTATAAACAAGATTCTCACGCAATGTCTTTTAAAATGTATTTGCATTCATTTACACTCCTGGAAATGGAAAAAAGAGCACATTGACACCGGTGCGTCAGACCCACCATACTTGCTCCGGACACTGCGAGAGGGCTGTACAAGCAATGATCACACGCACGGCACAGCGGACACACCAGGAACCGCGGTGTTGGCCGTCGAATGGCGCTAGCTGCGAAGCATTTGTGCACCGCCGCCGTCAGTGTCAGCCAGTTTGCCGTGGCATACGGAGCTCCATCGCAGTCTTTAACACTGGTAGCATGCCGCGACAGCGTGGACGTGAACCGTATGTGCAGTTGACGGACTTTGAGCGAGGGCGTATAGTGGGCATGCGGGAGGCCGGGTGGACGTACCGCCGAATTGCTCAACACGTGGGGCGTGAGGTCTCCACAGTACATCGATGTTGTCGCCAGTGGTCGGCGGAAGGTGCACGTGCCCGTCGACCTGGGACCGGACCGCAGCGACGCACGGATGCACGCCAAGACCGTAGGATCCTACGCAGTGCCGTAGGGGACCGCACCGCCACTCCCCAGCAAATTAGGGACACTGTTGCTCCTGGGGTATCGGCGAGGACCATTCGCAACCGTCTCCATGAAGCTGGGCTACGGTCCCGCACACCGTTAGGCCGTCTTCCGCTCACGCCCCAACATCGTGCAGCCCGCCTCCAGTGGTGTCGCGACAGGCGTGAATGGAGGGACGAATGGAGACGTGTCGTCTTCAGCGATGAGAGTCGCTTCTGCCTTGGTGCCAATGATGGTCGTATGCGTGTTTGGCGCCGTGCAGGTGAGCGCCACAATCAGGACTGCATACGACCGAGGCACACAGGGCCAACACCCGGCATCATGGTGTGGGGAGCGATCTCCTACACTGGCCGTACGCCACTGGTGATCGTCGAGGGGACACTGAATAGTGCACGGTACATCCAAACCGTCATCGAACCCATCGTTCTACCATTCCTAGACCGGCAAGGGAACTTGCTGTTCCAACAGGACAATGCACGTCCGCATGTATCCCGTGCCACCCAACGTGCTCTAGAAGGTGTAAGTCAACTACCCTGGCCAGCAAGATCTCCGGATCTGTCCCCCATTGAGCATGTTTGGGACTGGATGAAGCGTCGTCTCACGCGGTCTGCACGTCCAGCACGAACGCTGGTCCAACTGAGGCGCCAGGTGGAAATGGCATGGCAAGCCGTTCCACAGGACTACATCCAGCATCTCTACGATCGTCTCCATGGGAGAATAGCAGCATGCATTGCTGCGAAAGGTGGATATACATTGTACTAGTGCCGACATTGTGCATGCTCTGTTGCCTGTGTCTATGTGCCTGTGGTTCTGTCAGTGTGATCATGTGATGTATCTGACCCCAGGAATGTGTCAATAAAGTTTCCCCTTCCTGGGACAATGAATTCACGGTGTTCTTATTTCAATTTCCAGGAGTGTATATTTATGCGATGCACCTGAGTTGACTGCTTTGCTCGCGTGCGGCGACAGAAAAATGGGTACTGGAAGTAAACACTGAGAGCTGCAAAGCATTCCAAGACGCCCGACAGTGGCTCGGTGCTCCGCAACTTGTGAGCGAGTGTATTTTGAAACAAATTGTTTAAAGCAACATTTGAAAGTGTACTGAGGCGTGAACACTTTATCTAATTTGTTTATGCACGCAAATATTCCAAAGCTGCCTCGATCTGTAGTTTTATTTAATATTTGCTATTGTGCAAATGTGTATTCAATTTGTGATACCCACCTCTGAAAATTGCTTAACAATGTATTTAAGATGCATCTTGAAGCAAACTACTGTGCAGCGATCTCTTTGGAAGTGTATTTAGAGACATAATCAGTTGGATTTAATAACTCCTGAAGCATGTTGTGCTCAAAGACAAGGGAAGGCTGGGATGCTTCCCACAAAATCGTACAAAGTGTTTCAGGGAAGAAGGCTTTGGTATTTCCCACTCACGAAGTGTCCCAAGGAGGAAGGCTGGATGATGACTGAAAGGTTTCATAAATGTGCCATAAGCAGCCATGATGTTTTCAGAGTCTGTGTTCAAGTACAGCGGTATTCATCAAAATAAAAAGTGTAATTACATCCCAAATTGTTTAAATATTCTTGTCATCTACAAAGTGCTCTCTCTCTTTGTGCAGTGCTACATTTAGTTTCAGTGACATCTTCAATTTATAAACTGTGTGAAAATATTCCACACTTGTTTAAATATTCCGTGCAACATTTAGTTCCAGTCTATGTAGTCAGCCTGCTACTAGCTGTGTGTGTGTGAGTGTGTGTGTGTGTGTATGTGTGTGTGCAGTTGTGCATAAACAGTATCTCTGCAATCTGTTTAAACACCAGTGACGATTTCGATGTGTATTAGAAGTAAATAAACAATATCTATGCAAATTGTTTAATGCATTGTGATTGACACTGTATTAATCTACCATCATGATATCCTCTTAGTCCAACAGCCAGACACAGACTGAGGAATTTTTCCCTCAAATTTTTTTCTTGACCACCGTCTTGAATTATGTCATAGCAGGGGGAAAAAATGGTTCAAATGGCTCTGAGCACTATGGGACTTAACTTCTGAGGTCATCAGTCCCCTAGAACTTAGAACTACTTAAACCTAACTAACCTAAGGACATCACACACATCCATGCCCGAGGCAGGATTCGAACCTGCGACCGTAGCAGTCGCGCGGTTCCGGACTGCGCGCCTAGAACCGCTAGACCACCGCGGCCGGCACCACTAGCAGGGGGAGAGGGAGTGGAGGGACCTGGGAGTTCTCTGAAGGGGACCTATGTACCAGCTATGGAAAACTCGTGATGTCATCAGGGGTTGGAGTAATTAATCGATGAATTAATTAATTTGCATAATTAATTTGATGTCGAAATTGCACCAGAACTCTCTTCATCCCACTATTAATATGGTGGTGATTTTGAGGGGGGGGGGGGGGGGCGGATGGGAGAGCGGGGAAAGGGCAGTAACAAACTGTAATACCTGGATCGGCGCCTGCACCTATCTGCGACTACACTTTGCAAAGTGTGTGGCGGAGGAGTCTTTCTAGTGTATTATACACTCCTGGAAATGGAAAAAAGAACACTTTGACACCGGTGTGTCAGACCCACCATACTTGCTCCGGACACTGCGAGAGGGCTGTACAAGCAATGATCACACGCACGGCAAAGCGGACACACCAGGAACCGCGGTGTTGGCCGTCGAATGGCGCTAGCTGCGCAGCATTTGTGCACGGCCGCCGTCAGTGTCAGCCAGTTTGCCGTGGCATACGGAGCTCCATCGCAGTCTTTAACACTGGTAGCATGCCGCGACAGCGTGGACGTGAACCGTATGTGCAGTTGACGGACTTTGAGCGAGGGCGTATAGTGGGCATGCGGGAGGCCGGGTGGACGTACCGCCGAATTGCTCAACACGTGGGGCGTGAGGTCTCCACAGTACATCGATGTTGTCGCCAGTGGTCGGCGGAAGGTGCACGTGCCCGTCGACCTGGGACCGGACCGCAGCGACGCACGGATGCACGCCAAGACCGTAGGATCCTACGCAGTGCCGTAGGGGACCGCACCGCCACTCCCCAGCAAATTAGGGACACTGTTGCTCCTGGGGTATCGGCGAGGACCATTCGCAACCGTCTCCATGAAGCTGGGCTACGGTCCCGCACACCGTTAGGCCGTCTTCCGCTCACGCCCCAACATCGTGCAGCCCGCCTCCAGTGGTGTCGCGACAGGCGTGAATGGAGGGACGAATGGAGACGTGTCGTCTTCAGCGATGAGAGTCGCTTCCACCTTGGTGCCAATGATGGTCGTATGTGTGTTTGGCGCCGTGCAGGTGAGCGCCACAATCAGGACTGCATACGACCGAGGCACACAGGGCCAACACCCGGCATCATGGTGTGGGGAGCGATCTCCTACACTGGCCGTACACCACTGGTGATCGTCGAGGGGACACTGAATAGTGCACGGTACATCCAAACCGTCATCGAACCCATCGTTCTACCATTCCTAGACCGGCAAGGGAACTTGCTGTTCCAACAGGACAATGCACGTCCGCATGTATCCCGTGCCACCCAACGTGCTCTAGAAGGTGTAAGTCAACTACCCTGGCCAGCAAGATCTCCGGATCTGTCTCCCATTGAGCATGTTTGGGACTGGATGAAGCGTCGTCTCACGCGGTCTGCACGTCCAGCACGAACGCTGGTCCAACTGAGGCGCCAGGTGGAAATGGCATGGCAACCCGTTCCACAGGACTACATCCAGCATCTCTACGATCGTCTCCATGGGAGAATAGCAGCCTGCATTGCTGCGAAAGGTGGATATACACTGTACTAGTGCCGACATTGTGCATGCTCTGTTGCCTGTGTCTATGTGCCTGTGGTTCTGTCAGTGTGATCATGTGATGTATCTGACCCCAGGAATGTGTCAATAAAGTTTCCCCTTCCTGGGACAATGAATTCACGGTGTTCTTATTTCAATTTCCAGGAGTGTATGTTAGGGTCTGTTCCAGTTATATTTGTGGATAGAAAGCAGAAAACAATATTGCTTGTCTACATGGTGTCAATGGCATCGGTACAGAGAGGACTGAAGAATGTTTGTAGTTTCCAACTTTAATACTTATTTCCTAAGCTGTATTTCATGGTATGTTACAAATCTGTCTTGGAGTCACTCCCTGTTCAGAATTTTAAGTATTCATTTTCATTCTTTTGCCATTCATACCAGTCTTTTATTATTTGCGCCATCCTTTTTTCCCTGCTCTCGACTGTTCGAGTCAGACTGATCTCAGTTGGGAAATGACACGACCACTCACGCAGTTGCTAAGGAAAGGTGTGAGATTCGCATGGACAGAAGAGTGTCGAGGCGCATTTGAAGAATTAAAGAGAGTCTTCATATCCAGCCTGTTTCTAGTATTTCCAGACTTTCAGAAGGAAATTTTCCTTTCGTGTGATGCATCTGATTATGCTTTGGGATGTGTTTAGAGCTTGGAGATTTACACTGAAGAGTATCCTGTAGCCTACACATCAAGACATCTAATGCAGCGGAGAATAAATATTCAGTGACTGAGAAGGAGACTTTGAGCCTCATTTATGGTGACACGTATTTTAGATGTTATCTGATTGGAAAAAATTTCAAGTAGTGACCGACCACGCTGCTTTGAAGTGGTTGTTGGGAGTGAAGGTCCCATGTAGTAGGTTGACAACAGGGGTTCTGCATCCGCCATGACCAGATAACATATGATTATGTGCTTCCTTCCAAATTTCCTCTTTAAACCTTGCTAGAACTACTAAACACGGCCCTAGCTTCGCTTTCTTGCTCAACAGTCCATGACATGTGCTAAGCCATGATTGTGCCCTGTATTGTTTACAACCTCTGTTAGCACTCTTCGGTAATTCGACTACGATGTAGCATACAAGCTAGGGAGGAAGCATGGGAATGCAGACGTATTAAGCAGGAAGGTAGCAGTGCTGAAATTTCGGAGTCATGGTCTTGTAGAGCTACAGGGAGCACAGAGTGCTGACAGAGGTTGTAAACAATGTAGGCCACAATCACGATTTAGCGCATGTGATCGACTGCTGAGCAAGGAAACGAGGCTAAGACCGTGTTTAGTAGTTCTAGCAAGGTTTAAACAGGATATTTTCAAGGAAGCACATGATCACATGTTATCTGGTCATGGTGGGTGCAGAGCAAGAAACTGGAGAGTAGCCGAGAGATACTGCTGGAGAAGAAGCAAATCGTATTTGCGTCAATACGTGAGGAATTTCATATGGTGTGCACAGTGAGCTGGATCATGAACAAATGTGGTTGCAGAGGCTACTGGAAGCTTCAAAAGCAGTTAAAATGCTTAGGATTGACGTATTAGGAGCCTCCATTTATATGACAACGGGAAACCATTTCGTATAAACAATAATAAATCAGTTTTCTCGGCACGTGTAGATGGTTGATACGATGAACTAGCAGACAGTGACAGTCACACAAGCAGTGGTTAACAACTGGTTTGTAGTTCCAGGTACGACAACTATGGACCAGATTGTGAAATAATGTCGGATTTCTTGAAGGACCAGTGTTGGTTATTGCGTGTGAAGAAGTTAAGATCTAGTCCTCTTCGTCCGCAGGCCAATGGTAGAATGGGACGGCTACACAGAGCAATCAGAACAACTGGGAAAATGTTAAGTTACCATGGCAACACACGCCATATAGACTTGGCTCTGACTCTCAGGTGTACTGTGTCAATATATATTTCAAAAGTACACACGAATAATGGTTTGTTCCCGTATGAGATGGTGTGTGGTCGGAAAAAACCATCATCATTCGATTTGATAAAGGCAAAGAAAGGTACAGATGGAGAGTCGGTATGCAAGTTTGCAAAAGCAGTATGAGAAGTGTGAAAACGTGCACAGAAGGTGAATAATATGACATTAGAGAAGCAGGAGGAATCAGTGAGATGTACAGCAAGTTTATTGCAGGGTAAAGTAGAACACTGGGTAATATTATCCACTTCTTACACGTTGAAAAGAGAGACAAAGGAGTTCATCGAACGTCTCAAGGACCCTATCAGATGGTAGAGACTACTTTGCCAATCAATGTGAACCTTCAGTTGCAAAAAAGAACGATAATAGTACACGTTGGTCGTCTACAACTGTTTTGAGGTAGTCCAGAGTCGATTTCACGAGTTTCAAGGGTGAAGCTAGCGAATAACGTGAGGAGAAGGAGTCACAGGAAGGGACAAGAAGATGTGGTTGAGCCTGTGCACAAAGTGCTGAATTCGTGAAGATCAAGAAGATGAGGCGATTTTGTTTATATGTTTGCCTATGTATAGGACTGTAGGGAATAAATTATTTAGTGTAAAGATTTTTCTGTTACCTTTTGTCTGTGAATGGGCAGTAGCCTTCTAAAGAGGGTAGAAAGGTGGTATTTGTGCCACTCCTCATGTTGTGATACGTCAAGGGCAAGAACAGATGAAATACAAGTCAGACTAGTACAGCATTTTGTTGCTTGAGCAGTACTTGTCGGGTTCACAGAAAGCAAGGAGCGAGCTACAGCCTGAGTGAAGCTTAACCATGGAACCCACAGACAAAAACCTATCCTCCAACTACCACACGGCATCAGTAGAAGTGAGAACTGACCAAGCACGACTGTATATTCTAATTCGCCTTACTGTAAAAGAAAGACATGTACAGTTTAAGTATTATGCTATCAGCACTTAACTGAATGAAGTAGGGAGTTCTTGGGAAATTCGTGCAGTTGAGGATCCATGGGATATTATTAATTTCATGAGATGGTAGAAGCATGCAGTAATGATGGAGGAGGAGCTACAACATTGCTGAACGGGGAAGGTCGTGGCGTGAGCAGGATAATACAAACCAGCAAGAGCACATATGCAGTAGGGTTAGTCTCAGCCAGGCAGAAAGGACAAGGTTGTCCAGAGGCTATCATGGAACCCAGACTGCATTTCCAGAAAGCAAGTTTTCATTAGATATACTCTGCTTAAGATGGCATGGTAGTAGTGGCGAGTTGTTATGTACAGGGGAGGCTCACGGAGGCCAGACAGACTGAACTTACGAAAGTCAGTTAGTAATCAATGGGATTACATGAGACATAAGATAACAAGGCCAACCTTCCATCTACCAGCCGTGACTATGGGAATCACACAAGTGCACATCTCATAACCACAGCTGTATTGGTCAGATGTACCTTTGGAATTATTTCCGACACCGAATGTAACATGCCTAAATCGAAGTCTAGACGCTGACCTAATCCAATCCCTATATAGATTCGTTGCCGCACAGGAAGGATGGATTTCAGCAGAGCAGTTAATGTAGCATGCAGAGCAGCTCAGACAAGGACAATGCTCTGTGACGGTGATTTCGAGTGTTGTAAGACCAAGTGCCACAGTGGCTCTAACTCTGTTGTGCGTAGCTATTATTCTTTGGAAGCAGAGAGCCGACCGTCACCAAGTGCCACACTGGCACTTGAAACTTCGTCCTTTGTGGGAAAATGCCCTACTGACTGACCTACCCAACCCCGACTCTTGACCAGACCAGATTCTTTCGCAAGTCTCTCATCTCCTACCTTCCAAAGTTCTCCTAAGTTCTCCTGCATACTTTGCGGGAAACAGTCATTAACTTTTGAATGATCAGGAAAATTTGGAAATTTGTGGTAAGGTCTTATGGGACCAAACTGCTGAGGTCATCGGTCCCTAAGCTTACACACTACTTAATCTAACTTAAACTAACTTGCGCTAAGGACGACACACACACCCATGCCCGAGGGAGGACTCGAACCTCCGAGGGGGGGAGCCGCGCGGACCGTGACAAGACGGCCTAGAGAGTGCGGCTACCCCGCACGGCAAATGATCAGGAATACGCTGAAGTAATAACAGTTTATTTAATTTCAGCTAAACCTTTTGTTACATGTTCCAAGCAATGCATTCCCAGCAGTTTTCTAAATTGACAAATAATGCCTAACATACTTTTGGAGTTTGCCATTGTGAAATACTTTTGAGAATCCCTCTTACTGTGATAGTTTGACTAATTTTAGTCACTGTTAGTTAATACTAGTGCACTTTGAATGGCTCAATAATTATGGAAATAGCAACGAAATTTGGGATAACCTGCTTCCTGCCTAAATCGAGTATAAATTCCTGTACCTGCACTTCCCATTTCTTGACGCATCATTTAGTCTACTAGTGGTAGGTGGTTTCTCTACAACAAGTAGTTTTAAAATCTCTATGTTCGCCTTGTTTCATGATACCTCAAAATACATGGGTGCGAAACAACTCTCACCACACATCACTGCTTGGGCTAACTGTCAAGATAAATGCTGTTAGCAGCATTCTGGCAGTGACTCAAAACTTGTAAACTGTCACGAAGCGTGGGACCTTTTACCAAACCATAGGCACTGAGGCATACAGATGCGATTCCACATGTGTAGCAGGATTAATATCAGAACCCTTACAAGCGAAGCTATCTATCCTTAGCACAATAAATTGTACTAATATTAATTCAAGAGCTCTTGACAAAAAGATGCAATTATTTAATACTACTTGGTACTTTAATGTTTTGTTATTGAGAAAAGTCAACAGCCTAGTAATAAAAAGTTTGGACTCTGGGACATGTGACGCCAACCACTTTAAAAAGTGTCGTAAAATGTAATATGCAGAAACCACCATACACTAGCTACAACTTTTCTATGCATTTTTAGTAATATAAATTGTTGAAAGAAAACGTCAGCGAGCTATATACTTTTAAAATAAAATGCACTTTAATGAATGTTGTTAATAATAGCAATATTGCATGTCAAATAATAAAAAATAAATTTATCTTAATAATGCACGTTTCTTTATACATATTAAACGATAAAACTTGAAGAAAGTACTATATAAATAAAACGCTTTGAATAATAAACAGTAAAACTTGGGCACGGCACGCATTGTGTGTGAATTTTCAGTTTCAGCGCTACTAACAGCCCAGACCTCCAAAATTTCTATTTTCTAATTTTTTATAATACTATGATGAGAAACGAAGCAAAATACAAGCGTTTCAAAGAGTATAAAATCCTTGCACCATACACTTTTTTTGACATCTTTGAAACGATGCTGACAGCGTTGGTCCTAGTTAGGAGCTTGCTGACTTTTTCTATCTACAATTTATATTACGAATAACACATAAAAACAAGTTTGTGTGTCCATCCTCCGCAGCAAACACAGAAATATTTGTTTTGTAAATAAATGTAAATAAAACCGCCTTTTCTTGCTGCAACTTAATTTATTTCTCCTAGATGAGGTGTTTTTTTTCTTCATTTCCGAAACATAAGCACATTTTTTTATTCCGAACTTTTGCTTTACACTATTCACTAAGTTTCTCCTTATTCTTTCGGGTGCACTATTATTCCTTTAGCACTAGTTATAGCACAGTGTTCGAACAAATAGCAGTAAAAGTATATAGTGGTAAAAGAATAATAGTGCACCAGAAAGAAGAAGGAAAAACATGGTGAACAGCGTGAAAGAAAAAGTTCAGAATATTAAATTATTTTTATTTTTCGGAAGTTAAGTGACAGTGCGACCTCCAGACCAGATGAGAGGAAACACAGATGCCAACAAACTACCTGCTGAAGATGCCTTAGGATAAGAAAAAGGCGAAACGCGTCTGGGAAAAATAAATTAAATTACAGCAAGAAAAGGCGGTTTTATTTACAAAACACACAAAGTTTTAGCTAATATCAGGTAGTTTCTGAATATTACATTCTATGACACGTTTGAAAGTGTGTAGGCATTGCTTTCCCAGAATCTATACTTTTTGATACTGGTCTTTTATTTGTTAAGTCATCAATGACAACATATCAAAACAAGTAATGTAAAATAGTTGCACTTTTCGTCAGGGGCTCCCTGATTATATAGTGCTGTAGATGTTGATCAGAATAGGCAGCAAACAGTTCATCTGCCAAGAGTGAAATAATTACATCACTTACAGGGTTTACTTGGATATGATAGGAGAGCACACGCAGCTCCCAAAGGGATGAAGAGGTTTGTTAGAGGATTTATGGTGTTGGAAAGCGTTACCGTCACTAAAAGAACGTCTATTCATTAAGTCACGAGAACGTGTACCTGGCTCAATTCGTGCATGTTATTTGAACGAGATCTTTACAGTGTATATCAGATGATTTCATATCACGACGTGTCCACAGTTCCTCCTGATTTCTGAAAACGTCCAATGTCAGAGAGCTGTGTTGCTTGAGATGTCCCTTCAAAGTGAAGAAATTATTTGTAACCAATTAATAACCGAGGTGGCGCAGTGGTTAGCAAATTGGATTCTCATTTGGGGGGACAACGTCTCAAATCCGAGACTTCCATCCACATTTAGGTTTTCCATACTTTCTCTAAATCACTCCATGCAAATGCTGGGATGGTTCCTTTGAAAGGGCACCGCCCATTTCTTTCCCCATCCTTGAAACATTCAGAGCTTGTGCACCGTCTATAATGACCTAGATGTTGATAGGATGTTAAATCCGAATCGTCCTTTCTTGTTTTTTTCGTAACGAATTCTGCACTGATGCAACTTCCCTAGAATGACATTACCTAAAAAATGTTAGCATAGTGCGTTATTGAGTATTTCCCAGCTGCGAAATATGACTGAAGAGAATAACGATTGCACATGTTCTGAGAAGAGTTATACGGTTGGTGACTGTGTTGTTTGGTCGCCACGAGCGTATTATTGCGATGTCTACCAAAGCACAGTGTTTAATAACCCAAGAGAGAAATATCTATTTCCATAAAGCTGTTTTTAAATTTGTGAGGTAATGTTACAGAGTATTCAATCACTCTTTACTTCAGACCTAATTTGAAAGTATGAAAACTGTTAAATTAGGTAAATCACAACACTTACACAGTCGATCAGGTATAAGCGGCTACGTGTCAAATACTACACAATCATTCTAAGCCAACTGCATGAAAATAAGGTAAGACGAGATCCGATTTGTGAAACAAAACTATTACCTTTCAACAGAACTTTGCGTCCACTTGCAAAAGTGCTTTGTCTTGGTGGAACTGAAGTTTTCGAAGTATGAGTTGCTGGAACATCCACCCTGCACATTAGATCTGGTTCCCTCTGAGATCCATATATTTTAACACTTCCACTTGTCAGTGGATAAGTTTTGAGTCTACCATGTAGATTATTGCAATCGTTGAGAGATATTTCACAGATATTCCAGAATCGCAATTTTTATAATATAAGTCAAGTGACGAATTGGACAATACTTAGCATACCCCGCAAAGTCAGTCTAATTATATAAGTTAAAAGAGATTGTGATATCGACTAATCAGTTGCCACATGTCTGATGTTTGCTATAGCTAGATGTTATGTTTGATATTTACTACAAAACGAAAGTGCTAATTCAGTCAGATGTTATGACAAAAATTTATAGATGTCTGAGGGTATATCATCCGGGCCTGAGCCTTTCAAGACGTGCCTGTGAGATTGATCAAAAGGCCAAAACGTGATACCTTCCTTTCATTTCATTCTCGGAGCTACCACGACATTGCACCAAGACAGCGGCCGTGGCCAGAATATTCTCACTCTCGCCATTGACAAATATTACACCAAAACTTTTATTAGTAGACTCAGACAATACGAGGGCTAGGCGATTTCTGTGACAAAGGACACAATAAGTTCTCCTTATGCAAACAAACAAGCCACTGGCCCTAGCTCCGCTCATGTAATCCAACCGCTCACTTCAGCTCTGTTTTTTTTTATTTTTATTTAGACCATAATTAATGATCCATAACTATCATTATAATTACGTAATTTATACCCAAAATGGCGACTGGTTAGTCTATATTTACACAGGTGTCCCAGCCTTAAGTAATAGCTGTCATCATAATGATAATTTATGACCCAATATAGCATCCTCATCTCTCACTGGTGCAGTGTACTCCCATTGGTGCTACCACCACCACACCCCCTCCTTCTGTTCCCAGAATCCTGAGAGGGGATTTGGCATTCAAAGTCTCTACCTCACCTGAGCAACACCACCAAGTTTGGATGAGCTTTGACGTTTCTGGCAGTGTATCGCGCCCAATACTATTTACCGATTTTCGCGAGTACAAATGTAAATACGAGACTTAACTACTAACACCACAGTGGATACCCTGCAATCACACTGGCCCAAAAATATACTCTTACCACACGGACACTATAGTATTGTAGTAAATAACGGTAGGATATGTGAGATATTCACTTTATTAGGTGTATCTTCCATACACTCACACCCAGTCTTTGCTCTGTTGTGACTAGGCGGCAGTGGAAGCAGGAGCAGCTCTGTTCCGTTCCTCCAACCGTGCTGTGGCTAATGGTGTGTGCTTCAGCTGATACAGGCAGGCTGTTGGTTGTGGCTGGGAGCCATGAGCCTCTCACTCATGTTTTCACTCCTTGCTTGATTAAACATCTCGTGCTGCTCCCTTACAGCCTGCGTCTCTCTCCACACGAGCTGCACCTAATTCATAGTGCATAAAGATGTGCAGCCAGTAAGGCATTTACAACAAAGGAAAAAGAGTCGTTCCATTACTAACTGCCTGAGCTATATATTGCACAGTTTATATCTAAAAAAGAAGAAGATGAAGATTATTTATTTTATTTGCTCCCTTTTACACCTTCACAGCATGGTTTAATAGGAGGAGGTCCTTCAAATTGACGTTATGCATCTGACTGAAAATGCCTATTACAACAGTCATATTTGGAAATAAACTAATCACTCTGAAACACCAGAGGTAGCTTGTGAAATTAATGTGTAATATTACACAAAACAGGCATCAGTTCTTTAGGAAACAGATAGTAATCCATTTCATTCCAATTACGCCACTCATCCATAAGCTTTTTATAAATTTCAAGAATTACCTTAAACACATTCTTTAATTAAAGCCAACTGAATGTTTAATATGCATCAACATTCTCTGTCTCGTCGAATCCAATCTTCTAGCCACACCATTATCATTTATCACTCATGTTCAGAAAAAGCAGAACAACTTGAACGACTAGAGGTAGGGTTTTCATATTCACAGGACATGTACATTAGCATGTTCCGCAGAAATAATTAGCGTTTCAGCCACCTCAGTTCAGCATGTCTCCTGTTGCCTAGTAGACACTGTGTCTGCCATGGGCCTTGATAATTTGTTTCATGCATGATACTACTGACGCGTATAAGGTGTGAATGGCGTCCTGTGGCATAGCCATCTACCTGTATGCTTCCATGGTTCCACAGTTCATCTGTGGTGTTTGGCATTGGATCACAGTGCTGCGCCTGTCGTTTCACCATATCCCACACATTTTCGCTTGGTGACAAGTCTGATGATCTGTTGGGCCAGCACAAAAGGCTAACATCCTGTGACACCAAGAAGGCATGTGTTCATGCAACAACATGTGGTCGTGCATTGTCTTGCTGAAAACTGGCACCTGGGATGTTGGGCAGAAAGTGTATGGCTATGGGTCACAGGACGTCATTCATGTGGTTCATACTGGTCGCAGTGCCCTGGACACACACCAGCTGGGATTTGTGGTTGTACCCAATAGCGCCCCACACCATAAGGCCTTGAGTTGGCGCTGTATGTCTTGTGCAAATGCAGTCACTGTGATGCCACTACCCCAGTCTGCTGCGAACCAAAGTGCGGCCATCATTTTCAAATAAACAGAACCAGAATTCGTTCAAAAAGACTATGCCATTCCCATTCCCAGTGATGTCGTTCCGCACCCCGTTGTCATCTAGCATGTTTCTGCACATTCATCAAAGGTAGATGGAGAACTGGACGACACACGTAACTCATGCCATAACAACGGACCGTCACAACTGATAGTGTACGACGTGATACACTTTTCCAGTGTTGCCCCAGAGCCGAGAAGGACGAAGATTTGTCCTGCAATGCCATTCGGATGATGTGTCGATCTTCCCGTGGGTTGGGTCGGTGGTGCGACCTGACCCATTTTGTCGTGTTCTGCAGCCTTCCGTGAATCATTCTACACACACCTGTGGCGCCATTGAGCAGCATTTTCCCGGATGGATGCATCACATTCTCTCATGCCAATAATGTTCCCTCATTCAGTCTCATTGATTTGATGATACGGTTCGTGCATACGTCTGCAAGGCATCCTGCACATCTCCTCAAGTCACACTGATCCATTACCTTCGGTTTATAGCGACAGCGAGAGCAGCAGGCACATTTTACCAGTCGATGGTGTTGTGCTGCAGTATCGATGTTGACCTTGAACTCGCGGGCTGACATGGGTCAAACGCCGATGATTTCTACAGAATATACTAACGTACGTGCCCTGTGAATATGAAAGTCCTATCTCTAGTCGTTCAAGCTGTTCTGTTTTTTCTGAAACAAGTGTATAATTTATTCCAGAATATCTAGAACGGTTGGACTTAGCAGAATCCCTTAAAATATCAATATCCTGTAGTCGCCATTCTCCGTTGTCAGTGTCTTACTGGTTGACTTCAAAGTGTTGCTACGGTGCTGAAAACTTGCATTATAAACACGTGACCTGCATCTAAATTAAGGACTATCAGCCTCTTCGTATCACACTTACCGCATAGTATCATAACTTTATTCATTGTTTCAGACACTGTCTATGCAAGTCATAATGATGAACTGAGTGTGGAACTCTGTGTGTGCTTCTTCTTCATATGCCTGAAAGCAAAGATGATATACCTTTATTTTTTGTATTTTATAGTTACATACGTTGTGTTTAATGTTATACAGGGAATTTGTTTTAACTTGCGACAGCTAAATATCTCGAAAACGCCACACCATACGAACAAAAAATGTTCTAGGTGAAAGGCGGTGCTGCAAAATGGTTCGAGCCTTACAAAACTAACAGGAAACAAAGGATGTTGTCGTGAAATACATGTGGAGTAAGGAATCATCTTCATCTGATTGGGAATTAATTGCATGTGGTTTTCCTCAAGGTTCCATCTTGGATCTGATGGTTTTTCTTGTCTACATGAATGACCTCTCATTTGTTACATTGCCAGATGATAAGTTTGGTTGTTTGCAGATGATACTAACATTGCAGCAAACACCAAGGGAAGTACAGATTTGGAAATGGCTGTAATCAAATTTTCATTGATATTAATAAGTGGTTAAAAGCTAATTAACTGTCATTAAGCTTTGAAAAGATCCACTATATGCAGTTCAGAAACTGTATGAGATTTCCTTCCAGCATGTGATAACATATGAAGACATGAAGAAATGCAGATAGAAGAAGTTGGCAGTGTTAAATTTCTGGGATTAAAATTCGATAATAAATTCAGTTGGAAAGGGGATAGCACAAAATTACTGAAGCACCTAAGCAAGTCTTTATCAGAAAGCTAACATTGCTAGATACAGGAGATATAAATATAAAAAACATGCAGACTTAGCTTCGTTCTATTATATCATATGGGACCATTTTCTGGGGTAGCTCATCAAACTGAGCAAAAGGTTTTAGATTGCTAAAGCCTGTAATGAGGCTCATTTGTGATGAAAATTCAAGAACATCATGTCGAAACCTGTTCAAGGAACTGGATATTCTAACCACTTCCTCTCAGTATATTTTTCCCTTAATGATATTTGTTTCAAATAATATGTCTCTATTTCCAACCAATGTCTCAATACATAGTATCAATACTAGGAATAAAAATAATCTACATAAAGACCTAAAATCACTTACCTTGGTCCAAAAAGGAGTCCAACATTCAGGAACACACATTTTCACTAAATTGTTACCAGCATTTAGAAACATGGTTTCAGACAAAGCACAGTCTAAACAGAGTTTAAAAGACTTTTTGGTAGGCAACTCCTTTTGCTCTACAGATGAATATCTTAGCAGGGACTGTTACACCAGCTTAAGTAAAAATGTCTGTTGGATTTCAGTTTTGACAGCACGTGGTCACAGCAGTCAAGATTAGGTATTTCATGTATGATCAATTTATTATAAGTGTGTAACTATGTTTCATTCTGACAATGTATTCATTCTGAGGATATTAGTAGTTTTGGTTTACTATAATGTATTCACATATCTTGACAAACTCTTGACAAATGCTCAGGCAAGTGAGTGATATATTCACTTTTCTATGTTTTTTATGTTATAATTTTTGACATGATTCACACCCACGAGAAGCATTTTATTTTTGGATCTGTGGAACGAAAACTGAATCTAATCTAATCTAATCTAAAAATATTACTAAAGGGAACATCTGCCTGTGCTCAAACTGGCCATCACCTAACCGCCCCTCTTGTGTGGGCAGGGTTAACTTTGTATTTTCAAATGGAAACACCCCATTTTTATTGCACATTCAGATTCTACGCTAAAACGTATGTGCAGTTTACTCAATCCGTTGTTTCCCATTTGTAGCAGATGGTGCTGTAATCGACAAGTATCAAGTGTACCTGTTCCTGCATTTAAGAACAGATGCATTTGATTCTACGTTTCATGTAAACCTTTGTATTCTAAAGGCTGATAATGATGTTCAAACGTTACTTCAGCGTTGCAAGTACGATTGTCCAATAAAAATAATACGGCTAGACACTGACATTTCTGACAAATAAGCTACTTGTGTGGTAAAGTAGGTTTCTGTTTCCTACAGCGTTGATTGTGATGAATCCCCAAATAATCAGAATGATCGATTTCGGTGATACGTATAACTGCAATTTGCAACTCTCAGACATGGTCACTGTTTCCAAATTACTATATATTCTGTGTAGACAGCTACCCAAGAACCTCGGAAATATTAATAAATTAAAACAACGTTAGAGAGCGGACGTGACAGGCACATTCAGAATAAGGAAATTAGCAATCAACCTCTACAATACTTGTACAGCTTGTATGATAACGTCAACAACAAATTATTTGAATGATTACCATTGCTCACATCATCGACTGCTGCTAGGAATACGACCCATTAGCGTCAAATCATTTCACTCATTTCAGATCTTCAAGATGGATATATTATCGAATAAATTGGAGACATCTAATCTGTCTCGAGATTCTCCACATTAATTAGAGGAGCAATTTATTTAATGGGTGGATGTACCTTAGTCTCCTTGATACACTGCTTCTTTTTCCTCACATATATATGTAATAACATAATTTGTGGGAACAATAGCTTTCTAATGTTGATTTAATAATGTTTTATATATACTATATTTCCCATATAGTCTTATGCATTTCGATGACTTCATCATCATAATCATTCTCTTCTTCTTCTTCTTCTCCTCCTCCTCCTCCCTCTCCACCTCCTCCACTAATATCTCGACCTTCTACTTTCATATATAAAGTATTTTCTTTGGCTTTAACATTGTCATCTTCTTCGTCACAGTCTTCTTGATTTGTCTTCTCCTTCTCCTTTGTAAATAGCAGTCCTCCTTGAGTCAAACACGTTAGAGGCTGATGAAGTACTTAAACGTTTTCTCCAGCAAAGGCTCAGTTTCAACTTGCCTTTGCTGCAGCTTCGACTGATTCTTGGTGATGTTTCGTTAAGATTTCAACAAAATCTCGCGAGATTTTATGTAAACAGAAGATATAACTGGATTAGGGTCCTCAGTATTCATTGTTTGACAGAATCGCTGTAATATCATGAAATTTATTCCAATTTATTAGCGGTCTTCCTCAGTGAAGAACCCACTATTACTCCCACTATTACTTCTTTCGCTGCTTTGGTGTATGTCCCTTTGGTTTTATGTTTCGTTTAGTCTCTCCTTTATAATTTTTCATGATTTCACAATGAAAATACAAAACGGGAACTGCACGCGATATTGGTATGTTGCTAGCTGTTATAGTTTGTAACATAATGTGCAGATTATGCTATCATCTACCTAAGGTAATGCCATAAGATGATCAAAATTAATTGCAAAATGATTCGTTGGTTGGTTGATTCGGGGGAAGTGACCAAACAGCGAGGTCATCGGTCCCATCGGATTAGCGAAGGTTGGTAAAGGAAGTCGGTCGTGCCCTTTCACAGGAATCATCCCCATATTTACCTGATCTATTCAGGGAAATCACAGAAAACCTAAATCAGGGTGGCCGGATGCGGATTTGAACCGTCGTCCTCCAGAATGCAAGTTCACTGTGCTAACAACTGCACTACCTCACCCGATGTGAAATGATTTAGACAAGATATCTGTGTGGTGCAAAAGTGGCAATTGGCTCTAACTCACGAAAAATAAGAAGTCATCCATATGAGGACTAAAAAGCATCCGCTAAATTTCAACTAAACAATAAATCACATAAATCTAAAGCTTGTTAATTCAACAGAACACTTTGGGATTACAATTACCAATAACTTAAACTGGAATCATCACATAGGCAATCTTGTGAGGAACGCAAACCAAAGATTGCTATTTATTGGCAGAACACTTAGAAAATGTAAAAGATTTACTAAAGAGACTGCTTACACTACGCTTGTCTGCTCACTTCTGGAGTATTGCCATGTGCTGTGGGATCCGCATCACATATGATTGATACAGGGCATCGACAGAGTTCAAAGAAAGGCAGCTCATTTTGTGTTCTCGCGAAATAGTGGAGAGAGTGACACGGATATGATACATGAATTGGGTGGTAGTCATTAAAACGAAGACTTTTTCGCTGCAGTAGA
Organism: Schistocerca americana; assembly: GCF_021461395.2. NCBI lineage: Eukaryota > Metazoa > Arthropoda > Insecta > Orthoptera > Acrididae > Schistocerca > Schistocerca americana. The sequence continues at coordinate 405,292,689 of NC_060130.1, forward strand.
ATCCTCTCATGAAATTTAAATCACCATTTTTTTCCTTCAGAGTGCGAAAATACTCTGTTGGCACCCACCTACACAGGCACTTAATAGTGAGTTGCAGAGCAATCATGTAGGTGTAGATGTCGATGTGACAAGTTGCCTACACACGTTTATTTATATTTGGTTATGGACAGATTCCTCAAAGCAAGTGCTCTATGTTATATTCTTGTTTTTGTATCTTTCTGATGTTCTTGGGGCGCTCTCCACACAGCATGAATAGCATTCTAGTAACAGTGACGACGGCTGAGAGTCGCACATTGCAAGTTTATATATATTGATAAGAGTCAGGTTCAAGAGTTCATTACATAAAAACATACAATATTTATGTATACAGAGATGCACTTATTATAATCTGTTGTAATTTTCACTGAAGTATAGGGTACATTACTAAAATTTTTCGTGTAATACGGACGTAATTCGTTATAGGTTGGGCCTGGTAATTTGTTTCACTTTGGCTGGCAATTTGTTACATTTTGAGGGCAAACTTATTGCAGTTTATGGTGCAATTATTTTGAATATAGTGCAGTGCTCTTCGTAATTTACAGATTGTGTCTGTTTAATACTGTTGTTACAAAGGCTGAACTTCTTAGGGTTTTCGTTCTTTTTGCGTGTTCCCTGATTTAAAACTCATGTTTCGTGAAAATCGATGGTGTGTTTACTGATCGTTATTTGTTGTTTGGAACCATTACAGTGCTTCACATAATTTCCTGATAGCCTCAGTTTAAGAATGTTGTTAGAAAAAATCGTGCTTTTATAGTCTTCATTCACTTCATGTGGTTTAATCGTATTATTCTACGTCTGTTTGACCTCTGGAAGTTATCTTCACAGCTCACCGAAAGATAAGTCTTTGTTAATCATTACTGTATTACAGTTGAAGTAGGTTGCAGTGCTTTTAAGTCTACTGAAGGGTAGCGTCATGTGTGACAAATTTGGATGTTGCCGTAGGTTAACTGGTATGGGAGAAACATGTCAGGACTGTGGGTTGTGTTTCACTAGTAGAAAACGGCGGGGAATCTAAAAAACTGCCATGAGTTGTAGTTTATGTAGTTGAGACAAGAATCTCGTGTAACTGGGAAGAAAGATTTGCGCCTTCCAGGCAGAATTTGAAATGACATATTTTGAATAAGACAGGTTTAAGGGGGAATGAGGCAGTGGAAGCTGGGAGAAGGTGACAAGTAATAGGTAAAAGGAGAAAGCTTCAGAAATCACGCTTGAAAATCTGGTTATCAATCAGTTTGACTTGTTATCTGAAGTAGGAGAAGATCCTCCACCAGTTTTTAAACTTAATAGGGTGCAGCATACTGGTAGGAACGACTTTAAGGCTTTGTCCGTAGATAAGTCACGGAGAAAGAAAAGAGTCTTGCTGATAGGGAGAAGTCACAGCAGAGGTGTAAGCCAATTGCTATACGAAAAGCTAGATGTTGAATACTAGGTCACAAACATCGCACCAGGTTAGACTAGTGAGAGAGGAGATAAGGACCTTGTTCAGAGATCTTGATGTTGATAAGTTACTTATAGTGGGAGGAGATTACCAACTAACACTGAAAGGTATGAAACACTCATTTGATTAATCTGGTGGTAAGAGCACTGGCAGTGGATATAATGATGATGCCGAGGACAGAAACTGTATTGGGGAGGAATTTGGTGCGTTTTAGTGTATTTTGTTACAGTGGGGACTTTCTTACAATTCGAGGGCATTCTGATATAGCTTTTTTGCTCCAATATGTACATATGTCTCGGAGAAAGTGTTATGTAGTCCTGATTTCATCTGAAATATTTTCAGAATCAAACGTATTTCAGTATCCTACAATGACCTTTGTCATGGTCTGATGTAATCATCAATCACAAGGATTTAATACCCACGTGCAGCCTGCAATGGGGAGGAGAGCTGCTGACGTACTGCATAATTTGACATCTTCACTCCTTGAAAGTTCTTACTCAACTGAGATAGCACTTTTTTCAGCCACCATTAATATATAACATTCACAACAGTATATGTGACTTTAAAATACGAAGACATAAATGTAGCTCACCTTTGCCTTCAAGCGTATAAAGAAGAAACACGCACAGAGCTCCACAATTAGTTCGTGATTCACATTCGCATCAACGCTGATTGAAACAATGTATAAGGTTATGATACGAGACGCTGAATATGATAAGAAGGGGGTGATAGCGATAGTTGTTAATTTAAATGCAGGCAATAAGTACGCACTGGCATTTCTCAGCACTGCCGCCCGCAAGAGTAGCCGCAGCCTAACTCTCTACCGCAGCCCAGACGGAAGTGAATGTGTGTATGGAAGATATATCTAATAAAGCGAATAACTCTTCCATCACACCCTTATTTAATATAATATTATAGAGTCAGTGTAGTAGAGTGTATTTTTGGTGCAGTGAGATTGCAGGGTATGCACTGTGGCGTTAGATGGTTAACATATGTGTATGCACTTTTGCGTTTGTTGTTAAGTTCTTTATTTACATTCGTATTCTAGAATATTGGTAAACAGCATTGTGAGTGATATTTTGCTGGAAACTGCAAATTTCAGCCGAATTTGCTGCTGTCGCTCGAGTGAGTTACAGACTACGAGTCTCAAGTTCCTCTCAGGATGCTGGGAACCCACAGGCCCACCGATAAAACGGGACAACAGTTCCAAGTCAAAAACGGAAATGAGTCAAACAAAACACACCACATCATACATCAATCTTCTACGGGAACAAACTGACTTTATTGCCTTCAATTAGATCTCACCAAATCCGCTTAGTTCGTTGAAACCACATCCAGCTAGCTAAGCGCCCCATGCTTTTTTATGCGGCATCTTCTTCACGAGAATCTATACACTCACTAATCGTCTAGAAAACTGGCGGATTAAGTGAGCACCCACAGGAAAGTACTTGAAAACTATTTCAAAGTTTTCTGGTGTGGTATATCAATTTTAATAATCAGTCCCTTTCCAGTCGTTACATTAAACTCTTGCAAAACGCCATCTCTGCAACTCAGGCCTCAGTACTCTTCTCTTACACCTACAAGGGCTGCCGGCTGATTTACTGATTACACAATGTTACAATTGCTCCAGAAAACTGTTTCAAGATTGCGGACTTTTAGGCAGCCAACCTTAGGAGTAGAGCGCCGAAGTTTTCGTTCGCTGTTTCCTGCTTCTACTAAGAGCAGTCCACAGCAAAGTTCTGTTTCCTGTCAGAAATTAATTTCCAGTATGTGGTGGGAAACAGCAACCATCATGAGGAAGTCACCAGCCCTTTACTCAGCATAGCAGGCCCTGACCACAACCCATTTAGACGGATCATGGAAAGATCACCCATCAGCTCCAGGTAGAGCAAATATCCCCTCTTCTCTGGATACCAGAAACTGGCTTTGTCATCCACAGTAGTACGTCACCTGTAATTTATAACCCAACTACCCTATCACCATAATTTATGTTGACATTATCTTAATTACTACATATTATGTTACTCCACACATCTTAATTAACATAATTCATGTCGCCTATCAAAATAAAACTGCCTCTATATTTACACCACTAATATATTAATTTGTACGTATATATTAAGTTATATGTATATCAGTGTAGCGGCAGCCACCGATCCGAGAGGACGCGCAGCAGAGCAGCAGCAGCACTTGTCTGATAAACTGTAAACTAATTTAGTCTTTGCTTTTTGTTCGCCTGCTTCTGCAAAGAAGTGAACTGTACGCGTGTATTTTACTGTGTAGACTACTGGTTAGAAAATTAATCGTAGTTTTTGTTTTTTGCGCAGATCTCGAGAATATCATTGTGTAGGGCGGCTTCCTAGTGTAAATTTTCCGTGTAGAGAAATTTATTTGTGTTTAATAGCTTGCGGTCTCAGAGTTCAGGGAGGAAGCTGGCCACCAACTTTTGGTGTTACTTTCTTCTCCTTTGGTATATTTTCAAACTCAGTAGCGCGATTTGAGACCTTATTTTATACACAGTACGATATGGCTAGGGATTGTGTTTTTTTTGAGCGGACACAGTGTTGATGATAGCTCTGAGCCAGCACGGGCTGCCTCTCCTGTTGGGTCAGCGGTCGATTTTCCTGCCCAGTCCGGACAAGCGCAGAGGGTAAGTAGGCAAGGCGGTAAAGAATTCCAGTGCGCCTTCGGTATGTCTACCGGGAGGTCTCATCCGTGATGTGGAGGAGGCCCTGCTGGCGGCTATCGAGCGCATTGGGTGCAACCGGCTGCATGTAGCGGCACATGTCGGCACGAATGGCGCCTACCGCTTGGGTTCTGAGGTCATCCTCGGCTCCTTTCGGTGGCTGGCTGATTTGGTGGAGGCAAGCAGCAACGCACGCGGGGTGCAGGCTAAGCTGTCTATTTGTAGCATCGTTCCCAGGGTTGATCGCGGTCCTCTAGTTTGGAGCAGAGTGGAAGGTCTAAACCAGAGGCTCAGACGGCTCTGCGACGATATCGGATGCGAATTTCTCGACCTCCGCTATCGGCTGCAAAATTGTGGGGTTCCCCTTAATAAGTCATGTGTGCACTACACGCAAAAAGCGGCTAATAGGGTAACGGAGTAAGTGTGGCGTGCATACGGGGCTTTTTTAGGTTAGAGGGCCCCTCCCTTGGGAGCAAACAAGATTTGCCAGTTAACTCAGCCACAGCGACCTCAGATAATCTTGGTCCTCGCAGATCAGAGATAGAAAAGATTAATATGATTTTTGTAAACTGCAGGAGCATCCAAGGAAAGGTCCCACAATTAGAATCGCTTATTGAAGGTTATAATTCACAGGTAGTACTAGGAACAGAAAATTGGTTGAAGCCAGACGTCAATGACAACCAAATCCTAAGTTCAGACTGGAATTTTTATCGTAATGGTAGGTTAGTAGCCAATGGTTCAAAAATGTTTCAAATGGCTCTGAGCACTACAGGACTTAACATCTGAGCTCATCAGTCCCCTAGAACTTAGAACTACTTGAACCTAACTAACCTAAGGACATCACACACACCCATGCCCGAGGCAGGTTTCGAACCTGCGACCGTAGCGGTCTCGCGGTTTCAGACTGAAGCGCCTAGAACCGCTCGGCCACATCGGCCGGCCAAAACTTTGCCGAAAGGGGAACCACTACGACTGTACTTGTTGTGTAGATGCTTCTGGAATGAGCGTCCCACCTATGGTTGTTTTTAAAGGGGTACAGATGAATGACAAACTAGCTGAGTAACCCATGCCTTCACTAATCCGCCTCTCTCTGGAAGGTCAGATAAATGCAGATTTATTTTTAGAAAGGTTTCAACATTTCCTGGAATGCATTCCTCCCTACCGACCTCTAATATTGTTCATGGATTTATATGCTAGTCATGTGACCCCAAAACTGTCTTTGGCAGCTGAGAATGATGTCCACATTGTGTCATTCCCAATCCACATGACACACCTTCTGCAACCTCTAGACGTCGGAATTTATAGACCTCGTAAAGAACCGTGGAGAAAACAGGTGGCTACTGTCTGCAGAGAAATGACTTCGTTATAATTTCTTACTTTCGCTAGAGCTTACCAGGATGCCTTTCAGATCAACAGTATGTGTAATAGCTTTGAAAAACCGTAATATACCCCTACAATAGAGATCCTGTTTCTGATTGTGAAGTGTTATATTAAAGCAGAAGAAAGTTCTTATTTACTCAGTACAAAACACTGTTGCTCACAATACTGTGAACCATAGAGGTATTATCGAATTGTGATTGGTCTCTATAAGTAATGTTATTCTACAGGTTTTAAGCTAAAGTATCAATGTGTTGAACAGACAAACCAGTCTCTGTTAAAGATTCTGAGTATAAAACATATATGTAGCACTACTGCTGTAACTTAAATGTTCTATAGCAGCATAGAAATACACAAGGCTCACATATTTCCACTATTGGGGCAGTAGGAGTCAGCATGCATGCAATGGTAAACATTTTGTATGCAGTGTCTTTAGGAGATCCCACTCCTTAATGTAAGTGTTCTGGTGATAAAACGCGATCCTACTGTGAAATGCAGTAGTGCACACAAGTTTACATTATAATTTGGACATGGGGGATATGGACGATAAAAGGACATTTCAGATATTCTGCATCACAGACACACAGCCAAAAATACTATGGTAGAGTTAGCAGGTATAATTAACAGAAAATGCTATATAATTATATACATACAAAGTATGCAGATTTTTTTATTTTTATTTATTTCTTTTTTTTGTAAAAATGAGAAATCAACATTCTTTATTGAGACAAATAATATCTACATAGGTCAAATCTAAATATGATTACACCAAGATTTTAACACTTCCTTAAAAAAAAAAAAAACTGGCCTTTACTACACAGTTCTGTACCATCTTCCGAAATTGCAAATAACACACCAGAGGCAATTTAAACACTCTGCTAATCATTTTGCGACTCGATATCGTATCAGGGTGTACTTCACGGAAAAATATCTGATTCTGTAATCACACAGACCAACCATAGCAGATCAACTGTTTTTCTTTGTGTACACCCAGTGATTTATAAATACATTTAGAAGAAAACAGTACACACATAAATTAATTGGAACTTGTAAGAGAAGCCGGGGAGCTTTAATGTAAGTACTAGATATAAAAGAGGGAGATGACATCACATATGAGTACTTTAATAGAGAGAAGAAGCTTTCTAGGTTATGTATCACATTAAATAGTGCATTGCTCGAAAGAAGTATGTGAGCTGATCCTGTCAAATAAGATTATGCAGCAGTGTAGTAGGGAGATGAAATGGCTCTGAGCACTATGCGACTTAACTTCTGAGGTCATCAGTCGCCTAGAACTTAGAACTAATTAAACCTAACTAACCTAAGGACACCACACACATCCATGCCGGAGGCAGGATTCGAACCTGCGACCGTAGCGGTCGCTCGGCTCCAGACTGTAGCGCCTAGAACCGCACGGCCACTCCGACCGGCGTAGGGAGATGATATCACATAACTGAGAGGAAGTGTGAATGAGATGTACTTATTTAACAAGCCATCAGAGCACTTCGGCAGTCAGTCAATGATTCCTATGCAGGATCTGTCCGAAAACATTGCCGATTAGTTTGTGGTTTTGCAGTATCTATCACTTTAATATGCAAGGATACCGCTATGACATAAGCGTCTCTTTAATATATAAACACCCCTAAATTTCCTCCTAGGTGTGTGTTTTGGGATGGAGAGCACCGACGTGTGTACAAAGCATACGTTGATTACTTAAAATAGTACGTAAAGGCCAGTCGCAGATGAAGGGGTTGTCTATAACAAAAAAAAAAAAAAAAATAGCAGTGCCAGTAGACTCTGGCGAATTTAATAGGATTGAATGCTGGTACAGAGATTGGATGTAACTTAATGTGCACCCATTGTAGAATAAATCTAGTACAGTACGATTACACTGTTGGTGGGCACATTAACTACCTGTGAAAAACCTGTTTATAGTCCCATCTGATTTTCGGTGCAGCACACATTTGTATCGTCTAGAAGAAAGCTTTATGAAGTGTGCGTACAAAGTTAAACGGAAGAAGGGGCTTACAAAACACTTGTTCGACTGATTTTGAGAATTGCTCGGCAGCCTGGGACGCTTATCAAGTTGGATTAATAGAAGATCCAACGCATGTAGTCATACAGTCACAGTGAGATGCTGAACGGACTCCATTGTCGGTCGCTACAAAAGAGGAGCTGCGTATCATGGGCAGATTTACTGTTGGAAATCCGAGGAGTGTATTGCAGGTAACACAATACTCCCTCTCACAAACGTCTCACGAAATGACCGCAACAAATAACTGTAACTAACACAGGGCTTTTACTGACAATCAGTCTTTCCATTTGAATGGAGCGTCTATATGGGTTAAATGTCAGATATACTCTCCACCACACACCGTAATGTGGCAAGCATGTTGCAAATTTGATTTCAGCTACAGAAATTAGCATCGTTTGGGAAAAATCTGTGGTTGCTTGACGAACTCAGGTTGGCCTATGTGCAACAGGAAAATTGTCCAGCAAGTTCTGAGATAACCACGTTGTCATTCTTCCATGGACTGCCATTTACCTTGGAGATAAGGCCTATGTCCAAAAAGCTAATCCAATATCATGCAGACACTGTAGTAACCACAGTATAATTAAAGGTGTAGCAGCAAAGCTTATTTGATTATTAATCATGAGAACTACTAATCAGCCTTCCTCTATACTCTCGCCTTGAAACTATAATCTACTAGATATGCAGCAAACCTAGCATTTCACATTTTGGAATGCAATTTGCTTATTGTCATGAGCACGTCTATTTCTGTGATTGTAATATCACAATTCGGTAATTTTTCAACAGTGTACCCACACTGTGTGTCGTGGTGTGTACTTGGTACCTCAAAACTCCACACAGCACATCCAAGTAACTACATACCAAGTAAACTTTTAGATTGTAGGGGACGCTGTACAAATTGGAACATTTATTAATGGCAATAATATGTGGGAGAGTAGCACTCTAGCTCAAGTTCCTACGCAAATGACCAGAGGATGGGCTGGATTGGATCTGTGTTACACAGCTGATCTCAATTGGTACTAGGCTGACATGGATGAATTATTAGTTTCTTGGGCTTTATTACACTAGAGTACTGGCTATTCTTCGTGTTTAATACCTCTTCTAATACATTCCGATTAAACGAATAACGAAAAACCTAATTTCGGACTGCTCTATCGAATGATCAATCTACCGCTTTAAAATCATTTTATCCATGACAAGAAACAAGCCGACGACTTCTGCCGACGATGGACGTCGCATTAACGACGTGGTGGGCAGTATTTATTTGCGCTGACTCCGGGTACATATTGCAAAAACGAAACACCAGAGAAAATGCGCATAACAATACTTGTGAGTGATAGCATGTTTCTCTGATCGCTACGATGCTGGAAATTCAATAGAGAAAGTCGTCTGCTGTAGTTGAAATTTAAGTTCCTGATTGATGGATTCGTCGACGATCATTCGTCAGAACAACAGAAGTATACTACAATTGACAAACTGTAAATGGTCATGAATTTAATAAACGTCTAAAGTCCTATATTTCTGGAAACGTATAAGGCGTTTGTGTGACGTAGAAATGATGTTTTATCCGGTGTAAATGGCATACCAATATTGTATTAAGGCCCTTGAATGGATTACGTCTGTATTAGACACCTGTGGTTTAGCATATACATCTTAACCAATCGTTATCGAGTATGCTCCACTAAGATGAAGTGGTAGAATTGCTCTGCAACACAAAATTGCATGTTGTAGGTACCCTGCAATATCTGTTTGATTGATGCATATTGTGCATTAGGTGTGTTCAAAAAAGATGAATTTTTAAGAGAATAAGCAGCGCGCTATCGTGATGCGATCATTACTTGTTTAAGAGTGATAGTATTTACAGGGGCATCTGAGGAGGCTTCAGCTCTCTGAAGGGTGTTTTAGCAATAACAGGTCATACAAAGTTCCTCTGTCTATATGTCCACTGCCGCTTTGCATGCGTGGGGGTGGGGACCTTTAATTCTACAGAGATATGTAAACAGGCAGAATACAGCGCTACGGTCGACAACGCCTGTATATGACAACAGTCTGGCGCAGTTGTTAGATCGGTTACTGCGGCTACAATGGCAGATTATCAAGATTTAAATGAGTTTCAACGTGACATTATAGTCGGCGCACGATAGATGCGACACCGCTTATCCGAGGTAGCGATGAACTGGGAATTTTCCTGTACGACCATTTCACGAGTGTACTGTGAATATCAGGCATCCTGTGAAACATCAAATGTCCGACATCGCTGGGGCCGGAAAAAGATCCTGCAAGAACGGAATCAACGACGACTGAAGAGACTCGTCCAACGTGACAGAAGTGCAACCCAACCGTAAATTGCTGCAGATTTCAATGGTGGTTCATCAACAAGTGTCAGCGTACGAACCACTCAACGAAACATCATCGATATGGGTTTTCGGAGCTGATGGTCCACTTATATACCCTTGATGACTGCACGACACGAAGTTTTATGCCTAACTTTGGCCCGTCAACACCTAAATTGGACTGTTGCTAACTGGAAACATGTTGCCTGGTCGGACGAGTCTCGTTTCAAATTGTAACGAGTGGATGAACATCTATGTGTATGGAGACAACCTCATGAATCCATGGACCCTGCATGTCACAGTGAACTGTTCAAGCTGGTGGAGGCTCCGTAATGGTGTGGGGCGTGTGCAGTTGGAGTGATATGGGACCCATTATACTTCCAGATACGACTCTGATAAGTGACACGTACATAAGCATCCTGTCTGATCACCTGCATTCATTCATGTCCATTGTGCATTCTGATGGACTTGCGCAAGTCCAGCAGGACAATGCGACACCCCACACTGCCATCAATGCTACAGAGTGGCTCCAGGAACACTCTTCTGCGTTTAAATACTTCCGCTGGCCACCAAACTCACCAGACATGAACATTATTGAGCATATTTGGGGTGCCTTGCAACGTGCTGTTCAGAAGAGATCTCCAAACCCTCATACTCTTACGGATTAATGGACAGCCCTGCAGGATTCATGGTGTCAGTTCCCTGCAGCACTACTTCAGACATTAATCGAGTCCATGCCACGTCGTGTTGCTGCACTTCCGTGTGCTCTTGGGGGCCTTACACGATATTAAGCAGGTGTACCAGTTTCTATGGCTCTTCAGTGTATATATACGCTCTTATATGGCTATGTCTTTTGTCATTTTGGAGTGTACTTTTGGAAAGAATTGTCTATTGTGTGTGCTATGTTTGTGCCCCATCTTTTGGAAATGTATGTAATTTTGTGTGTGTATGCTTGCATCTTGTTCTGAAACATCTTGTGTTTTCTCTTATATTTTCCTGACTACTTTGTGTATTTGTTATGGTACTGAGTGTTTGTAGTTGTGTTTGGTTCTGTTGTGTTGTTGTCTGTGGTTTTGTCTTTTGTGTTTTTATTATTATTTTAATTTTGCTGTTTAGCTTCGTGGGTATGTTACTGTTGTAACCATTGTTTCTGTTTCTGGCTGTCTGCATTATTATGTCAAGCTCGTTTTGGTAGTTTTCTTTGTAGAGCGGCACTGTATTGAGTCTATGGAGCCACTCATTTATTTCCTTGAAAAGTTTAAGGCACAATTTTTTTCAAATTTCGGAAGAGTTACAGAATGAAGGGTGAGCAACCATGAGCGCCAGAAAAGGTGGACTAAGTAGCATACACCTGCAAAAATCTAGTGATTAAGTAAATTTAGCGAATGCAGTTATGGAAGTCTGATATGCGGCCTACAAAAAACAGGAAAGGACAGTAATGGACAAAGAAAAGTCTGTGGAGTCATGAGTGGTAGTCTGTGGTCAGAGTAAACCATGATGAATAATAACGGTGAGCTTCCAACGTTTTCCCAGTCATGAGTGAAGATATTCCGAAACTATCTGGGAAAAGTAATGTAACAAAGGAACCCTGGTATACGTCGAAAACAAACTTTGATATTTGGTAAGGCGTTTGGTGGCCTTCATGCATCATTATGACGCCAGTATTCTGAGACTTGTGAACATAGCCCTCAGTTGAAAAATTAAACACCGGAGTTGGACTGGAGCAGACTGCAGCATTCATGAGGAAAGAGGCGACATCAATGCATATACAGCGTGCAGCAGTACCAACTTTCGTACCATGTGTAGGACTAGACCTCAAAGTGGACAATCAGAGTCACTCACCCCATGTATTTTCCGTTATCATACCAAAACTAGTGTGTGATGATGTGTGGTGAAGTCAGATCCAAAGTTTAGGTAGTTCAACAAAGGAAATATGGTAACATTAGATACATTGCATAAAGGGAGGGTCTTCTTGTAATCTGATGTATTAGAATTAAGTTTAAATTAGATACATGTTACATGGCATTGGTATCATTAAGAATCAGTTAATATTTTTTTGAAATCCGTAGTGTTAAGTATTGGGATGACTACTAAAAAAGTGGTAGGCCTTGTAAAGGAAATGCGAAAACCAGAATCGAATGCTGTAAAGTGCATCAAATGGTTGGGGTAAGAGAACTGGGTGAAAGTGAAATATACCCACATGGTGGAGAAATAACAGAAAGAGGAAGTAACCATATTATTATTCAAAATTCATGAAACTGTTATAAACAATGGCGGTAGGACGAGACGTGGCAGTGACAGATAATTCCACTGTGCATACTCATCACTTTCCTAGTTAATAAGTTAATTTATTTACAGGAAACTCAGAAGAAACACTTGTAAAAAACATAAAAGAAGCCACTGACAGGCTAACATGTTACTTTGATGACAATCTAGAGCTATATGGACAGACAGCCTATACCAAATTTCTTGTACTTCATCTACAAGACAAAATACTCTTATACGAGTGTAAGCACTCAAACTAGAATTTGTGGGACCATACAAGCGCAGCAATCTAACACTCTGTCGACAGTGGGGCGGCAGCACACCCAAGGGCACCACATCGTCTTGTTGGACTGGAAAACACAGTTCTGGAAAGTTTTGCAGGGCCAGCTTAAGATACGAAAAAACACAAACAAAAAGTAAGTCCAATTCCCGAGGGTAGGCATCTCTTGGCAAACAGTAGATGGATGAGTCCAAGGAAAGGACGACTGAGAAAAGAGAAACAGTCCATCCAAAGAAATAATGTTATTAGAGTAAGAATGAAGCGCGATTGATTTCAAGAAGAGTTCCGAAATGGTTTCCACTGGAGGAATAGATGTCGGACACTACAATTATGATAGAAAAATAATTAATGAAGTGGCTTGTCTTACGTCACAATAAGATAGGATTGGTAGCAGCTCAGTGTGTTATAAGATTCAGATGTTTATTTATTTACAAAAGGTACAGTTATTTCAGTAGAACAATGCCAACTAACATTATCACAGTCAAAGTAAACTAAATTAGAACGTCAATGGTTTTTGTTGCAGGAGTACAGTGCAAGTACTTTATGAGATCTCGTAGTTTGAACATTGTAAACACCAACACTTGTTTGTTCCCTGTTA